>NC_052534.1:24403977-24732549 GCF_016699485.2 Gallus gallus
AAAACAAATTTATCAAGATGGGATATTCCATTTGACATGAAAAAAAGACAAATAGGAAAAATCATCCTGCACTGGCAGAGAATGACATGGACCATTTGATTAAAGAGAGCCTTGTGTACTAAGTTCAACTTCAGACTTCCCAAAGGTAATCACACTCACATCCCCCGTGAATTGGAGCCAGCTGCAAAGTTTACACCAATGAAATATAAAGTCAGGGAACATCTGAATCTGTGGGCTGAAGTGAAAGCCATAATTAGAACAATTAAGTCTTTAACATGTTCAGCTTTTAAAACTATACCAGCTTTTACTTAGACGTAGAAGAAAATGAGCCTTAGACACAACCATCATCAAACTGTCCATTCCACTGCTTCCTGCATACTCCCATTCCTCTCAGCTTTGAACTGGCTGGTCAATTTCAAGTTTAAAAGCTGGACAGAAATCTCAAAGATCAAGTTGGGGGTATGAGATAGAGAAGGTGTCTAAGATTTTATTAAGCACTCTCCACTTGAGAGGAGAAAGGCAGACACCTGAAGCAGCAGGTCCATCTGACGTCTGGGTAGTAAACACATATAGCCTTCTAAACTAGCATAGCGCTGTAGTCTCTTGCTTGACTGAGACGTCTATAAGCACCAAGGGAGAAGGGAAAAGAAAAGCTATTTTAAAGGTCACATATAAATAGCGTACATTGGCTCTCTTAATCCTTTTCTCACAAAACAACTTTGTTAGCAAGGTTATAATTTACAACCATGATCAGAACCACCTTAAAATGTTATGGATTGAATGACTCTAAAACTTAACCATTCATAGCAGCATTTAAAAAACAAACAAAAAAAAAAATCTCTACTTAAATCAAGACTGGTAGATTTTTGCCTTTATTGTTTTTTGAAAGACTTCCTCTGATTCCAAACAGAAATAATTCAAGGAAGTCTTACATAAGAAATCTGATTAGGCGATCCCAGCAGCCCTTTCTGTCTTCATAATTCACGTATCTGCTTCCAGACAGCAGAAAAATCAAGAAATGGAGTCACAAGGATCATTCTGAAGATTCATAACACTGGCTTGCATATTTCTATGGAAGTCAAAGCACATGCAGAAAAATGGTAAATATCAAACAACTGTGAGATTTAAAAAAAAATGAGTCAGAGTGGACATGGGTTTACATGCTAAGAGGATGGAATGTAGGCCTCCAACAGTTTGGAGATTATTACATTGCTTACTTTTACTTCAAACCACACTAACTACTCCACCATGGCTGCATATTTCCATATATGCTTATCCCTTCCATTGAATTTTACATTCACTTACAGTCTCTCTCCTATGCAGATACTAACTGGATCCATAAAGATCAATTTGCTGGTTTCACATACCATTTGTTATTTCAAAGGAGGAATAAATACTTTCTTGCTATCTGCCCAGAATCAGTAGTTACAGATCTCTGGTCGTATTGAGAGGCTTAAGGGCAGAAACAGAGTGCATAAAGTCGTGACTCCTTCCTGATAATGATGCAGTGATTCAGTCTAACCACTCACTGTCTTGTTACATGGAAGGAAAGAGATTGCAAACAAGTATGGGTGTTACAAACGCAAGGAAAAACACGAGACAGGGAAAAACCTTGTCCTTAGCATACCTACTTGAGGAAAGAACAAAGGTGCTCTTAATACAGCAATGAAGATGCCACTACAGCGAAAGGTGTAGACATTCTTCTTGGCAGTAGTTTCCTATATCCTTAATATAGATGCAAGAGTAACTTCTTTTTTTTTTTTTTTTCTTTTTTACTTAAAAATTATTCCTTGTCAAGTAATATGACCTCTTCAGAACAGAGAGAAGAAAAATAAAAAAAAAGGCTAAAGAGCAAGATATTTTTAGCATTCCTAAAGGAGCTTCTTCCAAGTGTCATTCATTATGATGGAGCTACATGAAATCATCTTTCTGGATGCTCACTCCAAAATCTAGGACAAAGTGAACCGTTTCAGCTACAGCCCACCCCAGAGAAATGCTGCATTCTCTGCTCCAGCATAATGCATTCAATTCAAAATGGTTTGTTCCTCAGCCAAGGGACACAGCAACATAATTTACTATTTCCCTTTTGAATATCCAATACCGAATAAATCTGATCTGCTGAGGAAGTGTTTTGAAAGTCTAGCCTGAGAGCATATCATCTGTTTCCTGGAGCTTCCTTCCAAAGGTTCAGCAGCTAATTTTACACCATTTTCACCCTTGAAGTCTTTCAAAAAGATAGAAGGGCAAGAGGGAATTAAATCACTTTCAAAGCATGGACAAAAAAGTGTTTAAAAAATGGAATCAACAATTATATTCATTACCCCTTGTTACAAAGCATTCAAAAGAAAGATAAAATTGCTATGTCAAAAACATCATTGTAATCATTCTTCTCTTATGCTCATGTAAGATCTCATCTTAATCTCTCACAGCACTTTTTGTGTTTCAGACCATATCTCCATTTATCAGTTTGTGTCAAGCTAACTGAATAGTATTGTGTAGCAATAACATGACTCATCTTCTCCGTGATCCTCTTTGCTTCTCTCAAGGGATCAGTTTGACTACTTGATATTTTACAGGCACTGATACATGGCAAATTGCTCATAAGCGACAGTAACATTAGGGTTGGTGTTGTCCGTGGTCTTTCTCAACTCTTCCCATCTGAAGACAACTCTGTACATGAATTACACAAAGAATCATAGAATGGATTGGAAGGGACCTTTAAGATTGTACAGTTCCAACTCCCCACTATAGGCAGGGATACCTCCCTCTAGACCATGTTGCTCAAAGCCCCATCCAGCCTGGTCTTGAATGCCTCTGGAGAGGGGACATCCACAACCTCACTGGGCACAGTGTCTCACCAACTTCACAGTTAAGCATTCCTTCCTAATATCTAATTTAAATCTACCCTTTTCCAGTTTAAAGCCATTTCCTTTGTCCTGATGCCACATGCCCTTATAAAATTCCCTCCCTATCTTTCCTGTAGGCCCCCTTCAGGTACTGGAAGGTCTCTGTATTGCCCCCCTAGAGCCTTCTCTTCTCCAGGCTGAAGAGCCCCAACTCTCTCAGCCTGTCCCTGCAGGGTAGGTGCTCAAGTCCTCAGAAATACACTGACATCAAATGAAAAAGCAAAGTTTTGTTTCTTCAGATACTGTACATGCATCTAAATAAGACAGCTCAACCTATTCAATGCTCTTTACCAGCAACACAATACTTTTTGAGGGACAGAAAACTGTGAGCACAGATGTGTCCATCCAGAATTATTGGCAGCAGTAACTGTAAGAATTGTAGGCAACATTGGGAAGGATCTGTCTCAGAAGTTCATCACTCCCCTTTCCTCTTTGGAGCCCAGCATGAAAGTTATTCGCCCTAAAGACCTGGGATAGTGCAAAGGGACAGAAAAGAGGCAGAACAGCTCATTTATAATTGCTCTCAGGATTATTCAGATGTAGGATAATGTCAGCTCATTGTTCATTGACGCTACTTTTGCTGTCCACAACAAGGCTCTGATCCCCAGTGTCATTTATACAAGTAGGACATAAGTATATTTAGTACTTTTTAGGATCTGCATCTAGCCTTTTAGTCAGCTTGTAGTTTTCTGTATTGTGAATGTTTAGATGGTTTACAAAAGCGGACCAACTTTCAACACAATTTAGTGTACAGACCTAGGCAGGGATAGCAGTGTAAAGAAGATATCATGTGGGTAACAAAAACATCTGTAATGAGGGCACATTAACAATGACAGGTCAAGTCTACTTCCTTTTCATTCGGCATGACTCAGCTACCCATACCTGACATTCACAGCAGAGAGGTCTCACGTTGCTAAAATCTGGAGAGAAAAAAAGAAAAAAAGCAAAAAGCCTCCAAGTATAAATTCCAAGTCATACTACAGATTTTGCCAGAAGTTTGCATCTCACTGTTTTTCTCCTGTAAGGGGGTAGAGGATGAGAGAATTATAGTACTTACTAGCATACATCTCTGGAAGAGGGTGCCATCTTTAACAAATACCATCAATCACCCTGAAGGGTGTATTAAATACTAATGTGGCTCTTCTCATTCATTCATTCTATACATCTCTAACATTATCATCCTTTTACTGCCATTTATCCTTTATGTTCTCTGAAGTTTTATATTTGTTCCTAACTTCCCTACTTTAGCTCTCTGTTCCTCCTTGAGTTCTTCTACTTTTCACATTTTAGCAGGATAAAGGAAATTGTCCCAGTTTCTCATTTCTTATGCACTCCTGTGTATTTGATGACCACTATAGGAACAAGGAAACCTGAGCCCATATTGCTATATACCTACAAAAATCACCTGAAGGTGCAGTAAAAGTAATGGAACCAACTTCTGTCTTCACCCCAGAACCCTTTATAAATGTTATTTATTTATTTTTAACTATGCAACTGCTTTAAATTGGCTTTGCTTGTGGGATGCATGAAAGAGCACTGTGTGCTGCATTACATTTAGCACAGCGCCATTATTTCATTATTTGTAATGAAACCTGGAATGCACGCCCATGGGGGGAGAAAGGGAGCCCTTCTCAGCCAAGTTAGTACAGCCCTTTTGAAGCACTGCATAATCCATACTTCACATTCAGCTAGTTTAAGCTGTTTCTGTCTGTCCACTCCAATCCTTTATGTGGCGATAAAGCTGACATTTTCTAACAGGACCCTATCTACACATACATCACTGCTTGAACAAAGTATGCTGTAGTGGTAAAAGGACTTTCAGCCATCACCTTTTATTCGCAGTTAACCCAACATAACTCCCAGTCAATGCTGGCGAAGTTTGTAAGCAAGGACACGGCAATGGTAAAACTTGGTAATGAGATGCTTATCATTCCACGTAAGGAAATGATGAGGAAATGAAACACAGTTACAGTGTTACAGTGTTTTATCATCCTGAAATTGAATGAGAGATTTTGTGGGTTTGCTGTTGTTTACTTGTTTGTTTTCTAATAGTCATGAGGTTTTGCCAATTTTAAGAATACAGCATAGAAAACTTCTAATCCAATTGTGGTAGAGTTTTCTGGGCTTCCTGACTCAACAGTGAGTTCATCCTCAGTTCTGTGTTTAAAAATGAATCACCATCCAGTGAAATTCAAATACCTTAACCAGGCTCCAGTGCTCTCTGCAGATCACAGAGGAACATGGCATCAAAGATGGCAATTTAGACAAAGTGTGAAGCAGAAAGCAAGTTAGCCATGAGGAAGTGCTGCAAGTTGGACTGAGGAAGATTAGCATCTGTAAATTGGATTCACAGCCCTGAAACATCTCCAGACAGAAGGAAATGACACCTGCCTAGACTAGAGCTGACTCTATTATTACCACTGTCCAGCAAAGACAAAGCTTTATCCCTCCTACTACAAAGGGGTAGCAGTAGAGAATATGGTTGAAACTGTTAAAATACTTAAAGAGAAGCAGAGATACCTGCCAGAACACCCCAAATATTTAGACAAAATAAATTCACTGTAGCCTGCAGGGACCAACTGAATTTTCCACAGAGAGCTTCATCAATTTCAAACAACTCCAAGATCTCAAAGCAGAATAAAGAGGCCTGAAGGTCAGAAACATGAAAAATCCAAAACTAGTGAAGAGACAGCATAGGAGGGCACCAAGAACTATGACCAGATCATTATCCATCTATTTCATCCATTTATCCTTTTCATACAGGCAATGAAATAGTGTGTGAGGAGATCTAGAATGCTCATTTCCCAGGTCTTAAACAGAGAAGGTTACCAGCAACGGTGAAAGTCATATAATTCTACATGTCAGACCAGTTTCTAATGTTTTACTTCCACCAATCAGACAGGGCAGCTCTGGTCTACTAAGAAATGCCTGCACAGAACACTGGCAAAGATCACAGGCCTAAAGAGTGATTGATGTGAGCTAAGGAACACTGGTATGATTTTTAAAAGAATAAGCCAAGTAATATTACTCTAAATTCCTCTGTTGGCTGGGTAACGAGATATGTCCATAAGACAATAACACTATATGCATGCATCTTGCACATATACACGCAAACATTGGATCTTTTAAGATTTTACATCAGTCCATTAATATTCCCAAAAATAAATAAGGGAAATAATTACAAGACAGATGCAAAGCTTTTTGAGAGAAAGCCACAAGCATTAGAAACGTGAACCAGACAAAGTCACAGAGAGACTGCTCAGCCCAACCCCAATTATCCACTGACAATTGGCCCTGGATAATCCCACAGCAACAGTTTCTCTATCTTAGAACAAGCCCATTTAGATGGGAAACAGCACATGTCACATGCATGGTGTGGGAAATTCACACACCTAATACCTTCGAGTAGACTGGAAAGGTTCTGATGTTCCACCTTCAGGCATTTGCAAGAAGCACAAGACAAGCACTTCAAGGCCTGCCTAAGTCCCTCTCCATGTTGAGCTTTTGGCCATCATCTCCTCCGTTCCCAGGGCCAAAGCCTTCCAGTAATGGCATCTCCTGGACTTGATTTTTTTCAGATACAGTTTACATTTCTGTTGGATTCAGAGCTATGCCAGTTGTGCATTAAAATATCTGGAGTATCCTTCACAATTTGATCAAAGTTTTGTTTTAGGAAGAATCAGATACTCAAGTCATGACCCTGAACTGTCTTCAGTAACACCCCAGGACCAACTGCTTAAAAGGGCTAAGAATTTTACAGCAGACACTTACTCTTTTTTGCTTTATTTTTAAAAGTCACAGAAAGGTTGCACATCATTTTCCAAATTAACAATTTAAGAGTACGTTTTGCTGCTCCACATCCTCAAATTGTGTATATCAGAAATCAAAAGAGGGAAGCTTAAAACAAATGTAAAAAGAAAAAAAAAAAAAAGATTTAAACTCCATCTTTCCTTGTAAAGCTACAGATTATGCTTGATTGTCATACAGTACTGTATAGGTTATTGTGGTAACTCATGATGTATGGATACACACGGATGAATTAGACATCAGAGCTACTGCAGATTCTGCTGAAATCCAGGGGTGTCTTCAGTTCTCTCAGATTTGTAAGAGTAAAAACATGCATCTGGCCTTGTGAGTACTGCATCTAATGAAGTTCATGGCCAAGCCCAGCATTCATTAAACAGGAAATTCCTAGAGGCCAAATCTCAAAGCTGTTATTCAATCCTATACTGCACCAAGAGTCTTTTTGATTCCAGCACAGTCCTATGAACCAAAACAAGAGTCTTCTCTCACGAAACCCAGAATTCATGTCAATGACCTAAGATTATTTTTCTTCCTTAAGCGAGGGTTGCTCCAGGATTTGACCCCCTATGATCAAGGCAAGGATGTTTAGTCATTTGAGACTAACATGCTCAACAAGAACAAAAGTTAAACACAATTTTTGTCTTTCCCTATTTCACATAATGTCTCAGACATACTGGTACAGCATAACTTTGAGCGCAAAGCAAAGAAGAGAACTACACTAGGAGAAAATTCTCATGAGACCCCACCTGGAATACTGTGTCCAGTTCCGGGACCCCCAACATAAGAAGGAAATCAAGCTGCTGGAGCAGGTCCAGAGAAGGGCCATGAAGATGATCAGAGGGCTGAAGCACCTACCCTACAGGGACAGACTGAGAGAGTTGGGGCTCATCAGCCTGGAGAAGAGAAGGCTCTAGGGGGACATTATAGAGGCCTTCCAGTACCTGAAGGGGACCTACAGGAAAGATGGGGAGGGAATTTTATAAGGGCATGTAGCATCAGGACAAAGGAAATGGCTTTAAACTGGAAAAGGGTAGATTTAGACTAGATTTAAGGAAGGAATGCTTGACTGTGAAGGTGGAGAGACACTGGAACAGGTTGCCCAGTGAGGTTGCGGATGCCCCATCCCCGGAGGCATTCAAGACCAGCCTAGATGATCTTAAAAGATCTCTTCCTATCCAAACCATTCTATAATTGTATGATCGTATCTGGGGGGGTAACACCTTTTAACCCAACTATGCTGCATAACTGATCATCAGTTTAAACAACTCAAACACGTTAAATAACAACTCTGGTGTTCACCATTGCTCAGTTTACTGCATTTCACACCCTCTCTATTCTAATCTTTTTCTATAACAGTTTACTGCTTACTCACAAGACTTACTCACAAAGCTGGATGTTAGAAGTGTAAGAGTAGTGATTTTCAAAACAAATTTATCTAGAGTTAGGTGGAAGCTTTCAGGCAGATTCAAAGTCCACCATTTTGCAACAGATTTAATACTCCCAAGTGATTCATACTTCAAGCATCAATAGTAGCCCATGAGATAGTACAGTAGGAAAAACATCACACTGGCAGCAGAAGCAAATTCTTACTGGAGATGGCTTAACGATGGTTTTGTAGTCAGAGCAAAAGCTTCACAGACTTCAGAAATACATGAATCAACACAAACTACTTTAAAATACATTCTTCTAAATCCATCAAAGAATCTCAAATCAATCTTGCAGATTCTTCACATCTTCAGAAATAAATACACGTTAGGCTCACTTATTCACTATGTTTAGAAACAAAGTGACAGCACTATTTCTCATATAAGCAGTACAAAGAAGCTTCTAGAGACTAGAATTACAAAGCTAATCTCCATTCTGTTCTACACTTTACATCAGGCACGTCCAAGCTGTGGTCAGCACACAAAGTTCCATTCAAACATGAGAAAAATCTTCTTTACTGGGTGGGTGGCAGAGCACTGGAACAAGCTGCCCAGAGAGGCTCCACAGACCCCTGCTCTGCAAATATTCAAAACCCACCTGGATCCTTTCCTGTGCAACCTACTGTAGGGAACCTGCTATAGCAGTGGATTGGCCTAGATGATCTCCAGAGGTCCTTTCCAACCCCAACAATTCTATGATTCTGTCTATTGGACATCCAACAGAAAAGTTTTCTTGTAGAAGAACAGAAATATATAAAAACACAAAAACATTAACTGTAGCTTTATGTTTTCACTCAGTTACTCCAAACTGTGCTACAATATCACCACTGCAGTGGAACTTGTTCTCCTTATCTATAAGACCAGAATTTCAGGAAGATCTACTACCTTGTAGTTGGCATTTTCATGAAATCTTAACAAATCATAATGTCATTTCTTCTGGGATTTTTTTTTTTCACCCCCAGTTTTAACTATTGGTGATTTTTTTTCCTTCAAGAGTAGCAAAACATTTTAATCACTATTTTACTTGTAACTCATGGGCTTATCAGACCATATTAAGGGAGGGATCCTGGAGGCTTGAAACAACATTGCATGTGGTTGCCAGTGAAATCAGAATTGCCAGGGAGGTATTTTTCACATCATTTTTTTCAGAATGAAAAAGAACTTGTCAGACTTCATGGACTGCAGTATACATATGTTATAGCAAAGTGTTTTATTAATTTTCAACATCAGATTAGATCAAATTTTTGTATTTGAATTATAGTCAGACACCTAATTCATCTCTGTTTGAATAGGAATAGTGTTCTACCTACTCAGGGAATTAAGTCAGTGCATCTGCATAGAAAACAAAAACTCCAGCAGACCCTGACAATCAATAGAGATCTGACTCAGAAACTGACAGCCTTAGACCCCCCAAACATGTCTGCAGGAAAACATGAACCAGACCCTGAAAACGTAATGCCACTCAGAGAAAGAATGTAGCTAGCCTAAATCCCATCTTTTCCTGTGGTTAGGCTCCTGTGCTTCAGAGAAAGACCAGAAAGCCCCCAGAAAAACACAAGTCATTATAACTTATCGCAGGGAAGTTTTCCTTTTCATGACCTCGTAGATGACAACTGAAATCCTCAAAGCATGGCATTATTAACCAACCAAGCTTTTTCCCCCCTCTTTAATAAGCACCAGCAGGAGACATCTTTGCATCGGATGCAATAGGAAGCTGAGGTTCAAAGTCAGACTAACCACTCAGGAACAGATGTTTCCTAGTGGAAAGCTATGCACAAGGACTGAGATGCACAAAAGGAGCCAAATGACTGGTGGGTGCCCTTCCATGATAGTCTGTAACATTGTAATCATCCTTAGTAATGCTATAAACCCAGACACTTAATTGTACAAGGTTGAGTTAAAGCTGTCTTTGTTTTGAGATCCTGAAGTCTGAACTTCATCATTACAAAAGTACTTACGAAAGACTGAAGACTGTAATTTCTCAGGTGGAAAACACCTCACCACCACGTTCCAGTCTGATAAGTAATGGCAAGAAGTAACGACTACTTCTTCAAGCACAGCCTGCCCTTGAGCTGTAAACATACTTTAAATCACAGTGCAATACTATCTGAACTGCTGTTCTGGTTTTGAGTTCCTGTGGGCAAAAAAAGCAGTGTCATGGTGATGAAATTTTTAATTAAGAGTTGTTCAGTAAATGGCCTATTTTATAACAAGTTTATTTCTAGACTCTCACATTCACTCCACATTTGAAGAGTGGATACAAGGTTTTGGAATAATACTTTGTGAGTAAAAGTTGAATGTCTACATGAAGTACAAAATTGAAATCAGTGTTGACCGCAAATCTGAGATCAGCTCTCAATAAAACAGCTGCAGACTGTGGTTATCATCATGTTCTCTAGAGTATTTCTGCAGATGCTTCATTGCATCAAACTGGAAAAAGTGATTTTTTGTTAATTGTACCTTCAATTGTAGAGAATGTTATGGAGACAAAGTCATTTCTTATCATAATTTTGTAACAACAAAGCAGTTCAAAACCTGGCAGTTCATGCACGTCAAACATTAGTAATTACTTGGAGAAATCATAGTAGCCAGGCATACAGATCTTCAGCATTTTTAATGCTCTTTTTCACAATGTAATCTGTACAGCAGGCACTTGAATCTGTCCTAAAGCTGACAGTGTCTCCAGCTCCCTAACAGAGGGTAGGGAAAGTTAAGTTGCAACAGGCCACAACAGCTACCTTGCACTCCAGTCCAGGCAGGGAAAAATAGAGAAGAAATTCAGTGACCCTCACCAACTTTGTTGCAGGGCGAAAATAACCTGGCAGCACCTCTGATTAAATGGGGACAGAAAACAGTCAGAAAGGTAGAAGGGAAAAGCAAGCAATCCCACAGAGCACTGCTGCCATGCAAAGCAAAAACCTTTTTTTCTGGGCAGGTTAATATTGAGACTGCAAGCTCTATGTTAGCAGCAGCAACAAGCTGTAACTTGTCCCCTCTGTCCCCCTCACACAAGCAGAAACATTTTTGAAGGCTAAGTGCATTTGTTGATTTTGTGCAGGTGGGCTGACTACGGAAATTCCACCTGGATTCAGATGAAAGCCACTTCTTGAAGAAAACTGAAGCATTCTGATATTGTTGAAAGCCTCGGCAATGCAGAAAGACATTTTTCAAATAGTGTGGTTGTTTGACTTCCAGATACTCAAATTAAAAGTTTTCCGCCAATGAGCCCAGTGACAGTCAGATAGCCAAAGCATCCACCAAGGACAGGCTTCTTGTCTTCACTTCCCCACCACCCTTCTTAGCTAGAATCTTCTCCCTCCCTCCCAGCAAAGTTGAAACACAAACTCCTTATTACTCCTAGAAACAAGCAGGTAGTCCAGATGTTCCTGCCTAACTGCCACCAGTCAGTGGTGCCACATTGTACAGTAGCCCATACAGTCATCCTGTCATATATTATCAAAAACCCCTATACATTCAAGGACAGAAGTAACTATTTCCTCTAACCATGTAGAGACATGGCCCTCTTGGAACAGAGAGACTAGGTGCCCTATACTCTTTTGCTATACAGAAAGATGGTCAGAAATAAGAATTTATTTTGCAAGGATATAAATAAATAACAGATTTCAAGCAAGAGGCTAAACTGTGTCCTAGAAAGATCCAATAATAATAATAATTCGTAACCATAAATTATATCCCAGTAAGGAATAAGTTTTTCCCCAGGCAAAAATAAAATGTCCAAGACTTTAAAAGGAACAGTTTACTTGGAATTTGCATCAATTTACCTTGATGATCCTTACATCAAGGATCATCTAGTCCAACTGCCTGAGCACTTCAGGGCTAAGCAAAAGTTAAAGCATATTATTGTGGGCATTATCCAAACGCCTCTTGAACACTGACAAGCTCAGGACACCTCTACGTTTCTATAAAGATAACAAATTAAACAAAACTTCACTTCTCAAAGAAATAGTTTAAATGAACAGTTTTCATTGTTAGCTCCAACAATTCATTACAAAGTAACATCTAGAAGCTCTAGACTAAGACCTGTGAAGAATACTGTATAACAACAACAATAAAGTCCTAAAGCTTAGACCTAAAGTTGGTCCTAAAATTACACTCTCAAGCTTCCATCTGAGTTTTCCATGTTTTATTTTTTAATCAGAAATCCTTCAAGAACCTCATGTCTCACAGCACATAACTATTTGACCACTTCAGGAAACAAGACATGAGTATCATCATTAACTTATTCTATTTTGCACTACAGTTTTACTTACAATGATCACCTGCTCTTTTGAAGGAAAAGCTTTTCATAAATGCTGGTAAGTCCAATTTTTTCCACTGTGTCAAAAATTCCTATGATTTACTAAAACAAGTTCAAAATAAATAGCTGTAAAACTGTCCATTAATAGACAGCTATTTTTGGTAAATAAATCTTCAAGAACGCCTGTTTTGTCTTTTTGATTTTTGTTTTCTTTAAAAATCAATCAGCTCTTTTTGTAGCCCTGGAAAGCAACAAAAGTTTGATTTTTACATAGTATTTTATACATTTTTTTCCAACCTATTTTAAACATATCCTGATGTTTTACATACATAAGAAAAAGTTCTAAGGAATAACAGTCCCTCATTACTTGTGTGTTAAAACAGCCCACACAGAACAAAATCCCTTAAATTCTGGAGCTATTTTCTTACCTATGGTATCCATGTCTTAAAATAAACGATATACAATGGAAGGAAACATGCCTGTCTTCCATCATAGTTACTTCTGAGGTCCACATTCTCTCCACTGATTGACTTCGGCCAAACAAGTTGTCCCTGTGGCACACTCAGGAACATACTAAAATTGTGTTGTTATGCTGCCATTATCTTTCTCTTTCAGGCTTTTTTGAAGCAAGGAGCCTGAACATGCTAAACATTTTGCTGTTTCCAGCAATAGAACTACTCTGCCTTTCTGCTATGTTTAGGCACAAATTGTTCTTCAACTCCTGCAGGAGTTGATCATCTGCAGGCTTGCATTCATTTGAGCACGAGTGGGGGTACCCTAGTGGACCCACTCATACTGATACTATTTAAAACACTTGGACAGAAACCATCTCAGCGAACAGCTAGGGACCTTGCAGGACGAGGTAAAAACCAAGCACTGGGTACAAAAATTCTTACCTGAATAAAATAAGTTTGGATTGGAAAGGACCTTAAAGATCACCTAGTTCCAAATCCCCTGCCATGGTGAGAGGGCATCTTTAGCACCTGCACTAAACTGTTACTGGATTTGTTTCTCCCTTGGCTTTAGTTGTTTATATGCCCTCTGAAAACCAAGGCATTCTTTGAACCATTCAGCAGTCCTGCACCTACCAGTACTTCAGCATGGTGGATGTCAGTATCACCATGCTCCTGGAGCATAGCCAGCCCCAGACAAAGCATCCAAAAAGCACTGACCGCCCTCCTCTTCAGGAGCTTTTCCATTTTAATTTTCTTCAAGAGTGCCAGTAATAAAGCTAAGAGGTCACTGCAGAAACAAAGAAGTCCACCATCATACTCAAACTCTTAAAACAGATGTATCCAAGCCCTATGGCTTACATAGTTCTTCAGACTTCCTCAAAATTAAGGAAGATGATCCATGGATTGTTAAATATTTTGCTTCTCTGATTATTAAAGCATGAGGACTGTCCAAATTTTCAGCAGCAGAGTGGTAGTCATTTTACTGTTGTCCTTCAAAGCCCACGTCAGTTCAAAACCATCTTACTGGTTCCAGTGAAATTGTCCCTGTACAAGACCCGGACTAGTAAAGAATCAGACTCTGGCCTTATGCTTTGGGGCATTCTAGGTCTGAAAGGAACTGCAAAGCTCAAATCTGAGAGTTTGGATCCACACCCATTTCAGTTTTCTTTTGTTACTTCTTAAAGCTATAAAAGTGTGCTCTAATACATACCATAAGCAAACAAGTTGCAAGCCAGACTAATTATATCACTCTTGCCCTTTGCTTAGAGAAGTTTTAACTCATCTCTGAATTCCAGTCATCTGTTTCTAATTTGAGTACATTTCAATTTCCTCAATATGAGGAGCGGCAGCACTATTGCTCACCGGGGGCCCTTGTCGAGTGCAAATAAGAGTCAAGAAGAAACCCAGTACTCTGTGGAGCAAGCTGTCCTGGCAGTCCCCAGCATGGGCATTCAGTCAGACCTCGTGAACTATAGGCCACGTAGCCCATACTTGTGCTGTTGCTAATGAATGTGAAAATATCATCTGCTCCCTTCAAGAACAGATTACCTCCCGAAAACATTCTAATAAATCGGGCAACCAGGTTTCCCCTCTGTTACCACTTGCTATAAAAAGCATGCTAATCGATACTTCACATCTCCATCAGTTGATGTCCTGCTTTGACACATCTTTTACAGTAGAAAATACTTTTGAATACAGTCATTAGTGTTCTAAGGTCTATGCCTGGAGCCTCTAGAGATGAACAACAACACACGGGCTTAAGGGGCTGGAAGGAGAAAGGAGCACAGCTGTGTACCTACCAATCTGTATTACTTTATAGCTTACATTTTACAACAGTTTCCTTTGCTTTGGGATAACAGGATAAAATGCAACCACCACCAAAGAAGTCGTGCACTTTTTTCCTCCTCGGTAGGGAAAAAATTAAAGATAAAAATCTGCATTTCTATTGCTTACACACTTGAAGAGCAGAATATTGTTAGTATATGATACTTAGAATAGACCTTTCAATGTACTCCTACAAGAATCAGTCCACAAAAATCATGATGTAGGTGATGGAAAATTCATCTCTTACACTTACTCTGCAGATTAAGTTGAGAAAAGACTGTCCAACATGTAAGCCTGGGATGGGCTTTCTTGTGTTAGGATACGTAGATCCAAGAACAAAAACTACAATGTTCTCACAGAAGTGGAAAATATTCAGCAGTATGGATAGAAGGAAAACGACTAGTGAGTTCCAAATAATATTCTCTTTAGGTACTAGAAGTTTCACTTAAACAAAAAAATCCCCCAATTGTGATATTTTAATACAAGGTCGCTGGGGGAAGTTGTGGCTCATTTTACATTTACTCTCAGAAGTCTGTTATTTGTTATTTTACTTTCAAGTGCAAATTAAGAGGAAACGATTTACTGCATCAAGACTTTCGTGAATTGGGGTCCCCCTCGGATTTTTTTCACGGTATTTCTCATTCAGGCACTTGGTAAGAATAGAAACAACATCTGCACCACCACCACCACCACCACCCCCCCCCCCCCCCCAAAAAAAATAAAAGGCAGCACTTCTTTGCATACTTGAAGAGTTCTGTGATTTCCAGATAATCAATGTGAAACTGTCAAAACTTCGTCAATAAAAATTTGAGATGTTTTAAAACAATTTGTGCTGCAGAAAAACTGAGGCAAAGTGAGCTAAGTTCAGCACTCATTTATTAATATCATATGATCTAACCAGCCAATTTCTCAGTCAACCATTTGACAGCTAAATCTCAAGTATCATTCCTAAGCACATTTCTCACAAAGGTATTAAACCCCTAAAGGATTTATTCACTGTTTTGTTTGTTTGTTTCATTAGCATTAACTGAATGGTGCATACCTAGAAACAACTTCACTCAAAATTGGAGCCATGTGCAAAACCTGCAGAGTCCAAAATGAAGAGAGACACTCAGCTTCTCTGAGTGGTAGCAGATGTGGAGCCCTGACTATAAGACTTCTAGGCAGAGCACTAAAAGGGGTCTTAACTCACATTTGCTGGCAGATTTAGGTGTGCACCACAGAAACACCTCCAATTGACTGCTCCCTCCCAACCACCTCCCACTGCAACATCTCAGCTGACAGCCGGCACAGCTGAGTAGGATTCATACACACTTAAATCACCATTTACTTCTGGCACAGTAATGTAAACAACTGGTGAATATACCATTAGAGCTACTTATTTGACAGTCTGCATGAAGCCAGAGGAACATGCAGTTAACAACATACAAGAAATCTCCCCATCTAGACAGAGTTTGGAAGGAGAGACAGCTTCATCCTGATTGCTCCCCAAGCTCCCATTTGTGAGCTCCACTGAACAAGACACGTTTCTTCAAAAGGCTGAACAATGCTCAGACAGATGGATTCATAAGAGTACAGGTAAGGTTGCCATCTAGTGACTCCTGCCATAGCAATATTGGCTAGATCTTGACTGGGCTTTATCAAGTATCCTTAACAGCCATATGGCTTTCTCCTATTTGGCAGATGGAGTGTGTGAATTCTGGGGCTGCAACCTTTCCCATCCCATACCATATTACAATAGAGAATCTATTTTTAAGAAAAGTCAAACCATTTTAGGGTCTCTTTTCCTCTAGCTTCTAGAACAGCAGTTGCAACCATTCTTCAGCCTGCTTTTGATCAAAGAGAGGAACCATGAAAACCTATCGCTCAACAGATTTATTCTGCAAGTTCAATGATTTTCCTGGCACCAGGCTGTTACCTTGCACCACTATTTAGACTGTTACAAAACAACATTTTGTTAAATCCATCTTGCAAGGTATCAATGGATTGAAATATATTCAGCAACACTCTTGTAGTATGCATACAGAACAATCCTTGCAGCTTTGCTACATCTCCACCACATCAGCCAAGCTTTAAGTTATACCACAAGTCATTCATCTCAGAATGACAAAAACCTCAACCTGCCAACTGACCTGTCACAAATACAGTAGGCCAAGACTGCACCTCTCCTAATGCAAATTTGCCAGAGCTGCGACCAAGTCTGAAGCATTTAGCACTTTTGTTTCTACACCACAGAAGACACTTCCTTTCACTGGGGTGGTGTTTAGCGCCGAGGTTTCTGTAGAGATGATATGAGGGAGTTACCATGTGAAGACTTTTTGTTTGTTCTTTTTTTGTTTTGTTTTGTTTTCCTGCTCTGTTTTTGTTCAGATTTTGGTGGGGTTTTGTGTTTTGGTTTTACACTGAGAACGTGGTAGCAATTTCCCTTCAATAGGCTGGAGGCCCTTGGGCAGAAAAGAAGAAAAAAAAAAAAAAAAGAACATCAGGAAAGAATTTAGTAGGAAAGCATGATCACCACACGCTGGAATAGGTGGAGAGCTACAAATAGAAACATAAAGGCAAGCTCTAAAAGAGGTGGCTGGGTTTAGTTAAAATAAGTGAGAGGAGAGCAGAAACAGACAAAATTCAAAGGAGCTTTAACAGTGAAAAACATAGCAAGACAGGGGAAGGACTCTAAGAGAAAGAATGTGCAGCAGGAGAGAAAGTGCTGAGCACCTAGGAGACAAGCAAGGCAAGGATCCAAGAGCAAAGAGCAGTTAAAATTAGTTAAGGATAGAGAAACACCTTTGACACTTATGGAATTTGTTAATGCCTCACCACAGGGAGCAAAATTAGAGGATTTGAACAATGCTGTTTCATTCTGCATCTCTCGCACTGACAGCCAACACTCTCAAGTCTGTTTCATGGGTTAGTCAATAGCATATACACTGCAAACAGCTTCTGTAAGTATAATTTTAGCGTAGAACAGTTTGAAACAGTCTCAGTGCATCACTTTCATATCATTCTTGTACTTGAATTACTTCAGTAATGTCAGCTGCACAACTTGGAAATTTGAGAAACCCTAACAGTGTCTCCATTTCAGTCTGTCTAGCTATACAACTCAATGCCTTGGGAAACTGGTGTGGTCTTCTGTGTCCCCCAGCACTGACAGTGGCCTCCAGCTCTCCATTAGCTTCCTCATGCATTCCAAGATTTATTCTGTTATTCTCAACGAAGTTTGTTCCACAGTTTGGGATCATACCAGTGCATGCATTCATACTCGCACAAGCCTGGGAAGGTCAGAAGTCACAGATGTTTTGCTAAATACACAGAACTCATGACTTGCATGAGATCTGTGCTTTACTCATAATGCACAGAGAAGCATATACAATACTACATATGGAATGCATCACATTTAACTCACTTAAAATACAATTCACATTTCTCATTTTTGCACAGCTCATCCCAGATATACAGTGGTTGCTATTGCAAAGTTAACATCCAGCTTTAAAAATAATGATAAAAAAAACCTATTACTGCAAAGTACTGTTTCCCACAGATGAAGGCTTGAAGGCGTGACTGATGAAAAAATGTAGGATTTCAGAACAGAAAAGACTGAGCAATACAGAACACACGTGTAACACTTGTATCATGCATACAGGAGACATGCCTAGATCTCATTTATGAGCTATCACCCATAGTGATGTTTATACAGTGCAGAGGCAAACAATGAATTGCTACCTCAGAAGACTTACAGCTCAATTCTCCAGCCAGTCCTTATGTCAACTCAGTCATAGCAAGAAACAATGACATAGTCTGAAAGTAGAAATGGGCTCCTGTGAAGACAAGTTTTAAAATGCACTGAACCCACCCTCAGGGAGAGTGTTAAGGATGCCTTCTGAATGCTCTAATTCAGTCCTAAGGAGATCTACCCCCCTACCCTTCCAGTTACAGCTCGTGAAGCACAGAGCTGTCACACCACAATTCATCTTTGAGATTCTCTTTACACAAAGAAAATGCCTACATATTACAGAGTCCCACCTTTTGCAGTGTTTTGCAGAGAGCTAGCAGCACCAAAGGTCTTCCTGCCCTTCAGCAAAGTATTAGTCTTACAAGTAAGACAAAACTTCCTAAGCTGGAAATTAAGTTGCAGAACCAGAATTCAGAGTTTGTTTCAACAACTAAGCCCTAAGCACTGGAAAAATAGGACCATGTTCCTTTCCATTCAACATGCAGAGTACAATCAGCACTAACGAACTGCAAGCCAGGCAGAGATGAAGAGGCAAAATGTTGGGGAAGAAACACAGCTGTAGGAAAGGAAAGGAAGGTAGAACATCAAGTTAAAGCAGTTCAAAGAGATTAGATCAAGATTCATTCAGATCCAGATAAAAACCTGCAGACTCCAGCAGTACGCTTGGCCCAGATCAGTGCTTAAATAACATCCTTGGCTATGCCACACAGGGTCTGGCAAGGTGACTGTCCTTACACGCCAGTCTTGCTTGTCCTACCACTGAGGTGTGACTCAGACCACCTTTCCTGCCTCCCCCAGCAACATACTATGACCTGACTGAGCAGATAATAGGGATTAGCCAGTTGCAGCCATAATTTCTTCCTTCCACTGAGATATCGCGCATGCAGAGTGTCCAGGCACCCATCAGACATAATGTAAGGCTATGGACCTGATCTGCAGAAACATCACAGGAGAAAGGCAGAAGTATGCAGTTTGAGACTAACTTTCTCCATCCTAGCAAGCGACGTGTACAAGGTTACACATAGCTTCTGCAGCATGTGAACTCTCACGCTGCCAGGCCCAGAGCTATCTCTGTGCATCAAGCCTAATGGGACACATCCATGGTGGGACTTGATCTCAAGACAGGGAAAGTGGATGCATGGCCCAGGGCATCCCTGAAGTGGGAGCACATGGACATGTGAGAAAAAGGGCTTCAGGGCAGACACATGCACTGGAGAACAAGGGGGAAGGAAAGTACTTCAGACTCAGAGATGGCCATTGAGGAGTAGTCTGAAGCAGATGCTACAAGACTTTAATGATTACTTCTACCTGTCAGCTACGGAGAGCGTATGGCTAATATTTCCTTTGTTACGAAGGAGAGGTGTGCAGCTGCATCTGCTAGAAATCAGGCTGCAAAATTTGTTCCGCAGATATAATTAGCTCAAGTGTATTTAAATTTCAGGCATATTGCAAGAGAGATTTCTGCAGAAAGATCACTGGAGAAACTTGAGAGCTTCCCTCCTGATTGTGAGGAGAGTGTGAGGAAGTATTTGGCTTTCTAAGTAGCTCTAGCAGACACGCAAACTAGCAGAAACTCATCAGAATGACTAGGTAAGAAACTTCGGGTTTCAAATGTACTTCTTAAAGTTCATTAGGACAAAGAAATGAGGAGGAGAATTTTACCAGGAAAAAAACATTCCAACACTTCAAGAAAATAGCCAGGCCTCCATTAGAAGAAATCCAAACTTTAAATGGGCTCTTGTAAACATGCATGCAGTAAAGGGGCAAAGGTTTTTACAAATGCTAGAAACACTGCAATAAATTGAAGAGAAAAAGCATGCACTGAGTAAGAGGAAGTCTTTTTGCTTGTTCGACCTGAAACTCCGTAGTCTCAAAATACATGAGCTATTAGAAACTGCACTACATGAACAAGGGGGGGGAGGGGGGGGGGAGAGAAAAACGGTAAAAATTCATGCCTAGGGGATGACTTTTGCAAGCCTTGCACTTCTGGATGCAAGCACAGAAGGAGGGATTTTACAAAAGCAAGAAAATCTGGCTTACCCCCAGCCACATACCCTCATGTGTTCAATGACAGAGGAGGTCAGGAAATTCAGATGCATGTATGCCTCACTGAGTCCATACATACCGGGCCCATCACCATAACCAACACATTTTCTGTTTAAGCCCTTTTTCCTCTCTTGCAGTTCCTGTAAGTTCCATAGGGCTGACTTGTACTTTTTTTTTCCTAAAGCTCGAGTGAGCTGTGCATGTTTTATAGTCAATCCATCCATAAAGCAAACATGCCAAATGCTAGGGCAGCTTGCTAAAACTCATTCAGGCAGGCACTAATTAAAAAGAAAAGAGACCTTTGCAAACAGCATGTCTCCGAGAGGTGAAAGGTCCCCGTACTACTCAGTGAGGAAACACCGTGGCCACCTTTAAACTTAAGAGTTTTATTAGTGCCTTTGTCAGCAGTGTGTATCTGTGTGTGCTGCGTTTTAATCGAGGCCCTGAATTTGTCTGTGACAGACTCAAAACAGGAAATTAACACCCTGCGGTGTGGCGGCAAGGCCTCAGAGGAAGCAGCGGTGGGGTACACGAGGCTGAGGATGAACAAAGACCCATAAACATAACGTCACCCATAAAAGTCACACTTGAAGGCACAGGAAGGATACTAAACAACACTTGGCTGCATTACATTCTTGCAGTTAAAAAAAAAAAAAAGTGCCTCAGGTTGAGAGGCAAAGAGTTTACGAGGCAGTTATTTTCTGGGGTTTTGCTACTATATTTTTATTTTGAGCAGCGGAGTTCAAAGTTCGGCATAGGAAATACCCCACAAGCTCCCAAATGTTAGGTTTCCACTTGACACGTGGCTCAAGGCTAAGATACTGCTTTTTATCTACCTCCCTGTTTATTTGGGCTATTTCCTCTTCAGAAGCGTTTCGACTTTTCTACGGGCAGCTGGATGGATTTCTAATGTTACCATGGTATTGCTGACCTTTAACATGGGGCTGTTAACGTGACCTTTGCTTCTTTCCATTTCTACAAGGATGTTTCAGCGTAAACAGTTTGGAAGCCAAATAGCACCAGGAGATTCTTCCTCTCAGAGATGGGAATGCATGAGGAGAGCTGCAAGCTGAGAGCAGACAGCAAAAGAGAATGGAAGAAGGCTCTGGAACTGAGCACTTCTCTGCAGCTGAAAGATAGCTGGCAACCAAGTCTTACAGCACTCTACCTGCTGTCTGCCCCCACTTCCAAAGGAAGAGGCGTAAGACGTCACCATGGAGGCCCAAGGCAGGCTTTGCAGGGCAGAACATCTGATAGTTGTTTGGGTGGAGCAACGGAGCCTTCAGATGAAGAAATATGGGCAATGTTGCTTAAGACTGCTATTGTAACTCCCAGGATTTTGAAAGTCTAAAGCGTTGTCACAAAAACAGGGAAGATGTTGACTTTTTAAGAAAGCCATACATTTTATAGCACGCCAATTTAAACAATACCAGAGAAAACATTTTTTCCTTTTACAAAGGGGAAAACTCACAGTTGTAGCCTTTATCTAATGTATTATTTGCCTCAAGCAACCGTTAATACAGTTACATAAATTCTCATTCTATTAACCTAAATGAAAGGCACGTCCAGTAACACGGGGCAATAGGAATCGCTGCTGTAAATTAAAACAGTGCACAGGGTATTGATGTGAGGGGAACTTTAAAAGATTTCTACGAGGCTCCTCAGGCATGAAGCAGTATTCTGAACACTGTAACAGCAGTTAGAAGCTTCGGGAAAAGGTGTACATTATTGGAAAGAAGTTTTGTTCACAGTGGGAGTTTCCTCTAATCCTCCACAGATTTAGAAATAATTTTTCAAGAGAGACCAAATAATACCCTAAATTCCATTAAAATCCGATGGGATTTATGTGCCTAACATCCTAAGTCCTTCTGAAAATCTCAGCTTTTATGTTTGGCTTATTCTGTACAGAATGAGAGGCAGATATTTCTTGTATAACTCAAACAGTTCAGATTATATGCAAGTAATCCAAACCACCTGTGGTGTGCTGCAGTCAAAAAATGTGTGGTTGTTCCCTCCTCACCACCTTTCTTTTTCACAGTGGGGTTTTTAATGCATTTAGGCTTCAGACAAAAAGCACAACTCTCAGGTAAGCATCAGTGTTGATTTTTTTTTTTTTTTTTTTTTTTTTTTTTTTTTTTTTGCTCTGGAGGTTGGTCCTGACAGCTCCTTGGTGAGCAGCTGCATCTGGGTGCTCCTGCAGGACAGCTATGCACAGCGAGCAGCAGCTGCAGAGTCCCTGCACCTGGGGAATCCCCAGTGAGGGAAATCAGTCAGCCTCAGTTCTTTGAGCTACCAGAGCAGCAGAGGTGCTAGATCAGCTTTGGATACATCTGCAGTATTGAAGTGGCCCAGAATTTCCACCCATCGCTACTACAAAATAAGCTACGGAATCCTGTATTCACTTTTCACAGATTGCCTGGAAGTAACCTTTGAAGACAAAGTATAGAATCAAACTACTAATCCATATAAATATCATTTTAAAGCTGTACATTTATGAGGGGGTTTTGTTTTGTTTTTAAACACAGGATTGAAACAGTAGGATGGATCCACTTCAAATGTCACCTGGTCTTTGGCAGCTCAAACATGTGGCTCTCTACAAGCAAGGTCTGAGAGATGCTCTGCTCTAGCTGATACTGTTGCAAAGAGCCGGCAGAGGAAATCACTGAAGGAAATCTAAAAGCGTTCCACTACCAAACAGGAAGCAAAGCAGCACCAAAAAGCTGTGCTGTTCACTGGGGATCTGTTCAAACGAGATGGTGTTGAAGAGATTCAACCCAGGATAGGATGCTGCAAAGATGAGTTTAAAGACTTGTAACAGAATGAAATGGAGCCTAAAATTAGTACAGGGTGTTTTGCCTCTGCTCTATATTCCTGTCTGATGTCGTGAGATCGTATCACTACTAGAGGCAAACGCTTTCTCACTGCTGCTGCTGTGAAAGGATAACAGAAGATGCCAAAACCTCTAGTGAGGCATATTAAATGAAAATCAATATAAACTTTTCTACTGTCCTTCTGTCACTGTACAGTATTTCAGTGTTAATGTTTTGATTCAGTAGTTACATATCTAGCAGAGAGCAAAGCTGTGCCTGATTTCACAATAAACAGCTTTTAATGGGGTACATACAACATTAGCAATATTTTGAGTGGAAAACATGAGATGGGAGTTTGTTGCTACGGGTTTTAGGGGCTTAAGTAAAAATTAAATTTGGAATAGCCTCAGAAAGCTCACTTACCTCTCGCTGTTGCAAGTAACAATCCAAATAAACTCCCACATAAACCCCCCTGCAAGCTGAAAAATAATCCTAGAGTAAAATCTAGTTTCAAAATTAAGCCACCTTAATTTTAATATTGTTTCTATGCCCAGGAAAAATCATCTTTGGATAAATGCATTTGAAAAAAATGAAAAGAACACAACTTTTGTTTTGAGAATATTCTGTGAAGGAGTTATTTTCAGCTAGCTCACACTTGTTAACAAGCAGCACTTGGGCAGTCTCCTTATTCTTTAAGTAGGCACAAAGACCAGAGCATAGGTATACCCACTCTCACTCACACAATTGCCACTGGCAAGTGAAAGTACAGTTTCTTCAGTTTCTCAAGCACACAACACGCAACATTGCTCAGATAATTTGAAATTACGGTGGGATCTAGTGACACTATCCAAACTGTGCTGCCAGTCACCTCTCATAAGGAGGCAAGACACAAGGAAACTAGATACAGCCCAAGGAGGCAAGCACAGCTGGGATTAAGGGTGTAATAACTGAATTGGACAGCACTTTTTGGCTCAGATTATTACTGCCAGCCCTAGCAGACCTAGTGATCCTGCTCTTGATTTTCTCAAGTTTTTGCAAGTTTACCCGACTTTTACTTTAGAGGTCAGACTGACACATAGCCCAGGAGATTAGCTACATAAATCTCAGAGCAACTTTCCCTCTTCCAAGGAAAAGTGCTGCTACACAAGGGGCAGTCCATAGGCTTCTCACAAGCTCAGCTTTTCACTCTTGCTGAGACATTTGGCAAAACTGAAAGGAGATGAGAGGGAAAAGAACAGTTAAAGAAATTGAGGTTAGATATGTACAAACAGAAACATATTTAGCATGCACTTCACTTACATCTTTTGATTAAACCCATTTTGCTCACTTTGGTACATTTTAATCTTAGAGACAAAGCCAACACATACAAGCCAGTTAAAGACAAAAAAGGGATAAGACTTAAAACTTTTCACCAAGTTCATAGATGATCAGTAGCAAAGCCACAGGTAGAACCCATGTTTCATCCTAGTGTTGCTCTGTCATGGATAAGGTTTTTGGGACCTTTTCTTGGCCTTACCACTATTAAAGCCTTTCCCATCTACAGGGGATGGTGACTCCCCTGCATCTCAAACAAAAATCAGTATCACATCTGTTGAAATCAGAGTGACATGTTGTAATAGGTTTTAGAAGAACTAAGGTTTAGTGCTAGTTTTATCTCCTAAGAAGCTATTTCACAAGATAATGATCAACTGGAGTTTACTCCGAGAGTCTATTTTTTTTAGTCTCTCACAGACAAAATTCAGTTGCAATAATCTAGAAATGAACTCTTTGTTCTAGATTAAATAGTTAAATAGAGTAGTACATCGGTTCAACAGTTCATGAATTTAACTTATGTAATAATGCTTGTGTAGCATGAGGCTGCATAAGCTGTTTAAACAGACTTACTCCTAGATCCAGAGAAGACATTTAGGGAAGCACTGCTTCTGAATGGATTACGTAACGCATTATAAACCTTTCTCTTAACTAGCATCTCTGCCAAATAGCACTTCATTGCAGTTCTCCAACCTTACAATAAAAATACAAAGAACCTGCCTGGCCACTAACAGCATTCACATAAGGGGATTTTCAATCTAGTTCTCTATAAGCATCCACTAAGAAGTTTAAACCACAAACTTTTACTTCAGCATAAAAAGGGACTATGCAGGACTTTCTAAAAACATTTGTGCAGAGGTATGAATAGCTGCCTTGGGGAAACTCCCCCATATTAATAGAAATAGCTGTTATTGCCCATGCTGTGCTATGGCTCGGAGGGAATAATTACAAGTATTCTTGTAACTTATTCTGTTTGAATGCAGTGGTTTTCAGAATAGCATCTCAGTAAGTGGGAGTCAGAAAGCAAGCTGATAAAAAAAAAAAAGAGAGAGAATGTTTACCAGTATAAATGCTAGAAGCAAGTACCAGTAAAGGTAACGGACACATTTCTGGCCAAGGAGGCACAGAGTCTTGCTGCCCCTCCATTCTGCAAGATCAGATTGCCCCCTCCTTAGGATTTTTAACTGAACTAAGATAAACTCTCAGTTTCATGGACTGCGGTCTAACTAGCAAAGTACCAGTCCAGATCATAGGATATCTGTCAAACTGAAATCCAAGATAACAAGAAAATGTGCCTGTCGATGTAAACCTATGGATTCTGATGTTAACACATGGCATTTCTCAACTGTGATCAATTACAGCAAAACTGCAACAGTAACACTGTACTCCCCAAACAGTTCAGCTATAGTGTCTTCCCATCCTTTTATCCCAAAAGACTTCAGCTATAACGGCTTTTCTTGTCCTCTTAATTGGTCCTAAGTAAGGGGAAGGGGGTCATAAATGACTGACAGTCAATCTATTTTTATGGTCTGTTTCTGAAGAATCAATATCCACAGGTGTTAGAATGGCAATTTAACAGTGATTACTGAGGAACATTTAAATCAGCTGCTCTTTAAATATAAAGTTACTGTTGTCAATTTTTCCCCAGCATTTCCTGGAAACACATTCTTGACTTTCTAGAAATCCTGTGAAATTAACCAACTCTAAAGGAAGCAGCATGAAGAGGAAAAAACCTGAAACAACAGATAACATATTTTCTTCATATCTGAGAGTGTCATTCATAATAAAACAATGCTGAACTCTGAGAGACCATGTGCCATTAAATGTCCTGACTGTAGAGCTCTGCAGTATTCTGGGGGAAAAGAATGACACTTCATTTGCTGTTTACTGATGCTGTCTGCTTGAATCTTGCACAGCAGTGAAAAAACATTCCACTGCATGAATATCACCAAAAATATTAGTGACCTGCCGGGCAGTCCTTGTTTTCTTCATCTTGAAGTTGCCCAAAAGAGTAACCTTAAAAGTCACCAGGAGTTTGCTGGGTGCCAAATCTAAGGTCAAGAGGAGTCATGGATCAACATTTCATGAAATAAATAAAGGAACTTGTAAGACTAACAAGCTGAAGTTTCTCAATGCCCTGTGTTTGACTAAACCAAAATGGGGGGAGGGGGAAGAAGAAAGCAAGGAAGAAGAAAACATTCAGTCAACAGTCCAACTATTTCTATTAATAGAGGCAAAAATAAATTCGCTTTGTGAAGTTCAAATTCTATTGACCTTCTCTTTGAGCATCCTAAAGTTCCTAGATTTAAGACTAGAAAAGATAAATGCTATAAGGGAAACTGCATCAAGGATTGGCCTTTGTGGTTCACGGGTATACATACCTAACTTTTGCCAGGCTAAGCATTTGCAAATGAAAAGTGAAGTCTCTACTTCTACCTAGAGACATTTCAGAAGTTAATAATTCCTTGTCTCTCTTCATTTAGCAAACTTCCTTCTCTCATGATTTCAAGTTTTGCATATACTACCCAAAACAGGAAATTTTAACATGCACCATACATTTACAAATCCTGCCACAGATTCCAGCTTGAGAAGAAACAGATGAATAAAGATTTATTATTATTTATTTACTGATGTAATACTTCTTTTGGTTTCCCTTGGCTAGGAAGCTGAAAGCAGGGACCTTGCTTGCTCTTGGTAAACCAATGAATTCCTGAGAGATTTAAATAATGCCTGAAGAATACTCCTTTGACATTTAAAGAAGTTGGTTCTGAGGCGAGGACAAAGGGACACAGCCAAAGAGCCATGGTTTTCTGCTTGCAGAAAGGATGTTTTTCAGGTTTTAATGTAGCAGAGGAGCCTACCGGTGAAGATAGGAGGGAACTGAGCACAACATGAAGACCAGAAGGTGGGTAAAAGGAAAGAAAACATACAGGAGAGGAAAAGTGGACAAGAACATAAGAGACTGAGAACTATAACTTATTCAAGGGAAGGAATAAGCAACACTAGGGAAGCATGCAGTGAAAGGACACAAGCCTGTTATCTGAAAAAATCCAAGAAAGAATCTGTGATCTGAGAGCAAGCATCAGTGAGAAACAAGAAGATGAGTTGTACAAGGAGCCCAGCAGCCAGGTTAACCAACAGGTGGGTAGCCATGAGCTGACACAACATTAGGAGCAAGTTAAAAATAAAGACAAGAGAAATCTTATGTCTAAATGGTGCAAAAGAGTTTGGAGTCGCTGAACGAATTTTGTCTCCTCCAAAGCTTGAAATAGGTCTCTGAATATACAGATTCCCCCTTGTTTCCACAGCCATCACTATTGGTGGAACTGACTAGCATGGTCCAGATTTCAGTCCACCCTGTGTGCATAAGTACAAGAGTAATAATCTGTTCGGATTATCAGTTAGTCCAAGGTAACTACAAAGACCCACTAGTGAGATATCCAAATTATCTGCATTAGAAGAATATTAACTATCAAAAAGACTTCAGGATAGTCTCTTCTACAGATCTCATCTGCAGGACAGTTCAAGATGGTACTGCCTTTTCAGTTCATGCTGACAACACACTGATGGTCTACAGCAAACGCTTGGGCTGACGTTCTGCAAAAAATGAGAATTTTACCCAGAAAATCCTGCTGCAAGTCCAAAACATACAACTAAACATTTTTCAGAAAGGCATTCAACATGGAAGTTAAGCCTTCAACCAATGACAAATCTCATGCATTGTTATCTAAATTGCTTTTATACCAAACTATGTTTTCATCACGATTTTGCATTACATACGGTAGAACAAACTCATCCAGCTTCTGGATTTTCTTGCCGAAGTTCTCCAGTGCTAATAAATACAAACCCAGTTAGTGAAAACCAGCACAGGTATAGTAAGTATCAAGCATTATTTTAAAATATATTTTCTATGAACAACAGCAAATAGCTCTATAATGACACAGTGCCCTTCTAGTGAGCATCACAAGTTTGTTTCTATTTTTAACTACCTGAAAGATGCACATTTTGTACAGTGAGTTTTTTTCTAAATAGACTTTCTTCTTTGATTCCCTATCACTTAGATGTTGAGTTGGAGTGCTAGATAAAATCTTTAAGTTTTCATTTTACAGCACCATAGCAGAAGAGTAAACAATTTAATATGCTTTAAGTAATTACTGGAATAATAAAAAAAGGCACTCTTTTATTCAAAACTCCTACTCGAGGTCAGTCAATTTTTCTCAGCAAAGAACTTCAGACTAGACCAAAGTTTTAAAGGATAAAAACCTACCACATCTACAGAATTGTTCAAGGAAAGAAGACTTTCTTCCCTGCTCGTAGCTGAGTGGAGAAAACAGCCATATAGGCACATGTGCTAAGAAAAAGGAATGAAAACAAAGGTCTGTTTACACACTAAGCTCAATTCAGAACACAGTAGAAAAACAGGAAGACACATTCTGAACTTGGTACCCATTTGGTTTCCGTATGCGGTTTCATGCTTCTGATGTAATGGACTGATGTTAAAATGCAGCATGCTTACCCCTTGCTATTCACAGCACATCACACTTGAAGAGCTATGGACCACACTGTGAAGGCACACAGTGCTTCTTTCACAATCTCTGCCAAAACAGGTGATAGAGATTACAACCACACCAGTTGGTGGCAACCATGTAATATGAACATTAGAACACAGCAGAAGCAGACAGCTGGTTGAGGCTCTTAATTCTTTCCCCCCAAAAAACAGAGAACTGATGAGGGACACTGGAGTTGACTTTTCCCTCCAATTCACCCTACTAAATGACAGTGCTGAAAGTACGAGCAGCCTGCAGTACTGTCCTGCATTTGTTGATCCATTTTTTCAGTAAGCAACACACAAAGAGTCTCACCCTTTTCAGGATTTCTACAAGTAGGTGATAATTGCTTCAGAACTTATCATTAAAACAGGGATGTAATTAAGACATATATTCTGTCAAGCAAAAACAATTTTTCCATCAGCTTCAATGGAAACATACTCAGGCCTATTATTAGATGTAAAGCAGACTGAAGATGACACCAGGACATTAGTTCTCATTTTTTACTTCCTGTTCCAATTTCTAGTCACTGAGATTTTGAGACATCCTCACTTTGTCTAAAGGGAGGACAGACTGCAAATTTGCAGCTGCATGCTTTGAGACTACAAAGTGGCTGTTAGCAAGCTTAGCTATTGTCCATCTAAAAACGCTTGACAACAGCAGGCTGTCATACTCAAAGATCTGCTAGGATGGGGACTCGATCCTTGTAAGACCCATCAATACTGTCATTCTTTTGAATACCATCTTGCAGTATTCATATCTGGAAAAAGAATAAAATATTTGGCACATATGTAAGTGAATACTGATAGTTAGCATGTAATAAAGAACTGGATTTTACAGCACAGTAATAAAAATCATCAGCCATACTGATACAATTCATTTTACATGACAAAGGAAAGAGTAGCAATTTCAATAAAGTCAAAGAACTAACATTTAAAATTCAGAATTCAAAAGCCTTATCCAAAGACCTCTCTGCTTCTTGAAATCTTTGCAGTTAGTGCTTCAGACCAGCAATTTGAATAGAATTTGGGTTCAGAATGTCACGAAGCTTCCTGTCAGAGCTTGAGAAGTGCTTTTGTCAGATTAATCCCCATGCAGTTCTCATCACCTCCACAACCAGACAAAATATAAAAGTGTTCTAATACACAAATAATCATGATGCAAGAGCACACACAAAAAGCATACAGTCAAGGGAGTAAGGAAGTTTACAGAGCCAACATGTTTTTCCAGAGAGAAATAATAGCCAAATGGGAGACTGAGCAGCAGGGGATGAAACAGATTGCAGTTTGAAGAAAAACAGGTGGTAAAAGGAGATTCAGTCCCAATTATGTCTGGTTCTGAATAATATGGATGAAAATTCTAGACACAGCAGTACTTCTTGTGCTTACAGTCAGGTATGCCAAAAGGACATTTGTTTGTCCATGTTTGAAGCCAGACACTGTAATGAGAAATTGCTAAAGACCTTTTAATAATGCCTGAAACTTAAACTAGAACTTCTCTGCATCTCCCCTTAAAACAGACAATCTGTAAATCTATGATATAAAGATGTCTCAGCATCATTTTCCTGCCTAAATCCATACATGGAGGCTAAACATAATTTGCTACTCCTCTAAACCAGCCAAAGGAACTCTTTGAAACAGTGTGGGTTAAAACTCACGCTCATATCTATTCTATGACACAAGCTTCTATAGAAAAGCTTTTGCATCATCGCCTAAGCCTGACTGACACTTTTATTACCCAAATCACTAGGAAGATTTTCTCATGTACTACTTCTGCTGGAGTTGGACTTATGGGCAATGTACCAAGTACTCATCAGGAAGTGAAAAAGGAGCACCACACATTATTTATGCATGTTAGCAGCCCCATCACAAGTAAAAGCAGCGGTTTTATAGATATCAAGGGACCATAAACAACCACAAAAAATTCAAACATGCCATGCAACCTAACATATGTAACCCCTACTTTAACCAGAGTTAGCAATAAAATGTTCTGTTCTGAAATGGTTACCCTCAATGTAAGCATAATTCAAAGTACTGCATGACAGATTGATGCAACGTAGCACTTAGGAACCATACTGATTTGTATTGCTTCAATCACTGTAGGTCAGAGCATTCTAACTGAAACAGTCCTCAGTAGGAAAAGAAAAAGTATACTGAATTCAGTATTCAGTAATTCAGTACTGAATTGAGACATGACACACCCTGGAAGAATTGAGAGACAACTTGAGCAAGTCTCTTACTTTAAGTTAGGTCAGTGATTTGAAACTCCAACTTGCAGGATTAGGGGAAAGGCCAGAGTTCAGCACTCATTGAAGAGTTTCGTACCCAATAACCTGAGAAAGCACGTAAACTTATCCATCTTTAGTCTCAATAAGCAACAGCAAAGAATAATAAATCTCAAAGGACTTTGGTGCAAATATCCACTTCAAAAACATACTGGTTCTCAAAAAGATTATTACTATGAAAAAGTAATCATGTCATCTCAGTCCTCCAAAGTCCTGAAGAATGACAACTGCAACCATCCTTCCCATAGCTTTCCTCACTTTGTCTTTCATCCTGCCAAGAAGCACCATGAGTCTTTTCCCATCTGCGTATCTTTCACAGCTCCATCTCCTTGCTGGGCCACCTGCAATCAATGCATTAAGCTTCAGCCAGTTCAGTCTCTCTTCACAAATAATCTTTCCACTTTTCCTACGAGTGAGAGGATATTAACAGAACACCCTTTAACTCTCAAAGACTTTATTTTCCTTCCATCTACCTTATTCTTCCTTGCGATTTCCCCTTTTTTACCATTTTCCTCTCAAATTCTCTGTTCTCCAGTTCTTCCCTGCTGATAAAAACATAAGGGACATAATGGCTGGGCTCTTGGCCAACAAGGACACACTGAGGAACCATGCCTTGCTATGCCTGCAGGTGAGGTGTCCTCAAGGAAGGCCAACCAACATCTGTCCCCTGGTGCCTGTGGGGAAGTTACGGAGCAGCTGGAGAGAGGCCATGCACAATGTGTGTTGGGATGACAAAAATGATAGGCATAAATTGAAACAAGATAAGCTCAGACTAGGTACAAGAAGCAGCCTCCCCCATGAGGGCAGTGAAGCAGGCTGCTCAAAGTGTCTTTACAGTCTTTATTCATATCAGTTTCAAATACCTGTCTGAATGAAGGCAGGTCTGAATTCACAGCCATCCCTCTTCCCTCAAATCAAAGCATAATGATATGTGAGGGTACCACCCGTAGGAATTGCCTTACAGAACAACAGCAGTGCAGAAAGTGCAGTAACCTCTCTAACCCTAGCCCTCAGCTGCAGCACATCAGTGGAAACAAGTCATTATCATTTATCAGGTATCAATTACTGATGTGCTAGCTGATGTTGAGACATTCTTCCTTGTTCCAGGTTACCAATTGTCATCCAAAAGCAAAGCTTTCTCCTGAACAGACTTCACAAGCCAACAACTCGTAACAAAGTCTTTTCAGCCTGCCAGAACCATAACATCAGATTTAGGGCCATGTCCCTAAATCTTACACTGAGACAGGTGCCCACATTGATATAACATTCTTACAAAGACAGCCTGACCTTGGCAGCTGCACAGGTGCAGTTATCAATCAAGGTTTTCAAAGAAGGACAGCCCAGCTCTTCGCCCTGGACAGAACAGATGCACTGGTATTGGCTAGGTGGGTGCTGATTGCTTCACCCTGTAGCACTCAGTGCTGGCCAGGGCAGAGCTGGATCTGTCACAAGACTGAGAGGAGCAGATGCACAGAAATGGGCACCCAAAGCCCTGGTTGCTAGAGGACAAACACAGTAACATTGACATCGCACAGCTGGAAGAAGCTCTGGAGAAGGAAAGTAGATCAGGTGCAACTAGAATTTAAGTGGTGTGAGATGTCATACATTATGCATCTATCCTGATTTCTCTTTTAGAAGAAGCAACTGGTTTCCTGAAATGCTGCTTAAGAATTTATACACAAATTTTATAGTATTTTGTCTCTGCAGCACAGGAAAAAGGAAATAAAATTCAAATAAAAACCAAGATCCAACAATTCCATTTTGACCTGTTTTATTTTAAAGATTTCCCATGGCCTAAGCTGACTCTGGTAGCTCCAAAGCTTATATTTAAAACAGACAGCTAGGTAGAGCAAATAGACCTGCTAAACACCCTATCTTTTTGTTAAAGCAATAAAGAAGAAACCAGGAGAAGTGACTTAGCACAAGATTTTTCTTGTATACGTGGGACATTCCCTTAAGGAAACCAGGATGCTTCCTGATCAGCATTTTAATGGAAAAAACAACAGTGAGCTGACATGTTGTAAGAAGTCAGTATAGAAAGGAGATAAAAGTTTATGCACATAAATTGCACCAGCCAGAACCATAGGACTTTAGCTTTCACTAGTCCCAGCACTCATAGGAATACATACTTGAATATAATCCTGCTCCGTGAAACAAGCAGAGACTTGGTAGAGCACTGACACAAAAGCCAGAACACAGTATCCAAAGCATTTGCAGGCAGTTAAAGCACGTCCATATAACTAATCAGAACAAAGGACAAGAGGACTTGCAGTTCTCTGGTGGTTTTGGACACACATATTTTGCATTGGCAGAATGCTAAGACTGTAAACAAATTAAGAAGTCATTGAAAGGCCAGAGGACAAACAGCATTTTTCATTTGCCCCACATTACAAAAAGGGACATTTCAAGAAAAAATGTTAAGTTTTGACAGAGAGCTCTGCAAACATTTTAAGAACAATTAACAGAATTGATACGGATCAGTCTTTTGATGTTGCCAGTTTTCTTTTGTTACTGAAAAGTGGTCGAGGTTACTTTTTTACTTTTTTTTTTTTAGGGGGGAGGAGGGGTGGGGAGTGGAGGGAACATGAAAAAAAATCAATCCATAAGGCTGAAATGCAAGCGCATCTGTAGGGATCTTTTGTTTCTGATGTTTTCTGATTTGCTTTAGTTTTCAATATTTTTATATGCATATGCTTGGACATGTGTTTGAAGGCATCAAAATCAGCTTTTACAGCATTATTTAAACACTTGTACGTTTGAAGCATTCGCAAACAACAGCAAAATTACTCTGGTCTTCCATTTTACTGATAAATTTCACTTGCCCTAGATTTCTTAAGTGGATTTCCCAGATTTGCAGGCAGAAACTCTTATAGAGCCAGGAACAGGAGTTAACTCTGCTGGTTTCCTGCTCAGTAACTTAATGAAGAGGCCATCCTGTCTCTTTCGCACATGTACATTGTATAATTCCTTTGGGGACTAAGGGGAGAGGAGATGTGCGTGCACACAGACTCACATGCATCGTAATGAGCTACTCTATGCAATAATGCAGAACATTTTTCTATAGGAACCCTGCCAAAAAAAGAAACAATTGGCAGAAGATGTACATTTATGTGTTCAGCAAAATATTCACATCCAAATACTCCACATCTCTCAAGAGTTCTCAGAGAGCTTTGCAGCCATTGGATTAAGAGATGGTAAGAATAGCATCAAATCATAGTCTTTGCAGAGCAAATCCATCTATCAAAAAACGCTCCTATAATTTCTCACCTAACAATCTGCATAATGGCCAAGTATTCTAAAATAGAAAGCAATTCATAAACCAGAAAAGGACCTATATTGCTGCCACAAAGGACTTACTGCAAATAGCTCACCTAGCTCTCATTGTAGCCTGACTTTACCAAGATGTCTCGGATAACCTGCTCAGGAAAAAAAAATGGTTTTTAAAACTGTACAGGTCAGATCCTTAAAAATCAGGTAGGAACCTAGTAACCCAATGGAGATAATGAACTGCACTGATACATGCTAAAACCCTTAATAAATCTCCCTCTTTTTTTGTCTATGGGCTGAATTGTAAGAGGAGGCAAATGAGACATCCTAAAATCGTATGGGTGCTCAAGGAATTTATAAGTGTTTATTAAAAGTGCTTTGAAAATGTGTAGTACAGCTGCTATTCAAGTTCTAAGCATTCAGCAGGTCTAGGTTTGCTCAGAAATTCTTGAACCCTCAAGGAACCTGATCTGAGTTTTGACTGTAAGAAAACATGAAACCAGTAAAGACTTGCCTCGTCTCAGTTTTCACTGAGTATATAGCTTAACTGATAATGATCCCTGCAGACTTATGTTCCATTTCCTTGAGTTTTCAGGTTTACTTTGTAACGGCTGGGCAACAAAAACATGCAATACTCCACCTCTGCAAGAAATCAGTAGCAATTTGCTCTAGACACCTTACACATCTGTATTTTTTTGTGCATTTGTATAAAATAGTGGCAATTCCATTTAGAAAACACAAGCATATGAACTCCCATCTTATATTTTGGTAATCTCCCCTTGATCCTCTCAGAAGATGCTCAGGCAAGATTTGTAAAGATTTATAAACACTTTGGTAGCAATTCACTACCAAATCCTAGGCATAGCTAACTCAGCACTTCCAACATAACTAAGAGCAAGTCAATGGAATCAAGAGCAAAGCAGCTGTAGCTACCATAGAACCAAAATAAGTCCTACTAACAATATAGACACAGCAAGTTCACATTACTACAGAAGACTATGTAGACAGTTTCAATAGCAGCCCCCCTGCTGAAGTTTGTTCCCTGGACAAACAGACGGTGGTGAGGTACTGGCATAGGCTGCCCAGAGAAGCTGTGATGCCCCATCCCTGGAGGCATTCAAGGCCAGGCTTGATGGGCTCCCGGGCAGCCTGATCTAGTAGGTGACAACCCTGCCCACAGCGTAGGGAGTTGGAACTAGATGATTTTTGATGTCACTTCCAACCCAAGCCACTCTGTGATTCTATGATTCATTTTGGTCTGTTACAGAGCAGTCCGGCTAGCTTAAGTGCATGCTGACTTAGGAGAATCTGTTACAGAAAGATGTTGTTACCCCAAGGTCCCTTCTGACAGCTTTATCTATTGCCACATTCCCACTTGAAAGCCAGAAAATGTATACTCAGCAAGATGGAGTATATGCTTACAGAGAACTTGAGGCATGAAATAATAATATCAGTACCTCTATTAGCATTAGAGCGCATCAGGGTAACAGCATGACATTGCAACACAAATTTCTTCTGTATCTTTTCAAGACATGCCAGATTAAAAAAAAAAAAAACCATGACAAACTAGATAAGGAAAAAAATCCCTTGCTCTGCCATCAAACTATCTTTTCTCTTTAAGATCCTCAAAAAGAAAAAAAAAAATGGATAAGGAACATACTTCTACTGGAATTTAATGTGGATTCACTTTTGGCTGTTTCTTCTGTGACTCTGAAGATGCTATTTTCATACACAAAGCTGGAAAGAAAAAAAAGTCCTTTCAGAGACATGGCTCTCAGACATGCTAGTTCCCCAGTGATGAAGAAATAATGCCATATAAAGTTAGGCCCAACCAAGCAAGTGGCTGATCTTGTCTAGCAGCATTAGTCAGGAGTAACTATCCAGTAGAAATTGAATTACATAAGGTTTTGACTGATATACTACAGAATTATGTTCCTTTCTGTATCTAGGAACATAGTCACTGTTTATAAGCTGCTATTTTTTCTTTATTCACAGAAAGATCAACCACTCAGTACCAACCAGATAACCTTTGTATTTCTCTTTGTTCTCTTTTTGTTTCAGAGGGGAAAAGAAAAGGAAAAATCTTCAATGACAGAGAGCACATTCCTTCTCAGCACCATTACACACTTCACCAGAAGACATTTATATAAAATCCTTCAGAAAAAGCAGGGTTCAAGAACAGATCTGAGGTGCACAATGCATATAAGTATACTGTAAACATTATTCAGACAGCTTTGATACTTCAAATATAGTTTCACTTGGAGGCATCTGAGGTTAGTGTCAGTGTGATGGCAAAAAAAGACTACAGAAATATCTACCTTGTTATCTGAAATAGTGATAAAAACCATCAAGCTGCAATTATGCTATAAGTACAGATCCTTTCACATCCTCACTTCACCTTTCTTCTACTAAGGACTTTCATCCCTGAGGAGTCTTAGAGAGCTTTCCAGAGCTCACAGAACTGAATCAAGCTCCGGAGACCCAAAGCCAACAGCATATTCCCATTGAGTCACTGCTTTAGACTTTGTCACAGAGCCGAGTATGAACAACTGCATACTCACAGCATTACAGATGTGTTTCTGATTATCCTATTATATCCAGGATGCACGTTTTGTTATCCATTCCCCTCCACTCCAATCTAAATTGAGCTCTGTTTAGAAGAGACATTCAACTAAGTGCTTGCAGTATGTATGTAAACTGCAAAGTACAGAATGGAACCTTGTCTCCAAATCACATCCATCTTAGACCAACTCAGAGCACAAGCTAACACAAAGTTCAGCAATGCTTATATGATATTAATTACTGTACAATTCTATCACAAAGCTACATGTCTCTATCTATACTCATCCTTGAGTACTGCAGTTTAAAAAAAACATTCAAAATAAAAAAAAATAAAAAAAAATTCTTCAGAAATAGCATTCAATCAAATAGTAGAAACGTAGTCATTATCCAAAAACCATTCAATACCTTTTTTTTTTTCCTAACGTCTCCTTAAGTACTTTTGCATCTCTCCTTGTGGCCTGCTGAGCTTAACCTGACATTTACATCCACTATTCAATAGAAAGGGCATATCAGAGACCTGCTAACCAAATAAACTTTGAACTGCATCATACTTTGAGGAAAGGTCAAGCACAAACACAAGCCAGTACTTTCATTCCACGCACCCAGTAATTTTGCTAGTATCTTTCTACCAATTTTAAACGTTCAAGAAATAATGTCAGGAAGGAACAATATTATAAACAGTAATTAAACGTGATCAAATCATTGTAAGGAAGAACAGGACTTCATCCTAATATCTAATGGATCACAAAGATACTTTTGACACTTCTTTTACATTTATCTACTAACACAGTGTAGCATTCCCCATGCTACACCTCCTTGGCTACGCCTCCTGCTAGGAGAAGGCATACTCCCAGGAAGCCCCAACTCCACACCATGCTTTCAGTCATACACCATTTCTTTTTCCAGTGCTTCATTCCTAGCCCCATTTTTGTGAAAAGTAGTTCTTTTTCTTTTTTTATAAGGTCAGGTCTTGTCACAAGTCTCCACACAATAGCACCTTCCTGAAAACTTCACCCATGTAATGATTCCTCCTCCTTATATGACCTTCCCCCGAGTGTTTTTATTCCCTACAGCTGTGCTCCTTCCTGCACCCTATTGTCTGTTTTCTACCCTTTCTCTGCATGTGAGCATTTTCCTCAACCCCCAGCCAATCAAGACTATTTGTTTATACACAGAATTTATAGTTTTTCCTTATGATATTTATTTGATTGTGTGACTTACTTCTCTCATCCCTAACACCACAAGAGTCACCAAAGACATTAGGAACTACTGTTGAAAAAGTTAGCAGGAATGGCCTGATTTGTACTTCCCCCCAAACAAGGCTGACGTAAGATGGTTGTTGCCATCTGCTACCAAATAGAGGGAAAACTCAACCGTCTCTGAATCTGCTGAACTTTAGTAGGAAATATTAAGAATTGTTAATGAAAGTAAGCTGTGAAATGCTGCAGCTTAGCTATTACTTTGCAGCATATTAGCCATTCCTGAAACAATTTCAGAATTTCTGGAGGGGTAGACAGAGATAAAGGAAAATACCCTTTTGAACCAGGCCCTTTTGCCTCCAGTCATTCAAGAAAATTGAAGGCTTAACTCGAGATTTAACCTTGAAGTTGTCCATTTCTCCACTAAGTTCAATTAGTCAACTCTTTTAACAAAATCACTATCCTCTGTTTGGAGTACCTAGAACTAAGCAAAATCATATCTGTTGGTCACTTCAAATTCTTTTTTCTGAGATGAGAAATGATTGGTTTGGGTCACTAATCCTGCAGCCTCTGAAAAACAGAGTTCTTGACTTTGAGCCCCCTAATAACTGTACCAGCTGTAGTTGAGATGGTTCACAGATTTTCCAACCATTAAGACAATTCAATCTCTTTGAGAAGCACAACACTGAAAGTCTCACGTGGTATTTCATGCAGCACAATGGATTATAAACCACAGTGTAATTTTACTAGTTCTAAAACAAAAACTTACAAGCTGAATAAAACTGATGGAAAAAAAAATAAAGTTATAGGCAGAAGCACATGTAAAACTCTTTAAACAGAATTGCCTTTGACAATAGCCAAATTCCAGAACAGGGGTTCCTTAAAAAGTATTCTTAAAAGTCATCTGACTATGAGTATTCATCTTTTCCTAACCTCAGATCCTAGCCTGTAAGCAGTCATGCTGAGGAAAGATGAACAATTTAGGTTTATGGACTCTCTGTAGCATATAATCTTGGTAGGGAGGCTGTGTTGCAGCAAGCAGGCTGCTCCGTTATAGATCACAGGTTGCTCCTCATCTATGCAAGTCCTGCCACGGGGAAAAAGTAGTCAAGAGAAAAAGAAAGAATGTAGAGCTTTCAGCAGAGGGAGGTATTGACACAGCATATAACTCCAGGGGAGGGGAGCGGGGACAGACTGTTTCATTGCTTGGCTGCAGCTAGAAGCTGTATATTCCTCCTCCAGCAGTATTAAAAAATAAAAATAAATTTTAAAAAATGGAATAGCCTGCCCTCAAACAGCTTTGCTCATGTTGTTTTCCCATTTGCAGATGTTGAGCTGCTTTCTGCTCTCAGTGGAAAAGAAAAAAGAAAAAAAAAGCACACAGAAACGAGAGAGTGGGGGAAGGAAAGGAAATAGAGACATAAATTTAATGAGAGAAGCCTTTGGTCACCAAAAATAGCCACAGCAGATAGTGTAACTAAAACCTGTGCCTACGCTGACGGCGTAGCACAGAGGGCGAAGTTACATAATATTTTCCACATTTATTTCAAGCAGGGCAGCCTGCCAGCTTGATAGATTTCTAGAAAGGGTGGGAGAGAGAGAGTGGTTTGATTCACAGACTGTTGTATTTACAGCTCACCCCACAGCTACTGCCTTCCCTCTTTGGGCGTTTACCTTCACAGTTTGCAGACGGCAGTGTGAGCATAACCCTGATACAGAAAGTAAGTCACTGTTCAGACTGCCTGAAGCACTGCTGCTGCGTAAGTTAGCTTTGCTTTTCTCATTTTGCCAGCGTTAATATGCATTGATTTGCTGAAAGCGCTGCCATTGTCAAAGTCCAGAAATTAGCAACAGAAAAGTGCTGAGACAACACCATGGGGAACAAGGGGGCTTCATGTCCTGCCTCTTCCATGCTGTCAGTCTGAGGAGCCAATCTCAGCGAGAGGAACAAAAGTGGTGCCTTCTGACGGAAGAGGTTTCTGCAAGACTATTAACACAAAAGTTTCTCCATGATCTGTTCAGGCCAGAAGTTGGCATAAATCTCCAAAATGCATCTGGATTTTCTCCAAAGGCTGGGCTACGCTGATCAGGTGCCTGGGTGAAACCAGCTACTACTTTTCTGTGAGGAAAGGTATAATTACGTGAAAAACATTCATCAAGGACAGTCATGCAAATGACTAAATGACATTCTGTGCTATGTATGGCAGGACAATCCATAAAGTTAACCATTGGCCTGCATATTTCCCGCATTTATTCTATATTTTCTTTACATGTGTCAGGACCTCCACTGGGATTTCCCACATACCTCATTAAGATTTTACTGTTGCTGGCAAGCAGTAACACTGCAGCTCCCCATCAAAGCTAGAAAGGAATAGTGAGTAAAAAAACAACAAACAAAAACGTCTGCTTCCTGTGTCCAACTTGCATGCAGACAAAGTGGGACTGAAAGAAAGAAAATAGAAAACTGATATCACTGCAGTAAAATTAGTATGCTGTCCATGAAACAGACTACAAAAAAAAAAAAGCAGAGAAGACTCTTCCTTCTACTCCCATCTGCAATACATGCACAGCACCACACATGATTCTGTAGCCATGTTTGAACGGGAACACATGGAAAAATGAGTCTGGACAATTCTCACCAAGCTGAATGTAGCCATACAGCATAAAAGCTGTTCGTACACCCATGTACAATATTAGTGCCAGAATCATTAAATCAAACTTTGCCTCTAAAGAAAGTTGTCCTGACCATGTTTTTAAACAAAGAAAACAAGAGGATGCCAGCTAAGTGCCAACATGTCATAATTTTAACCTTCAGAGAAGAGATGTTCCCAAACCAGTGTAGAGATAAAACAAAAGCACAGCTCATGAAACAATGCAATGATGTCAAGTGAGGTGTAATATTTCCTCCCGTCAGTAACATTGTGTGATCTGAGAGTACTGCCTTTGACCCTAAAAGCACCCTCCAAAGCAAATTCCTCCTTTCCTAAGTTGGTCTCACCAGTTGTTTACAACTGGAGCTTTACTTTTACATTACAGTGACCTCCACCAAAACATAGAACTGGGTAGGCCATCTTTAAAGAAGACTTTTGCTTCTTATGACCATGTTTAAAAGGAATCCCTCAATTCTTTCTCTGCCATGGAGGTCACTTTATCATTTCCACATTTTTTCCAGTCCAAACTTGGACAGTATGCACATTGACAAAATCTAAACATTTACCCAGAGAGAATTCAGTGTCCTCTACTTTCCCCCTGAAAAGGTAACTAACTTTGCTTAAATGAAAGTAAGTACTATTGAAGTTACAGAATCATTAGTGAGCTTAAAAAAATAACCATAAAAATGCTAGTTTTGGAAATGGGTAACTTGTTTGCAAGAAGATAAAACAGAATAAACTATCTCTAACACAATAAGCAATGAGATTATGTAGCATCATCCAACTGTAACTGTTTTTCCACAGTGTTACATTGTCATTGATTGAGTTTTCTGAATACTTAAAGAATGAATAATGAAGAGTGGCAGAAGGGAAAATAGAAGGGGAGGCAGAATTTTGCTTAGGGGGGAAGAACACAAAATCAGTAAAAAATGGCAAAATGGAAAAAAGGATGTTTGAGAAGAGCTTACTCAGACCCTGAAGAACAGAGAGTGACTAGGACAATAGACTGAGACACAAAGATGCTGGGTCAGCTCCAGGATCAGCCACAAACTCTGCAGCAAGTTGTATAATTTTTCTGGAGCCTTAGCAAGCTATTGGCAAATGGGGACAAAAACCTCCCCACTCTCAAAAAAGGACAAGCTTTGACTGTGAGGCACAAGGTGTGCTGCGTCCACCATGCTGTTAGGAACACCAGGCATGGAACCCATTTGGTCCCAGACATCTTGCCAAAAGACAACATGCAGCATCTGCACAGTCCTGCACCAAAATCATCCAGTTCTTATCTTGCAGTCCTGCACACCCCCAATACAAAATTAGTGTCAGGCAGGAATACGCACTGCAGTTTAAACACAAACTTTGGAGTCACAGCATTGAGGCTTCCTGAACACCCACAAGAAGGTCTACAAAAGCTCTCATTCCATGGTTCAGCTGCAGAACCTGTCAAATTGTGGTTCTTCTTCTCAGGCCTGAGTTATATGCCATGCAGAAGTAAAGCCACACAATGAAGTCTTCAGCTCAGAGGAGTTAACATGCAGCTAACATGCACTAATTTGCTGAAAGCACTGCCACTGCACTTCTCTCTCTCTTTCTCTCTCAAAGAGAGAAGAATGTATCATTTCTGTTCCTGAGATACTAATAAATATGCTGCACATTAAAAATGCAAACTTAGCTTTTGTGAGTAACTAAACAAATTAATTAAAACAATTTTCCTGTCTGACTCCAGTCCATCAGAGTTCATATTCCCTCTTGTTTAGAAAAGGAAATGCAGAAGCTGCAGGTAGGCAGCAGGACAGAGGAGAGCACAGCAGTTCCCAGGGTAGGGCATGCCCTTTCACCACATCCTGACTTTGCCCTTGGACAGGACCAGTCTGGACACCACTTTCCTCACCCCTCTTCACTCCTATCTGGCTGCATGGTGAGAGCTGTGCCATCAAAAAGGCCCTTTGCTGGATGTGGGAAACTGGGACCAGATGAGCTGCAGCCAGTCTGCTTCACTACTGTCCTCTCACTGCCACACACTCAGTGCTGGATCACGAGCACTTGCTTTTACTTCAGTTGTTCATGTGAGGATTTCTACTTTATAGAGATATATTGCTAGCCCAAAAATCCATTTCAAACTTTAATTAAATTCTAATATTGAGGAAAATACTTGCATGTTCACAAGCAGTCTCCTTCTTTCAACTGAGAATCAACATGCATCTTCCTGATGCTGTGGGAAAGCTCTCTGAAACATATTCCTCACTGTTGAGTCTGGCTCCACCATTACGTAGGAAGTTGAGGAGAAGATTTCAGCTATATATTCAATCACAGCTCCTTAAGCCCCCGATGTTGGTCTGGAAGTGTGATCAGCCCAAGTGCCAGGACCAAATTCCTAGGGATGCCTTGGCCAACAGACAGGAGATTATTAACTCAAGGATGAGCAAAACAGGTCTGTTTAACTCCCCTTTATGAAAATAGGCCCTCCTAGGCTCTGCTGTACATATCGCTACTGGGGTTGTGAGGGGAATGGTGTCCTGATACAAGTAAGGAAGAGAGCATATGTGTTTTCATCCTTCCCTTTACCAAGGAACTACAAAAAGTATTTTCCTATTGATAAGGAACAAACTAGGTAACACTGAAAGGCATGTTATTTTCATACTACAAACTCAACATATTAAAGTATTTTAAATCTATCTTCCTGCTTTAACCTAGATTTCATTAACAATTACAGATTTCAGAGTTTGGTTTTCATTCCTAAAATATTACAACCAGTAAATATACAATGCTTTTCTTTCTTTTTATTTTCAAACTTAAAAAAATTAATAATTACAAGCAAATAAAACTAAAATTTCTATCCCTGCCCATAGCAACAGCCTCAAAACAAATTTTAACCTTTTTAACTGGATATACATGGAGAGTGGTAGACAGCCATTATCCAGCTGTCATAAAATATATTATAAAGACAAACATGCTGTATGGGGACTGTTGAGTCACAGCCTGAAGCACTGACTGATCACCTGGGGAAAGGACTGGTCAGCCCTGGGAGCACAGGTGAAGACAATTCACCTGTGTGACCTGTAGGAGTGGAGCCTGGCTGCACTTCTTAGTCTCCGTTTAAGGGCTAACTGCTACTGTGGAAGGATCTCTGGTTGGAGATCCCTCCTTTCTAGAGTCCTTCCTGTGTGCCTAGATCTTTGGAGATGGGTGCGGACCTTTCCTTTCCTTTTGGAAAGATTGGCACGGATGAGATAGTATTACAATTGTAACACCATCCCATCCGCACCAATCTTTCTAATTATAACACATCTTTTAGTTATCTAGGGAAAGATTCCAGCCACCCCTCCAGAAGAACAAGATTTTGTTCTGTATCTACCAGCTTCTCAGACATGCTAAGGTATCTACCATCTACAAATTTATTTTTTCCAATGACTTTTACTGATGTACACTAGTAATTAGACAGTAAGAAATTAAGAAACTTTTTTCCCCAGAGTTATTTCCACTGAAATAGTATCGTCCCACCAATCCTCTAATGTTTCATGAACAGAGCATTCTCTCTTCTGCTCTGGGTAGTTGATTACTCACTTCTCCCACAGGCATTAGCTGTGAGAATCTGACAGATACAGCAATATTAGTTATTTACATTGGAGTAATGGTTGAAACTCTTATGATGACTACAGTAACACCATATGGCAAATACACTAAATATTTTTTTACTATTGTTTAGCTATAAATAGACATGAGTTTTAGTTTCTAGTTTTCAATGCTTTGTCTTTCACCCTGTTTCCATGGATTTGGAATCCACCAGTAGAACATAGAAAACATGACTTTTCCAAAATCAAAGAAGATACAAACTGAGAAGACACACAACACAGAAGCAAGTTAATCCTACAGCGTTAACACAACACATGCAGAGTGAGCTCGTGGAAAACTGTACCCCGCTGGTCTTAAATTCCTAAGCAATCTACCTCTGTGCTGAGCATTAAGGAGTAAGGTGAAGAGTTTGGTTCCTAGAGCAATGCACAAGCTAGATGCTGCATGACAGCGGTGCAAGCGGATCAAGCAAGTATGATCTCTTCACAACAGATCATAATGTGCAATTACAGCAGTCCAGGACAAGGCAATGAACTGGCCTTTATGTGGTTTCACAGCATAACCAGATTAGCAGGAATTACTTTCCACTGCCCAGTGCCACTTACATATTGGCCCTGGGCCTTTTCTTCTGAGCCTAAAGGAGCAGTTCTTCCAAAGGGCATGCAGGTACTGGCCTATCTCACAGAGCAGGCTGGACACCTTATGGAAAAGGGGCTCAGTATAAGCAGCTCATCAGCACACACACAGCATTTCAAGGAAGAGATATAGCAACAAATCACAGCAACTCCATTCTGTCCTTAATCTGTCATACATGCACAACTGTCAGCTTTAGCCTGCCTTAAAACCTTAGAGATTTCCTTTAGTTAGGGTTCTCTGTACATAAAAGACTAACATGCCAAAAAAGCACAGAGGAGTCTAAACCAACTGACAATGGCACAGAAGTGCGTGCAAGTTAAGACATAAAGCTCATTCCAGCTTTGCACCTTCCTTCTAAGTTTTACATTCCCTTCTCCTGGCACAAGCCTGAGGATTTCGTATATTAGAAGTATATCAAATTGCTTTTTCATATATAATCAATTTTCATTTTCTTTTTGTGAGTCACAAAATTCTATTTAGGGAAAGCACTTGGAACATATATACACTTTCCTTTTCTGTGCCAAATAAAAAAGATTGTCTTTAATTACTTATAATTTGTTTGTACTGTGCAAACAAAGCGTAGATCCAAATTCTGCTGGTACGTGATGATGTCCGAAAAAGAGAAATAAAAAAAGAGCTTCTACCCAAAATAAATTATATTAAATTATATCCTAATTATTGTAACACCTACATCTGAGGTATTTTGGGCACAAACTTGATCTCCTTTGGAATTCAAAACTGGGTATTCTGCAGAAAGATGGTTAGATTCCTTACGTATCACAGATAAAATAATTCTTCCAATGTGTCATAAGATGAGAGTTGCAGTTAGGTTTCCTCACTCAGTTGTTCCACCATACAGGTGAGATTTAAAGGTATGTACATTAACATAGAGTTAGGAAGTATAAACTAAATAGAGACATTAGATTCTCCTATTGCTCACAGTTTGCAAAAATATTCAGTATCACTGGGAGAAGAACTTTGTAACAAACCAACGTAACCACTAAAACTGAAAGGAAAACGAAACCCACAATATCCAGAGGATGTTATAGCCATCTAGATGAGAAAGTCCTGAAGAAACGGGTCATACTTGCTGCAGCTTATAAGCACCTACAGCCTAGAGGAATGCAAACTCATAGAGCTGAGGAGGTCTTCTGACTGTATGGTGCATCAGCAGGCTCAGTGGGCAGCAATGATCATATGACAATAACTAGACCTAAAATAAATCTAAGTACAAATCCTAACCAGTTTCTTATATTCATGGCTCTGCAAAATTGAGATACAACCACATAGGCCACATTTCTTCCTTCTGATAGGCTCTTAGGGAACATAAAACCACAAATGCATTTCTAAGAGGAAGAAAACTCAACCAGCCAAGAAAAGAGAGACAAGAACCGCTCTTAGATTTACATTCAGCAAAAACATGCAAAAGCCAGGTTGTGCTGGAGTATGTAAGCAAAACAGTTTTGGTCTATTCCTTGTCTACTTCTTGGGGATAGAAAACTCTTATTTACACTGCAGTTTTCTCTGGCTGAAATCCCTGAAGCACCTCTGCTTGGACTCAGTGGCAGATGACTCCTATCCAGACTGCTCAGTCCATAGAAAGCTGTCACCAAAGGTTCCCTTGGGATTTGCAGGTACACGTGAAAAACAAGCTCTGTGCTTCCCATTGCCTCTGGGGACCCTGTGAGGTAAGCTGTGCACCCCAGCACCATGTACCCTGAGAACAAACTATAACATCACCCTTGTTGAAACAGTTCAGTCCAGTTTCTCAAACATGGACAACAAACACAACAAAAACCATTAGATATGGTCCCTTCATTTGCAACAGTGAAGTCTCATTCCTAAACTGAAGCACATTCTGAGGATGACCCACAGACTTCAGAGTACATCTTGCTAAAAGTAGTAAAACTACGTAGATAGGCGCATCTCCTGCTTTCACTTTTTCCACAAAGGGAACAGAAACATCAATCCCTCTTGGCATTCCACGTAGCACAAGACATATTACTCATTGCTTGATCAAGGAAGAGGTGATCTTCTAAATTGAGCAGAGAAAAACAGAGTAGCAAAGTATGGAAATGACCATCTGTGGTAATTGCTGCACAGGGCAGGGAGTGAAATCCAGCAGAGAGAACAACTCCTGAATGCAAATGAAAAAGGAAAGACATCTGTACATATTTTCTCAGGAAGAATCAACGCAGACACATCTGAGAACTATTTATGGTGCTGTGGATCATCCCTCTTAGGAACCAGTCCCTCCTCACTGAAGATCTGGACAAAAGGAAAGTACTTTTTGTTTGAATGCACCAAATTCAGCAATGAAGTAATGAGAGGCTTGCTGTGCGGAGTGCAGTAAGTGTGCCACTGAGAACAAGCCTTAGGTACTGCTGGAACACGCTGTGCTCTTTGGCCTCGCATCACCTGCTGCTATTGGCTGGCTCTAAGTATCAGATGGAAATGTCACACCGCAGCTCACTGAAAACTGCACCCACTCTTTCACGGCAACAGACATTTATGGCTTACAGTTTGCGTCATTTATGCCCCCCTAACAACAGCAGCCTGCAGATCTGCCTGCATATGCAAAGTAATCAAACTGCCTTATCTAGAGCTGCATGCTTTCTTGTGGCTTTTTTTTTTTTTTTTTTTTTTTTTGGACAACCTTATTCTATCATCCTTTCAAAAAAGGTGGTTGATTTCACAGTCATGATAACAGAGCTTTGTGAGACATTTTATCCAAAAATCCTGCTTTTAACAAATCTTGGTTTTTTAAATATCTTTAAGAATGCTTTGTCCCACTGGCAATGGTAGGACAGCATTGTCCTCAATACGGGTAGCAGTTTAATGGGTTGAAATAAGTTGAATACTTTGTTTTGCCAATATTTGCTAAAAGTACTGGAAAATTAAAAGATAAATCTGTAATTACACTCCAGAGTCTAGACACCTTCAGGCCCTACTTTGCAGAGGTTCTTCTGCATTTTCCATCCAAGATTTTGCCTTTTTGCTCTCAATCATGTTCCCAAGAGACAACTATTCAAACCCTTCCTCCATTGGAGAGGAGCTGGAATACTTGTACTTGTAGGGCACTCTTCCAGAAGACAATAAGTAAAGCTTTGTTTTATAGAAACAACACAAATTAGGTAAGCTTTCCATAACTTGACAACTTGAACGTGCACCCACTAGAGAGGGAACCTGTCCTCCAGGTTCTGTATTGATGGGATTTATGCTCCGTGCAACAGAGACTGGGACACAGATCTTGCTTCTCCCTATTGTTATTACACAGTAATTAAGAGTAAGTTGCCAGATAAAAGTGGCACAGGCAACATGCAGAAGTCACTTCCAGAGATGGTTTCAAGGCCACTTTTACAAGACATTCACTGGGAGGATGCTTCTGAGTATGGGCTGATATCGTCTATACGCCAGATTTTCACAGTTGCATGGGAAACGACTGCTACTGACAGCATACTTCTGAAGTTCTTGCCTTTACCATCACAGCTACTTAGACATAGACCTTTTGCAAATCTGCCTATAAAAATGAGAACAGAATCCTGAAAATGCACTCAAACTCCTCCTGATACACACACTTGCACGGCAGATGAGGAAGATACTTGATGGTGGGGAAGAGATCTTTGATGAATTAGTTTGTTCCTAACAGCTTGTGCACAGCATCATTCCATGTGCTTTGCACACATCATATAAATAGGGGTCATGCAGTGTTAGAAATGTTTGAGTTCTAAATAAAAGAATATAAAAGCTGTAAAGAATCAACTACTACCATAGACTCAAGCTCAAACCATATTTTCAATGGAAAGCAGTAGGTTTTAAAACCTTAAAATAATCCTCTTCTAACAATTTTCTATAAAAACCATTATTTTGATTTACTGAAATATTCTGTGTCATAGCTTCCATTAATAATTACTTCGATCTGCCTTTTTACTGGCAAAATATGCAATCTTTCCTAATCCTTCATATTTGTGAGATAACAGCCTTATTTCTACTATTGGTCCAAATGTTCCTCCAGGCACTGAAATTAAATAGAGCAGATGGATTCAGAAAAGAACAGTTGCTGACCATGACCATAGTGAGTTTGCAACGTTAGAAAGAGTCCTGGGATACACAGTTGTGAACCAAGTGCAGGAGGGGCAGACAAAGGTGCAAAATATGTAATCGTGTCCCTGGATGACAAAGACAGAATTCACACAGTGGCCCCAAACCACTCTAGAAACATGCCATCTGCAGTGCTAGTGGGAGCTGAAGACAGTAAGCTTGCTGGCTGCTGGAGCACCAATGAAGCTTGTACATGTTTTGCCTTGAAGCACCAGTGGGGCCCATCAGATTCCGGAAAGCTTCAAGGGGCTATTTGCCACAGCACAGCTCAGCCCTTCTCCCACTGCTGTACCACCTCTCTGCAGAGAGCTGTACGAGGCCCAAGATGCGGGTGAGATCTCTGGCTCTGCAGCACTGGAGGGAAAGCCTTTCCCTGAGGTGACACATTCCCAGACACTCAGAGAAGCCTTTCTCTTCCCTCTCTTGTGCAAGGATGGAAAACCAAGCAGGTTCTCACCACCTTTCGCTCCACACCCAATGGCCTCACATTCTCATCAAATGCCTCTGCACTGCATTTTGTCATCAGTTCATTCATGGTACAAACTGTAAAGCTACAAGGGCACCATGCCATAAAAGGCTGGCGTGTAGGCCTTTCTTTTAGAAAGGAAGCATATTTTGAAGATGGTTTGGCTGATAAAAGTATGGCACTTCTAACTGCAACTCTAAGCAAACCACAGTTTGCTAAACCTACAGAGCAGGAGAGTGGCAGTCCTATGGAGGATGCTCTCAGCACCACAAATTTCCTTTCATACATACAGAACAAAAATCAGGCACTAATTAAGAAATCTTTTTACCCGAGATGTGATCATAAAATAACAGTAGTCCAGAAGTGACCAGTAAGTTTGAGAAACAAGGCTGCGATCTGCAGTAGGCAACACTTTACAGGACTTTCTAGCTAGCTCCTAGACTTCCTAGTAGTAAGCACTGTGTATCAGGAGATGACATTCTTATTTCCCTACTAACGTCTTCATGTAACCACTTTATGCAGTTCAGAGGTACAAAATTTGAAGAAAATATATGGTATGGTGCTCATGCAGGTTGAGGGAGGTGATCCTGTCCCTCTGCTCTGTGCAGGTGAGGCCTCACCTGGAGTACTGCATCCAGATGTAGAGTCCCTAGTACAGGAGAGTCACGGACCTGTTGAAGCATGATGAGAGAAGGGCCACAAAAATGATCCAAAGGATGGAACACCTCTCCTACAAGAACAGGCTGGAAGAGCTGAGGCTGGTCATCCTGGAGAACGGATGGCTCTGAGGAGACCTGAGATCAACCTTTTACTATCTGAGACTGTAAGAGAGAATCGGACAGACATTCTAGTAGGGTCTGTTGTGAAAGGACAAGAGGAAATGGTTTCAAACTAAAAGAGGGGAGATTTAGACTTGGGTATAAGGAAGAAGTTTTTACAATCAAGCACTGTAAGATGTTGCCCAGAGAGGTGACCCTGTCCCTGGAAACAATTGAGGTCAGGCTGGACAAGGCTCTGAGCAACCTGATCTATCTGTAAGTGCCCCTGATAATTGCAGGGCAGTTGTACCAGATGACCTTTAAAGTACCCTTCCAAATCAATTGATTCTATTATTCTATTTTACCTTCCTCCTTGTAAATCCCCTTTTTAATTCCCTTTTGTGCTTTGAAACTGGACTTGCAGCATTCAGGAGCTCCAGACTGACCTCCAGGAAAGCTCTCTCCTGCTCTGCACAAAGTGAACCTCTCTGTTTCTGAGCAGTTAAACTACAACCAACTTCCTCACCCCAGAATTTCAGAGTCTTCCAGACAGTGGGCTCTGGCCACAGTAGAGAAGCTGCAGACAGAAAGCAGACTTGCTGTGATTGTTTGCCATGGAACGGATAAGCTAAATCTTCTGTAGTGTGGCTGAAACACAAACTAACTTCTGGGGAATTTGCATTTCTTTCCCTTTCTCTCATGTTGCAGCAAAAGTTGCCAAGTGCTCGGGATTTATATGCAAATAGCCCTGCTAGCTCTCTGGCTGCAGAGAAGCAGCAAGCCACAGAACAGAGTGAGGGCCGCATAACTGGAGCTCATCGCCCTTTTATCCAACACAGATCAGGCATGCTGATGGCTAGATACACATCAGACTTTCTAACTGTGGTTTATATAGCTGGTAAAAGTCGCTAAAACAAATTTCCTTCTCTTCTCTCAGATCAAGAGCCCCTGACAAGAATCAGTGCTAATCCTGGGCTGTGAGAGGGTTTTTATCCACCCTGCAGACAGTTTGCACTGCAGCCCCATGCTGTGCAAGCCTAAAGGCCTCTTATGCAATGCACCTCTTTCACTGCATGAGTGTATTATGCTTAGGCTTGCAGTGTGCACTGAAAACCCCATCAGGCTGGGACCCACTAGAGATACTGAAGAAAAAAATATCCAAAATAGCTTTTCCTTAGAAAAAAAGGAAACTTTCTGCATGAGCAGACAGAAGATGGTGTGTTCCACATGTCCACACGTACATTTGTGACCACAGTGTGGTGTCTACTTATCAAAGGAAACAATCTACTCTTAATTATTTCCTATGGACCCAATAACTGCTAGAGCTTCTAATACATGTAATTTTTCCTCTTGCCACGATGCAAGATACAGCACGGAACTAAAAATAACAACATCCAGAGTGAGTTACAAAATAGGGAAAAGTTTCTTTCTGTAGGTATGTCCAAGGCTACCATCAGAATGCATCACCCTTCAGAGGACAAGTGTACATGAAAATCCATTTAGTTTCTTGGTTCTGGAACTACACTCCAACAGCATCGCTCCCTTGTCCCAGTGGTCCAGAGGCAATCTTGCAGTTAACGTTCACCACCTGAAAAGGGTTCCAGCATTCCCCCCCCATTTGTGCCCAGAGGTCACCACTGCTTGAAGCCCAGGAAAAAAATAATAATAATCTTGCAATAGCAAACCCTTCGGGATCATTGTTAGAGCCCATGCAAAGGTAGTGACTGCGCACTGCTATATTGGGAGCAGCTATATTCTGTTGTGCCAACAGCATAGATGGGGGGAGGGAACAGTGAGTCTCCAGAGCAGCTGAGTTTGGACACAGCAGTGAATGCAGAGCCTTCAGTGCTGACTCACTTTTTCCATTTTTAAAATAAAAACACTAGCAAAGATATTTTTAAGTGGTTACTGTGCTTTTCTGCTGCAAGCAAAGCCTTCTCGTAAGTTTCAACTTTCCTCACACCCTTCCTCATCCGTAACAAGCTTTACTAATCTCTTATATTAAATCCTTGTAGCCAAAAGACCATGATAATTTTAAATGGAGCAGTCTCTAGTCTATAACTTATTGGTTTCTAAGGGAAAACTATTGTCCAGAGAAAGTGTAGGAGCCTGGGAGCCAGGATCCCTTGGCTCTATCTGTCATGTTTCTGCTGACATGCTGTATTACGGAAAAATGAAACAGAGTCCTGGTTGCGAAATTAGGGCCTGAGCTGTATGAGCAGATTCCTGTGCTCATTGAAATAGACAGGGACTCAGAAGTTCAGCCACACGGATCAAGATTCTTCAAATGTAACCTCTCCAGAGCAGGTTCATTTATACTAAATACACAAATTTCTAGCACCAGCAAGAGCAATGCTTCCGAAAATCCTCAGTTAAATCTAATGTTAAATTCATCCCAGAACTTGAATTCGTTAATGTTAAATCCATTAAATAAAATAGAATTCAAATTCATTTCCAAAATAAAACAACAAAAATACTCCAGTGCTACCAGAAAGGACAAGCACATGACAGGATACCACATCAGATCTGGGCTGGTGACTCGTAGAGTACCCTCCAGTTAAACTGGAAGGATTTCAGCCAGCAATAGTACTCAGACTCATGCGTTAAGCCCTTGGGAACACAGCAAATCTGAAAATTAAGCAGCAATGAACCATATCTGTGATGTACAATCTCAGACGAGGTGTAGCCTAAAGCATACGAGAGAGGTTATGTGGCATCTTTTTGACATCTGGAGCAAATAGCAAATTTCACGTGCTCTGCTGCTCGCAAGCAGTGCCTAATCTGGCAGCTAAGGAAGACTGATTTTTTGAAAGTGTTCAGTACCCAATGCTTAAGGCCAGACACTTCAAGCTCCACTTTTTTTTTTTTAAAAAAGGTGGACTGAAAGATTTTGAAAGGTTGTCACATATCCTTGGATAAAAGTAGGAGCACAGTTCTTTTGAACTTGCCCCTAGTTACGGGCTTGTGGGCTCAAAAATAACACTTGTCCTTGAAAATAACTGCAAGTGCAAAGCAATGGTTTCAAAGAGGAAAAAAAAGTTCCTACTTAAAGTTCAGCTTAAGAAGTCCCCATGTGGAAATCCCCACTGTTTTACGTCCTGTGATAGCAATTTTTGCAAAATTCTCTTCCATGTACTTTTTAATTAGACAGTATCAAGAAGCCTCACAGATTGGAATAAGTATTTCTCCTGTAGTCTTGAAATTACCAGAACTATCCAGCTGAATTTGAGAGCTCTCTCTTGCTCTCTCTTTCCTCCACTTTTGTGTTTGTCTCTGTATTCTTCTACATCATATTTTTCTGTAATTTGAGAAATTCTCGGCTATTGTTTTTAAATAATATCCATTTCATGGAGGGGAAGTCTATTTTTCCTATTCCTCTCTTCCATCCCCCACCCTTCCAATTGTGCATTCCTCTGCACAAACAGATCCTGGAGTATGTTACAGGGCATTCTGTCTCTCTCTATTTCCCCCGCAGTTCCCACAAGAATATTGTATTCCTGTTTCCCATCCTGTCCCAGACTGTCTCTGTGGTTGCCATGTACTGTTTAACAGTTGCCACATTCCACCTAAAAAGTGGAAGAATTTCTCCAAACACTCAGCAAGCGATTTCAGTTTGCTCAATACTTCCAGACCTTCCCTCGCATGTGACTGGTTTACAAATGTATTGGATATAATTTTGTGGTCCCTAGAATGATTAAGGTGTAGAAATTGTATACTTTTTTAAGCTCACTCCTCAATTATGTGGCTAAAAGGTCAAGTCCTCGTGGGGTGTAATCTGGCAGAAACTCTGGCACAAATGTACAAATGAAAAGAAAAATCCAGATTTGAGATTAGCGTCCTTCAGGAGAGAAAAGAAAAGGTTACATAAATTAAGAGAATGTGTGAACTCATACTAGCATACATATAATCTGATCTAACTCTTTCCCAGTAGCCTAGATTTCCATCCTTGAAGTGAAGCAGAACAACTACTACGACTCAGATCCTATAAAAACAGCACATCCCTTCTCCAAAACTCACATCTGCACAGCTCATAGCTGTGTGGTCAGCTCACCTAGTCAACGACTGCACAAATCAGCAGTGTTCCTGTCCACAATTCAGCATGCCAGAGAGCCTATGAATTACACCAGAGGCTGTATCTGCAGCTTCTCAGTCCCAAGTGGAGTAGCTCCATTGACTAGTGAGGAAATGACAAGAGAGCAGCGTCTGCAGCATGAGCATGAATACATTTTAAGAAAGAAAACCCTATTCTGTGACTGTAGTTCTTTGGACTCCTTATTTTCAAAAAAAAAAAAAGTGTCCTGTATTTCTGTTTGCTGCTTGTAAAAGCTCCTCCTAAACTGAAATGCGTGTAATTTCCATCCTGGAGCCAGGGCAATCAAGTAAATTTGCTCTTTCTCTCCTAAAAACAAAATAAAATTCTCACTCACTGGGATACCTCTTGACCCACACCATTCTGTTTTGTACTGCACCCCAACCCTCATCAATTTTCCAACTGCTTGAAAGAGCAGGAAAGTGAAAGGAAATACAAAGACTGGGTCACCTCCTCAAATGTCTTATATCCTGCTGAAGGCAAGTCTTAAACAATACTACATTCAATCGGTGGCATCTTGTAATTATTATGCCCCACAATACACTTAGGTATAATCATTAGAAAATAGGAACACATATCAAGAATGTTCACCTGAATTATTTGCAGACACACTGGGGAGGAGAGAAAGGTGAGTTCTTCAGAGGGAATGTAGGCAGGGCAACAATAGCAGTCATAAAGTTCCAGAAAAAACAAATGTTTGTCCCCCAAAGCTGTCTTAGCAAGAAACAGATTTCATTTTTCATTACGCAGCAGTGGAAAAAAAAAAAACTGAAATTTGAAGTTGGTGCCACACCACATGGAAATACTCCCTGTGACTTCAAGCCTGGAGTCTTGTTCTGGCGGAAATTTATGGTGCAACGTTCGATTACAAAATTCTGTTACACATCTCTTGGACTTTCATTTTTTGGTGAGGAAATAGGTACCTATTTTACATAGAGATTTCCCTCCTTTGCATGCACCTTTTGCCTTTTTCTGCTCTCAGCTCTGGAGAGAAAGCACACTTCAGGAGCACAGTATGCTCATGTTATTACGAGAGTGGTTGAACATCACCATCTTCTCTGCACCTTCATATATACTTCTGACCTTTTAAGGAATCTTACTTGGGCTAGACTAACAAGAGAAAAAGAAGTAAGTGCGTGAGACAGCACAGGGGGACAGAAAGGGCCACAGGAAAGACCAAGAGGGGGAAAAATGATAGAAAAATATAAGAAAAAAACACTAAAGAAGCTGTATTGAGAACCTACTACATACTTCAATTCAGCTTGTCTGAGACTGTACACCTAATTGTAGGGCCTAAGTTAGAAGCATCGTCATCCTCCAATTCCTACTATAGGCAATGGAAAGAGATGGACATCTCCAGAGAATGCTTCAGGAATTAGTCATACTAAGTCTGCAGACACCAACTCTCATGAAGCCTCCTGGCCATGTTTTTTTTTTTTTTTTTTTTTCCAGTTTAAGGACAGGCCACAGTTACAACACAGCAATTTAACCAGATGGAAAAGGATAGTGAGAAACCAAGTATGTTCCCTTACACACCACCAGCAGATGTTTTTTGATGTGAAGTACTTAGGGAAAAAAAAAAAAAAAAAAAAAGAAGTGTGCATAGAATCCATGAGCTCATTAAACAGGTCCTTTGTTTCACATTCTTACACTTATATACATTCCTCATTTCCATTCTGATGGAATTGAACATACTTGATGCTAGAAGTCGACCTGTCCATCAAGAGAAAGGGTCATGTAGCAAGTGATAATGAAGGGCCCAGCAGAAAGAAAGCTGAAGAATCACAGGAAAACACAAGGTTACACTGAAAAAAATGCTTAGCTGAGAAAGGGATGGAAAAGTCCATATTCCCTAATCTTTCTCTATTATACACAGAGTAATGTATCATCCGACTTTCAATTTTTAACATGAAAAATTGTTTCTTGAGCCGCCATACTGTGTTAGTTGGGCTTTCCCTTTTACCCCATTGCAATAATTGCAAGCCCTGTCTTATTCCTTCAGGGATTCTACAGCAGTTTAACCAAGCAAACTCCACCAGTCAATAGCTCTATCTAACCCACAGAGAGACTGGAAGGTTCAGATGATTCTCTCTGAAGGACTGCAGCTTCTCTGTATCAGAGAAAAAAAAACAACACACACAGCTAAACATTTTGATTTTAGATGACATCTGGCTGCTTGCTGAAGCAACTCTTATGGTCAATTCAGTGGCTATGGTCTTATGGATGGAGCATACAGGTCAAGAACTGCTAGTGCAACAAAGCTTTTACAGTTAATAGAAATGTCACAGAAAACATTAGAACTATCATAAAGGAAATTTATCTATGCTACAATGAAATCATGCTGAGGCATTTCCCTAGGGCAAATACCTCCTGTAAATATGCTAGAACTTATTTTTTTTTTTTTTCCAAATGGCAGTATACTCATTTCACTACTTACAGAATAATCTTTCTCCTGACTTTTACCCCATCCTATATGCCAGCCTGATATGATAGTAGAGTATATAATGCGCAAACAATGTTTAAGAGAAAATTCATCAGGAATGAAAAGCAGTTATACACTGCTCTGTCTTCTAGGCCTTTTTTTCCCCCCCATTCTCCTCTTCATAACAAATATCTGTAGTTTTTTATAATAAGATTGGGGCCATTTCATCTTTAATTAAAATTACCAGATTTTCATACAAAAAGAATCCCACAGCATTAATAAAATGCAGTCAGAAGTCCAACTCAGGCTGCTCATTGTGGCATTAAAACAAACAAGACAAAAGGGATGCAATATATGCTAATGTATGTGAGGTCTCTTAACTGCTGTGTACAGCTGAAGAAGGAAATTCCTACACGTGAAGGCAAATGTCAGCTGCTCAGAATCCCGTCAGCTTTGGACATGGCAATAGATAGCACTCTCCACTACAGACCTTTCTTTTTTAGACCAGAAAAATGTCTTATGTGTATGGGTATACATACACAAATTAAATATAGAGACACAGATCTCAGGACAGACTCATCAACTTCTATCACTATGGTATGGATAAATAGCCACAGCATTTCAACATTTAAAAGTGCATCACATAATAGCTAAAATCTCAGTAACCGCTCTCATTTTTCAACATCAAAAATAGATTCATATACTTTTAAGATCTAAAATGATTTGACTGACAGCAACTGAGTCTGAAGTACTACATTTATATTTAGAAATCTCTTTACACACACACTACTGAATCAAGTCACACTTAGCTATTCATACATTAGTTCCAGAAGTGATGGGTTGTACCAACTGCTAGGATACATCACACGAAGACACCAATGAAGTTTTTTGCTACACTGCTTCTTGCCTTTAATAATCAAGGCCTAGAACTGAAGATCCTTCTGATCTTTTGGGAAAAAGAAATGGAGAAATTCATATGTATGCAGAAATGAATTTCTACATAACTTATGTTATAGGTATCCACCTCCCAGTAAACATTGGAACTTCAGCTTATTTTACTTATAATCATATGGAAGAGAAATCTGCTAATGTAAATAAAAGCTTTACATTCAAAGAATTAGTCAGGAGGTCCGCAGGGACCTTCCGCTCATGAAACTTGTCCATGGAGTCAGTCTTACACAAACAGAAGTCTAAGAATTCCAGAAAATGTCCATTTTCAGGTAGAAATAAATAGTCATAGGCTAAAGACCAAGAGACAAGAAACAGAGCTACAAATGAAAAATAAAGTCATTTGAGCTTTTAAAATTCAGAAAGGGCTGAAAAAAAAATCAGGCAAGATAACTTTTTATTCCCTAGTTTAAGAATAAACTTTTGTTTTGTTAATATCCTGTATGCCTTTGTCTTTTAAGATGGAAACAAAAATAAGCATTAAGTGACCTTTTCAGCATGGAATTTCACTGAAGGAGATCAACCAAAATTAACATCCAATAAGTTTTTAAGATGTGTTTAAAGTAATAACTTGGGAAATGAAACCTGATTATCTAGATTTATCATTCAAATTTCACCCATTACAGCTTGTATCAAAAAGAAAAAAAAAAGCATATAAGGAGAAAGCAAACCCTTAAAACTAAATATCATAAATTACTTTATAAACTAATTTTAGCAATGACACCAAAATGAAAGGATTTCATTTGTGAGATAAACTTCTAAAATAGTTCTAATCTACCTTAAAATGAGTTGAGCCAAGATTTCCCTATAAACTTAATCATTCAGCATTTAAAGATTTATCCTGCATATTTTCTGTGGGAAAGATACATAGTGCGTAGAGTCTAATGGCCTAGCACACTGAAAATACAGAGCATAGTGATCAAGAGCAAAACTTAGCTTTAACTGGGAATTTTTAGCTTATTGCATTCCTTTCGCAGATCATAGACACTCCAGTGACTCTACTAATTGCATCCCACTGACATCCAATCCCTAAAAAGACAACTTATTCTATCCAGAGTGACTTGGAAGATCATTTCACATGGCTCAATAAAGACAAATATTTGCCACAGGGCTGCAGTTTATGCAGAAGTTTCTCAGCTGGATTCTCAGTAGACTCTCATACACAAGTATAAAAGCAGAACAAAGCAACAGCAAAAACAAACAACCAAACAAAAAAAAAATGAACCAATATAGCTCTTGTTATAGTTGGTGCAACAGCTGGGAAGGTTATTGTGGTGAAAATAGAAAAAGAAACAAACAGGAAAGGAATGCTCACCTGTATCCAAAGATCTAGGTTTACAGGAAAGACTCCACAGAGGAGAAATCTCCAGAAAGACATCCTTCCCTAGTAGCAGTCAGCCCTTAAATGGGGACTACGTTAATCCACAGGTGAATTGCCTTCACCTGTGCTCCCAGGACTGACTCAGTCCTTTCCTCAGGTGATCAATCAGTCCATGACTCAACAGTTCCCATGCAGCTTCTAAGACCAAAATTCATATTTTTCGTCAAAAAATGTTACATTACTTGAAACAAAGCTGAGTGCAACAAAATAAATAAATGCACCACTGTTTTTTCTTATATCGTTCATATAAACTGTTCGATTGCAACAATAAATTAAGCACTATTACTCTCCAAATTTCATCATATTTTAAATTTTATACCCTGCTAGAAGAAAGCTTCCTATTCTGGTCATTGTACTAGCTCCTATTTCAGCAGTGTAAATAGCTAAAAACTTAATTTTGTGCTGTGAGTGACCCACACAACAGTGGCTTCATTTTCTTTATGTAGTTCTTCCAAACACAGCAGATCTCCATGTTTTTCCTTCTAATACAGTCCCTGCCATTCTACTATTGTCCTCCCAGACTCCCTGAAATTGCTGGAAATTTCTGAGTTTCCTGTGAAAACAAGCTTTTTTGTTGTTGCTGTTATTGTTTATGCTATTTATTGAAGGTGAAGTTAAACAATTCACAAAAATTACTTCATCAAAATAAGGTTTGCTGTTATTTAAATATCTATAAAAAAAATTAGAAAATTATAAATTCACATTTGAATGTTAGCAAATAGCACTTCTACAGTCTGGTTCAGCAATACGCTAACAGAGCTGACTTGTCATGAAGTTACAAAACTACAGATACAGGTCTGAAAATGAATGCAAACAAATCATTCACACCAAGACTCACATACTAAGAAGTTACATAGAGCCTACCTCTAAGCTTTTGTTCTCTCAGTTTCTTACCACTTGTGAAACGATTGATATCTATTCCACAACAAATAAGATAGCAGAAAGAATTTTTTTCCTCATGTAAATCAATTTAGGCAGACTGGAGAAATGTGCTGAATATTAATTAAGCTAGGAGTCAGTCTGAAATTAAAACTAATTTCAGCTGTAACTGTAAGGAGGTCCACCACACAATTTAAAAGAGTAAAATATCCTGAGTTGGAAAGGACCCATAAGGATCATTGAGTCCATCAGCCCCACACAGGACTATGTAATAATTAAATATGTCCTGAAAATGGAAAGCAGAACACAAGAAAGTTCCTGGTTCTTTTCTCCATGCCATCACCCAGGAGCCTTCCAGGCCACAGAAACTGGGATCATCATCTCATCATTCTACACCATTTGAGCACTTTGTGAATAGCTTGGGAGGCACAACAAAAAATGTTCTTTTACACGTAAGACACTCACTCAGAATCCATTTTCAGATCATAGAATCACCAAGGTTGGAAAAGACCTTTAAGATCATCTAGTCCAACTGTCCACATATCACCAGTATTTCCCACTGAACTATGTCCCTCAGTACATCTTCCTTGAATACCTCCAGGGTCACTGACTCCACCACTTCCCTGGGCAACCCATTCCAGCAGCATACCACTCTTTCAGAGAAGATTTCCTAACATCCAACACGAATCTCCCCTGGAGCAACTTGCAGCCATTCCTTCTAGAGCTATTGCTAGTTACATAGATTAGAGGCTGACCCCCACCTCATCACAACCTCACTTCAGGTGGTTCTAGAGAGCCTCCCTTCTCCAGACTAAGCAATCCCAGCTCCCTCAGCTGCTCCTTATAAGACTTGTGCTCCAGACCCCTCATCAGTGTCTCTGGACACGCTCCAGGGCCTCAGTGTCTATCTTGTAGTGAGGAGCCCAAAATTGAACATAGTACTCAAAATGCAGCTTCACCAGACAGAGCTGAATACAAAGGGATGATCACTTCCATGCTCCTGCTGGTAACATTATTTCTGATATGGGCCAGGATGCCATTGGCCACCTGGCCACACTGCTGGCTCATATTCAGATGAGCACTGACCAACACACCCAGGTCCTTTTCCTCTACACAGTTTTCCAACCACTCTGCCCCACACCTGTAGTGTTGCCTGGGGTTGTTGTGGCCAAAGTGCAGGACCCAGCACTTGGTCTTGTTGAAACTCATCCCATTGGCCTCAGCCCAGTGATCCAGCCTGTCCAGATCCTTCTGTAGGGCCTTCCTAACCTCAGACAGATCGACCCTTCCTGCCAGCTTGGTGTCATTTGCAAACTTACTTAGGGTACACTCAATCCCCTCATCCAGATCACCAATAAAGATGTTAAACAGTATAAGCCCCAATACCAATCCCTAGAAAACACCACCTGTGATCAGTCACCAGCTGGGTTTAATTCCATTCACCACCACCCTCTGGTTCCAACCATTCAGCAAGTTCTTTACCCAGCAAAGAGCGTATCTGTCCAAGCCACAGGCTGCCAGCCTCTACAGGAGAATACTATGTGAGACAGCGTCAAGTGCTTTGTTGGAGTCTAGGTAGACTAAGTCAGCAGCCTTTCCCTCATCCACCAGGCATGTCACTTGATCAGAGAAGAAGTTCAGGTTGGTCAAGCAGGACCTGCCTTTCATGAATCCATGCTGGCTGGACCTGATCCCCCATTTGTCCTACACATGCCATGTGATCTCTCTCAAGATGATCTGCTCCATAACCTAATCTGTCACTGAGGTCAGACTGATTGGCAGGCCTGTAGTTACCCGGATCCCTGTAGACAAGAGTCACATAGGCAAGCCTCTAATCCTCTGGGACCTCTCTGGTTGACCAGGAACACTGATAGATAGTGGGAAGTGGCTTGGTTATCACCTCTGCCAGTTCCCTCAGCACCCTTGGGTGGATCTTAGTGACAGAAGTGATATTAGTGACAGAAAATTTGAAAACTTCAGATATGTCATGAAGTTTTTTAAAACAAATATGTGGGCCTGTCTGGCAAAAACTGTCAGATAATTAGCTAATTTAACAGAAGATTCTTATCTACTTGAGACAGATACATATGGATGGACAAGTTTGAAGATGATTTAAACCCGATTTCAAAAGCAACTCTTACCTTCATAGTGTAACAAAGGCAGCTCTAAACAAGACATACTGAAAGGTATTAAAAATTACAAACCTTTTTCTTAAAAAAGAAACTGGAATCTATAATAATCGAGTTGTGGCTTTGTCACAAGTACACATAGGCAAAAAAAGACTGTGTCTGCATAATTCAATATTGAATTGCAACATTAAATGAAAGCCATTCTATTATTTAGCACATCCTATATCCTTCATAAGAAATTATGAGCACTATGAAGCATGTAGTAGCCCCTTGATGGTCATCGCATCAGACTAGAGGAATGATGTCATACAACTCCGCCAAATCACAACCAAGCAAGGCTCTTTAAAATTTAATTTATCCATGAACAATACACATAGTACATTTTTTTCACATTATGAATATATTCAAAAGACTTTAATCTCCTTCCAGATTCTCCACCACAGTGGGGAGAAAGCTAAATTCACTGTCCTCAACGTTACTGACAAGCACACTGGAAAAAGAAAGATTAAAAAAAGAGTGAGGAGAGCTTTTCTCAGCTGAATTCTATAAAGAATTGCATGCTCTCCTCCTTCCTCAACTCCTGATCTCAAAAAAAAATCCCTATAGGTATTGACGGAGCATATGCACTATCAAAGCACAAGTAATTCAAACACTTCAAGTTTCAAGCTCAACCACCAGCTGAAACAGAGAGAGCAAAGGGTTCAAGCCTGCTCATTTCCCCACACTGAATACAGGTGAGATGAGATGCCAGATAGACATGATGACACTGTGTTCAATTTGAGGTTGCTTTTGGAAGCTACAGAAGTATCTTTCCATTTTAGGACAGCTAGAGCTGAAAAGCCTTGTAAGCCAACTCTAAATGTCCACCCCTTGGGGCACAGTGTGGGCAAGCAGATCCTCACAGGTGTCCCTTGGGCCTGTCCCATGTCCTGCCACCCCAGCCAGGAGCACAGCAGTGGGGCAGCCCACCCAGGAGTACCTCACTCGGGACAAGCCAAGATCAAGCTAGGATATTGGCCTAGCTCAGTGGATCCCATGGCCAGGCAGGGCTATGGGGATCTGGAGCCTGGTCCCACTGCAGCCTCACTGAAGTAGTGGCTGACAGGACTGGGGCAGAGATGGAGCCCTGGGCATGGGCAGAGTTAGGGAGTCCTGACGTGGGCAGGGTGTTGGTGCCCCCAGATTCTGAGCTGGGAATCCTGAAAAACATTTTATTATTTGAGCTGAACAGCCCCACAGCCAAGGTGCTAGACATTAAAAAAACAAACAAAAAATAGTGTTTTCTATCCATAATCCCAAACCCCGGTCTTTTGGCAACTACTTTTTTTCTGACTCAGCTGCCTGCTTTAGAAAAGTGGGAATAAAATTTCAAGAAATTTGACACACCTGGTCATAGTGTTCTCAAAGTGGTAAATATTACTGCATCACAGAACTATGAACAAAAGGCCAAAAAGGTCATTTTATTTTATGGTGACTAGTTGTATCTTTCATCAGAGATGCACTGCAGATGGAGAAAAAAGAAAATCATTTTGTTGTCTTTCCCTTCTCTATCTCCCCAAATTAATGCATTTACAGCTGCTGTTGAAATATAATTTACATCTTTTAACCTCCATCTGTGTCATTTGCAGGAGTTAAGATAACACTTCAGGATTCCGCTACTCTCATTCCCATGGAAACTGCAATCAAACTGCCAAAAATGGGACATAATGCTTTAAACTAATCACTTTTCATTGGAGGAAGGCTTTTTTTTTTCTTTTTTTTTCTTTTTTTTCTTTCTTTTTTTTTTTTTTTTTTTTTAAGAGCCGTTTCCATGGGATCAGAAGCCATTGCTGGTTGCTTAATTTTAAACAATTGGGTGTACAGGCTCTTTAAACAATTAGGTGCTCAGCTCTTTCAAATGTGACTCTTTTCCACTAGGCTTCTACAGGAGAATTTGTGAGCCTGTTCCTTCTGCTATCCCACTGAGTATTAAGCCATTAGAAACTTGTGAGTTGTGAGCTCAGTACAGTTTCACCAGTTTGAAATCAGCATCCAAGAAACACCATCTTTTAATTTAGAAACAAAGTCTTCAGAAGCATGAATGAAAGAGGGAAGATACATTGTTTTCATCCCACAAGGTAGTTCGACACTGTTTTGAAAGGAAGATTTCCTGGACTGCTACTGTCAGCCAGCACAGGAAGAGGCTATGTATCAGCAAAGCCTGACTACAGACACAAGGATCTAACAGAATTCCTTTGTGACTTTCTGTTTTCATATATGTCACCTTTTTATAAACTTCTCAATCTATAAAAATAAGAAAAAATAGAATATCAGGTGCTACTGAGAAGAAATGAGAAGTAGTATCGAGAAGCAACTCTTTTGGCTTTTACAAATACAGAAGCCCCATTTTGCTATGCAGTTTCTTGAACAAGTGCTCTGATGCAAATTTTAGTTAGGTTTCAGTTTATATATTATCCCTATTATCCCTATTTCTGATGGCTTAAACTCACATTTTCACATGAATAATGCCTTCTGAGTAAAGTTTCTATGTTAACGTTAAAGAGTTGGATGATATACACAGGTACTCATGAGGCTGTACACAACTGGGTGTGCCACTGCTCACCTTCTGCAAAAATCCAACCATTTTAGGCAAGGAAGATCATTAATTCAGATTATGATACTGGCCAAGCAGAGCAGCATAAAGAAACATCCAGCTATACCTCAGTATTTTGCCAACAAAATATTCTAGAAAAAATATTGATTATACAGTTAAAGTTTAAAAATATCAGGTAATTTGGAACGTACAGTCTTGTCTTCAGAAATACAACAAAGTATGGCATTCCTATTAAATCCTTTGATAAACTGTGAATAAGTCTGAAGGAATGCAGCCAACAATATGGTTCACCCATACAGTAGGATGATACCCTTTTTATTATTTCAAATGCCTGAGAAATAGGATTTGGAAATAGTAACTATTTGACTAAATAAATGTGAACAGACTGAAAGACAGTCAAAGAAATCAATGTTCCTGGCAGAAACCAATGGAAAGTTCTGTGAGTATCTAGTGGGTTGACCCCGATTGGCAGCTAGGCCCCCACCCAGTTGCTCACTTCACTCCCTGCAGTGGGACTGGGGAGAGAACCAGAAGGATAAAAGTGAGAAAAAACTTACGGGTCAAGATAAAGATAGTTTAGTAAGTGAAGAAGAAGGGGAAAAAAAAAGAAGAAGAAAAAAAAAAGCAATGCAAAGTCAATCACTACCTCCCACCAGCAGATTGATCCCCAGCCAATTCCTGAGTTACAGCTATGATGGAAAAACTCCCCACAGTTTCACTGCATGATAGTATACAGTCTGGAATATTCCTTCTGTGACCCCTGTCAAGCCCTTGCCCACACCAAACCTACGTGCTGGGGGACAGAGCGAGAGACAAAGAAGCTCTTGCTGCTGCAGTAGCACTGTCAAGTACAAGCTAAAACATCAGTGTGTTATCAACACATTTTGGTCACAAATCTGCACTGCAGCACAACATGAGCTGCTAAAAGAAATTAACTTCATCCCAGCAAAACCCAATACACACTGTAAAACATCAGCTACTGTATGTTAAACACTTTCTCTGTTACCAAGCCACAGAAACTCAAAGGCATCAAGCTTTTTCACTGACGTCCTTAGTTCTGAAGGTGGCTCTGGGCAGTGCAGCAATGATCACAGCCATAGACCCTGAGCTGCATGGAAAGAAGAACAGCCGGCACAGTGAGGGAGGTGATTCTGTCCCTATGCCCTGTGTTGGTGAGACCTCACCTGGAGTACTTTGTCCAGATGTTGAGTCCTCAGTACAGGAGAGACATGGACCTGTTAGAGTGTGCCCAGAAATTGATCCAAGGGATGGAACACTTCTCCTACAAGGACAAGCTGAGAGAGCTGGGGATGTTCAGACCAGAGAACGGTTGGCTCTGGGGAGATCTGATAGTGGCCTTTCAGTATCTAAAGGGGGACTGTAAGAAAGAAGGGGACAGACTTTTTAGCAGAGTCTAAGGAAAAGGAGAAATGTTTTCAAACTAGAAGAGGGGAGATTTAGATTGAATATAAGGAAGAGGTTTTTTATAGTAAGGGTGGTGAGGCACTGGAACAGCTTGTCCAGAGGTGTGGTAGATGCCCTGTCCCTGGAGACACTCAAGGTCAGGCTGGAGCGGCTCTGAGCATCCTGATTAAGCCATAGGTGCCCCTCTTCGGTGGAGGAGAGTTGGATTTGATGGCCTTTAAGGATCCCTTCCAATTCAAACAATTCTATGACTCTACAATTAAAAAGGATAGAAACATATCATAGAATCATAGAATGGCCTGGGTTGAAAAGGACCACAATGATCATCTAGTTTCAACACCGCTGCTACGTGCAGGGTTGCCAACCACCAGACCAGGCTGCCCAGAGCCACATCCAGTCTGGCCTTGAATGCCTCATGTGGAGAGCATCCACAACATCCTTTGGCAACCTATTCCAGTGTGTTACGACCCTCCGTGTGAAAAACTTCCTCCTAATAATATCTAACTTAAACCTCCCGTCTCAGTTTAAGACCATTCCCCCTTGTCCTATCACTATCCACCCTCATAAACAGCCATTCCCACCCCTGTTTATATGCTCCCTTCAAGTACTGGAAAGTCACAATGAGGTCTCTCCAGAGCTTTCTCTTCTCCAAGCTAAACAAGCCCATTTCCCTCAACCTTTCCTCATAGGAGAGGTCTCCAGCCCTCTGATCATCTTAGTGGCCCTCCTCTGGGCCCGCTCCAAGAACTCCACATCCTTCCTGTACTGGGGGCCTCCTAAATAACTTAGAGCCTGACCCTAAATGATATTGAAACTCTCCTAAAAGAGAAAAGCATCCTCAGCTTCCACCACTGGTATACCCTGCATGCTCCTGGAAGGACACAGTAATTAGACTCCATTCCTCAGAAGTACTTCATGCCTTAGTGAGACCAGGTGCAATCATTAAAAACTTCTCAGTTTATGAGACCAAAGTGTCTAGAATATTTAAATTCAACAAATTTTAGAACTTGATGGAAACTTGACAGTTCTGTTTAACCAGACTTCACTCTTGTAGTGTGATGGCCAGAACCTCCTGAGGTACAGAAACAGGGTGATCTTCTTTCAGGTCTTTTCTGGCCTTTCTTTCAAAGCCCTCATATTTTCATTCAACCTTCTTCCAGACTCACTCTTTAAAAGCTGCTCTTTCTAAAAGGCTCACAATGCTGAGAGAAACATACACTCCTGACTTCAGCATGCTTCTGGATACTGTATGTTTAGCCCATAAATCACCACACATTCAGCATCAAGGTATACACTGCACAACAAAAAGCAATGCATCCTTTTTGGTCTCATACCTTACATTGAAAAGGAAAATAGAAAAGCATTACAAACTCTGAGTCAGTATTAAAAGTGAGACAAATATTATAATAATCACTTTTCAATTATTCTATACTATTCCATGTTCCTGTGATTCTTGAAAAAGTTAAAGTAAATTAAATTTACTTAGTTCAGAGGTCCTGCGCTTTATATTTATTATTCAACTCTATCTTCCAAGCAAGAATACTGGTATTGTTTGCAAAAGTCATTTTTCTGAGTCTCGTCATTATGGGTCTTGATTTTGTTTTTATTAATTAGTAATTATTATGTATCAGTGTCTTGCTCATTTGTTCCATCTAGAAGATAATTCCTGTCCTCAGATGCCATTGGTTTGAATAGGAGCCTCCTGCATACATCCAATTGTTTGTCCTTCCTGTTTGTGGGTTTTTGTTTTGTTTTAATACTTGAAAGGAAATTAAAAAAAGATAAAATTAAAAAAAAAAAACCACTGGAAAAATAAATTGCACATACGTAATGATAGAGTCACTGCCCTCCCCCTCCTCATCTGGGTTATTTTGGGTCACATTTCATTTTCACATCAAGAAAGAACTGGATGAATAGTGAATGGGAAAGTATCATTATAATTGGAATCATGCTGGTTTATGCAGGCCTGCACATCTGGAAGAGGGTGGGAAAAGAGAAACAGAAGAGTGGGAAAGGCTGGATTTGTCTCACTAGACAAACCAGGGAGTCTGGAAAGCACATGTAGTCTGGTTACTTAAGTTACAGCGAAAGTTAGCACACCAAAAAGAAAATGTTTGCCAATAAAGCATTTCTCTCCAAATATCTTAAGTACAGAAGTGCTTCTCTTCTCTTTTTGAAGCTACACCTCAGCCACCTCCATTGGTTATTTTCTTTGAATGCAGGGACTATTCTCCTCTGCCGGCCCCAGTGAACGCAACAAAGGTGGCAGAGTGATTCTTCTCCAGCCAGCCTACTAGTTACAGATTAACAGGAACAGCCCTGCTGCCACAGAGCCATTTAGACAGGCAAACACATTCATTCATGTGATTGATAAAAAGTGTTTGCTTTGTGTTAAAGAATCTATAAAAGACTTTTCTAATGCTGCTATTGAAAAAGTCTTAGAGGTTTCCTTACTGGTAAACAACTGCAGTGGCTTATCTGGGTCACTATAGTGTTCCACACACAAGTCTATGGCTAGTGGCCTTTACAGCTCTTTGGAGGCTTCATCTTGGACCTCAACTGAGTCCCTGGACAGGCAAAGCTCAGAGGCACGGCTAGTCTCCATGACTGAGAGCTATCATCCACTCTCACAGAGGAGAGGAGTAACACATCAACCACAAGGATGCAGTTTTGTGGTCATACCACAGACAGGACAAAATGCCTTCTCATTTCCACTTCTCCAAAGTGCTCCAAAACACACAGCCAGGCCATTTTTACATTACAGTCCAGAAGAAAGACAGTGCATGCTGTTTGCTAAATACTACAGAAGGAAGCCAGAAGGCTACATTAGTATTCAGGTGACAGTATGGTACAGTGTGAGGAAGTATCGCATAGCCCCAGCACTATTATTTTTATTACCATTATTTTGTCATCTCCATCTTATTTAGCTCTCCACTTATATTTCCCAATCCATCATACAGGATAATTACATTCAATGAATGAGCTCTCAAGTTACATTACAAAAAAAAAAAAATCATTCTTAGAAGTTTCTAACTGAGTTGTAAGCAATTAAAAACATCTCTGAGTGCTTCATTTAATTTTCTTGAATGGAGAAGTCTTAGAAGTAGGTAGAAGCAATTTCCTTTGCGGAAGGACCATGAATTCATATTATGGCATATGAATAATGCATTGTTCCATTTAAAACATCTGAAGAGCCAGCACAGTCTGCTGGCAACATAAAACAGAAGGGACTGGAGTTCTGCAAACAAGTCAAGCACAAGTCATGTAGTGCCAAGGAACCCTATTGCTACTTCATCTGTCAGACATGGAGGCCTATAGAAGAAGGAACATCATCTTGTCCCAAGCACAAAAGCGGTTAGAGAGATGTTAAAAAAAAAAAATACATTAATAAAATGAGTGTACTTCATTTAGGACAAGTTATTTGTGTCTTACAGCCACTTGACAATCAAATGAGCAAGGTCCAGATATTTCCAACTGAGAATTCAGATTTTCTGGGGAAAAAAATGTTGCCTCTGTGCTAGTCTGAAACAGTGACTGAAGCAGCATGTATATCAAGTCAGTACTGCAGGATTTCATAACTAATCTTTTCTAATTCAATCATTTTATAACTAACTAATCCATGTTATAACTGTAATTTTCAGATCTTCAAAATGAGAATGTATCAGCTCTATTAATGCTGCAGCTGCAATTCTGACTATAGAACTCTACTGCACTTAACGGCATTTTGTCTTTGCTGGGCTCAGTAATTCCTGGCTAACAGGTTCACCTTAAAAACACAGCCAAAACAATAGGGAAAACAGTGTCAAAGCGTGTTTAGGACCATAACTGGATTTGGGATCTTCCCTTCTTTCTGAGAAACAGTGAACTTGTTAAAAAAATACAGCTATAAAAGCAAAATCTTTGTTCTAAGTTAATGTTTGCATAATCAGGACTGATACTTAGGTATTTTTGTGCTCTGGCTAGTTTCAGTGCTTTCTTAACAAAATATAAACTGATTCTCCACGATTTCTGTTGACTCTCTGGACAAAAACTTCTTTGTGCATTACAGGACCAAAAGCATTACACAGAGTAAATATTTGAGCTGAAGGTGTGCTACCGATAGGTTTGTACCCACTATCATTATTTTATGTTGTTCATGTTGCTGGCTTGCATCCCACTTTGTAACACGGTAAAGTAAATGACTGCTCAAAAAGCTGTTGAACAGGAATGAATCTCCCACATAACATAGAAATTGGAACAGATGATTGCAGTTTTAGACAATACAGATCTTATTATTTTTAATAGCTAAGAGAATTAGGGTTTCTTAGAATGCATAATATACTGTAATGACTCACAGGCTATTTTTGAATATGAGAATTACAGAATCACAAAACTATAGGGGTTGGAAGGGACCCTCTGGAGAGTCCCCTCTACTTCAGTTCCCTCACTGAAGCAAGCACACCAGGATAGGTTACACAGAAGAGGCAGGTTTTGAACATCTCCAGAGAAGGGGACTCGACAGCCTCTCTGGGGAGCCTTTTCGGATGCTCTGTCACCTTCACAGTAATTTTCTTTTCCTCATGTTTGTATGGAACATCCTACATTTCAGTTTGTACTTGTTGCCCCTTGTTCTGTCACTAGGCAATGTTGAAAAGAGCCTGGACCCATCCACTTAACTCCCACCCACTAGATATTTGTAAGTATTTATAAGATCTTACCTCAGTCTTCTCCTCTCCAGACTGAACAGTTCCAGGTCTCTCAGCCTTTCCTAATAAGGGAGAGGGCTCCAGGACTCTCATCACTCCTGCTGAAGTCTTTAGATGTTTCCTGTCCTTCTTGGGAGCACAGAACTGGATGCATTACCCCAGATTTGGCCTCACCAAGTTAGAGCAGGGGGAAAGAATCACCTCCTTCAACCTGTTGGCCATGATTTGTTTTATGTACCTCAGGATACCACTGGCCTTCTTGGCCACAAGGGCACACTACTGGCTCATGGCCAACCCATTGTCCACGAGAACACCAGGTCCTTCTCTGCAAAGATCCTCTCCAGCAGGTCATCCCCTACTGATCAGTGAGGTTATTCCTCCCCATGGGTAGGACTCTATACTTGCCCTCAATTAACCTCATAAGGTTCCTCTCTGCCCAACTCTCCAGCTTGTCCAGTTCTTGTTGAAAGGCAACACAGCCTTCTGGTATGTCAGTCACTCCTCCCAGCTTCATATCATCAGCAAACTTGCTGAGGGTACATTATATCCCTTCATCCAGGTCACAGGTGAAGATTTTGAACAATATTGGGCCCAGTACCAATCCCTGGAGAACATTGATAGCTACAGGCCTCCAGCTAGACTCTGTGCCACTAATCACAGCCCTCTGAGGTCTGATAGTCAGCCAGTTCTCAGTCTACCCCTCTGTCCACTTGTCTATCCCATACTTCTTAAGCTGATCTATGTGGATGTTGTGGGAGATGGTGTCAAACACCTTGTTGAAGTCAAGGTACACAATATCCACTGCTCTCCCTTCATCTGTCCAGCCAGTCATGAGATCATAGAAGGCTTCCAGGTTGGTCAAGCATGATTTCTCGTTGGTGAATCCATGCTGACTACTCTTCATAACCTTATTTTCTTTCGCTTGCTTGAAGACGACATCCAGAATAAGTTGTTCCATTGCCTTCCCAGGGATGGAGATGAGGCTGACTGGTCTGCAGTCTCCCAGCTTCTCCTTTTCACTCTTTGAAAACAGGAGCAACACTGGCTTTCCTCCAGTCCTCAGGCACCTCTCCTGATCTCTATGAACTTTTAGAGATCATAGGAGAGTGGCATGGCAATCACTTCTGCTAGCTCCCTCAGCACTGGTGAATGTATCCCATAGGGGTCCATGGATTTGTGTGCGTCAAGTTTGCCAAGACAGCCTTTGACCAGATCCTCCTTGACAAAGGGGAAGTTTTCCTTTCCCCAGACCCTCTCTCTTGCCTCCAGGGTCTGGGATTCACAAGAGTTAGTCTTAGCAGTAAAGACTGAAGAGAAAAAGGCTTTCAGTAACTAACTCCACCTTCTCAGTGTCCTCTGTTACCAGGGCACCCATCTCACTCAGCAGTGCATCCACATTTTTTCCTAAACACCCTCTCAATATACTTTAGCACTATCTAGAAAGGTCTCTCTCTCTATATATTTATAAATATATAAAAGACTACTTATGCAGAGAATGAAATAATCCTATTCTTTTTCAAATACCACATAAACATTATTCTTATCTTGCTCTTCTTGCAGTTAAAGGCCAAAAAAAACCCAAAGATTTCAAAATCTTATTCTCTCACTCACAGCTTGAAAAGATACCTGAACTTGTACATGGTAACCAAAAATAGGGTCATGTATATTAGATCTATTCAAGATCCCAGGAAAAACAAACAAACAAACAAACAAAAAAAACAAAACAAACAAAAAAAGCCATCCTTGACTTTCTAGCATGGATTTAAATCAGAGAATTTCTAAAATATATATGTTGGAATAATGTCATGCTATTTTTTCTTCCATTGAAGTTTATACAACTTCATTTCTGCAATATAATACAGCATTTCAAGAATTTTGAATTTTTGCAGTCAAAAAAAAAAAAAAAAAAGATAACTATTAATCACTAGAATGCGCTGATGGGAACTTCAAACTACCAGTCTAATACGTTTGAAAAATAATGTTACATATGTAGCTCATAATTCCCCCCTATTCTAAAAGATTTGCCCCAGTTAAGTAGCAGAATCTTCTCTGAATAAGAATCAAACTACTGTCCTTAATTTAAGGACACCTAAACCACTGAAATGGAACCAAACATTGGATCAACAAGTATTGTCATATATGTTGATATTTTGTTGCTTAGGAATCAGGATATCTTTTAATTCTACATGGGGACTTTTCCTGGAGAGAAGACAGGAAGAGAAGAAAAGCAGAGAATGGATAGGAAGTTTTGGGTTTTGCTGTAAGTTTTGGAATGGAGAATTTTAAGCTAAGCTGCCATTTGGTCTTTAAATCAGAAGTTACAAAATAGTTATAAACAAGGTAGAATTATTTAATCAACACTGAAATCATTTCTATGATTCTAATACAACAAAATTTATGGGCTTCCCCAAGAAAACACTAAAGTTCTGCACTGTAAAGTGTCGTGGCATCAGAGTATAATTTAGGTTGGAAGGGATCTCAGGAAGTCTCTTGTTTGTGTCCAGCTGGGTCTTGAAAACCTCCAATGACAGAGGCTACACAACCCCTCTGGGCTCTTATTTCATTGCCTAGCTGCCTTCACAGGGAAAAAATGATTCTCTTTGAGCAGTTTGATCCTCTCTTTTTTCAATAAATGCCTGCTGGCTCTCATCCTCCCACTATGCACATGGTCCGGCTCCTCGCTCTCACTAACCTTCCTGCAGGCACTGAGGAGCTGCAGTTGGCCTCCCATGAAGATGCCTCTGTTGCAGGCTGAGCACGCGCCATTCCCTCAGACTCTTCACATGAAACATGCATTCCCCCAGCCATAACAGCGGCCTCTGCTGAAGACCAGGTGACATAACCACAGTACTCCCTCTTTCTTTCTATAAAAATAATAATAATAATAATAATAAGGTGGGAAAAAAGTAGATGTTTGGAGGACAAGAATGATTCATGATCCATAACAATGGATCCCATGTTCATGATATTAATATAGTGTCATCACTTGCTAACAGTGGACAAGAAATTACGTATATATTTCAGAACTGATGCTAATACAAATGTTAAGTCATCATGGCAGCTAATAAATACACAGCTCTTAGCTGATGTATTTCAGCAGGAAATTTCTGTGTCCCTGAAGCAAGTAAGACTCTCCTATGAAGACAGTCTCTATGACTTCCTGTTCTCACTGACTTCTACTTTGCATAGTCCTAAACTAGTTTAGTCCTAAACTTGAAGGACCAATGAAACTAACTACGTTTATGCCCAAAGCATGTGCTTTCTCTGACAGTCACTATTACAATGACATTTATATTGTAATAAAAGCATAAAAACAGAGTTTGAGTATTTTATTTTTTCCCACCCTCCAGACACTTCCAGAGACTCATTTGTTTGCAGTTTTGTAATCTGGACACTATACAGTAAAGGAGTGTTAGTTCTCCAAATCTGATCGATAAGCAGTTAACTTCCTGTTGTCTCCAGCTAGCTTTGAGTGTAAGTGAAGAAAATATATTGACTGTTTGTCTTTATTCAGGACTCCATGAAGATGGTAGAAGTATATATCTGATACTGGAGAGAACTGAGTTAATGCTCCATTCTTGTACTGGACACTATGTAAGTAAAGAGCCACTGTTTCCTAACCTAGACAAGACCTTTGGAACACAAACTATCAAAACTCCAGTGGAGTACTAAACCATCACTATTTTTTGCAGAAAATATATAATCTGTAACACAAATCAACCTTTGGCACTCAGGCCACAGAGCTTCCACTGACATTAGTCTTAGCTAAGAGAGTCAACCAAATGAAGGCTGATCACTGACACGGAAGATCTTCTTCCCTTAGATGGACTGCATGAACCAAAAAAATGACTTATTCCCAATTTCACCTTGTTTGACTGCAGCCCCTGGCAGCACCTCAGGAATGCTGTGACTCTCCTGAGCTGTGTAAGAGCATGCTACAACTGTGAAGCATTACTGTTGAGGCAAAAGAAGCAGGTTGATTATACAACAAACATTCTAGTATTAGATTGCATTACCATTTCCCAAAACCAAGAATATGTGTAGGATGAGAGAAGATGGTCTGCTACAGATAGAAATTTCAGAAAGGTACACTACCCGTGCAAAAATGATCTTTTATTATGAGTAAAGTGTAATACATAATTTCACACTTTTCTACCTACCTCTAGAAAGACTTCAAAGACCTAAAACCTTTGAGTTGCTTTGGAGGATATGAGAAATGTAATGATGAGTTTTCTAACAAATACAAATTTTACTATCCTGTTGTACAAAATCACAGCATATATGGCAATAAAAATGTTCTCGGTGAGTGTTTTTTCACATTCTCCACCACAAACTCAGCCAATCATCACAGATCACCAGCCCTCTGCTAAACCAGACAGATGGCTTCCATGCTTAGGCAGATGAGGAACCTTCTTGCACCGCATCTCATCACCTGGTTCAAAGGTAAGATAACATGAAGCCAGGGATACAGTCACATGTGATTTGTCACAGCCATCTTTTTTACCATGAATATTTTATAATTATTTAAGTATAACCAAAATGTGGATATATTCATGCACATATGAAGCACAAAGCAACACTGAAACAAGACCAGTTGGCATCCTGTTGTTAAGATGGTGGCCTGAAATTTTGGCTTATATCCCCATTTTGCATTTTTTAGCATGATCTCTGTAGGTGATTTAGTACCTCCATCCATTTGATTGTTACCTTCAAAGGTGAAATAAAAATGTTCCTTTCACATTCCACTTATTTTTAGACTTCCAACTCTCTAGGGAAAGTACCATCACTATCTCCTTCTGAGATCTGCACAGTATTCAAGAGTAAACTGAGTTCAGGTAGATGGTCATTTGGAAAGCAGCAAAAATCTTAGGTCCTAAACTGAGGCAGAATGTTGACTGCAGAGCACTCAGCAGAAACCAACTGCCTGAGTTTCCACACATGATTTTGGTCAAGGTCTTTAATCAGCTCTGAGCAACACATCTCACTCTCCACAGCACTCAGTTTTGAACACACATACGTGAGCAGCAGTCACAGTCTAATTGACAGTCTAGGCAGTATTGAAACACAAGGTCATAGCAGAAGTTATACCTGAAGCAAGACAAATGTGGAAACACGGATACAGTGTAGCAACAGCATAAATTATCTAGCACAATTAATTCTACATTTTTTTTTATAGCCTGTCAGCATTCCACTGGTCACTTAACAAGACAAGACAACTCAGAAATGCTCATGGCATTCACAAAGCCATTTGTAGTTCTGGACATAATTTTTTATGAGAACTACAAAATAAAATTACTCTACAATGATACTTCAGGGGAATATAATGAACAAATAGGGTGGCAGGAGCAACAAGTCTTGATGAAATAAAACGTTTAACAATCTTTTGATAGTCTGAGCACAAAAAAAGGAAAACAGAACTTATCTAAGAAAGAAATTGGAGCTTCAGGCCAAATCCTCTGTGGGCATAAATCAGTTGCACGGTTTTATATAAGGTGAAGAGCTGGCCCTGAAAGGACTTCACCCTGCTGCTGCATTATCAAAGAGCTTCTATTCGCCTCTCCTGCTCACCAGAGCTTGAAAGGAAGCATCCCATGAAGTACTTGCCAGAATCCACATGGTATATCTCATTGCATTTCCTCATCATATCCCCTCTGCTGATGACCTCTGGACCCTTCCTTTCAAATCCTGTGTGTCCTGATACCCCCACTGCACAAACATGGTTACCTATTTCCTACAGAAATAAACTTTGGCCAGTAACCATGGACATAGTTTATGCAGTCAGGAAAACACAAAAAACAACTGTCCATTGTGGAAAAAAAAAAAAAAAAAAAAAAAAAAAAGACAGAGAGAACGTTCCCATTCAGTGACCCCATCCCCACTGACACCAAAGTGGTAATTTTTCTTATCTGAGGAAACGTGACCACATGGGAGAAGATTACTTGTTGGAATATTGCCGTCACATTGAGCAATGCCTTTCTTTTTCCTCTTCTGTAATCACCGTACTGAAAGATAGATCTGACAGGATTTTATTGACACAGACTTTTTATAGATCCAGTTAAAAGGTCCCCAGACACTCATTCAGCTTCCTGTACACATAGTACAAAAGTACTGCAAAATCACTGTTGGTGAAAATATATTTTGCACTGAATAAGCAGGGTAGGAGAGAAGGGAAATCCAAAAGACCATAGAAGACAGTGGCTTAATATGGCACATTACCTGTGTTAGTTTGCCATAACCAAAAAGAAACCCTTCCTCTTATCATTAAGGGAATTGTAAGACATGGCCTCAATTCTCAGCCCTAATCTATCTGATCTTTGGCATATGTCTCCCTCACCTCATTTCCCTATCTTAACAATAATGACTGGTTCATTCACTTCATTTATCTTCTCAAATTAGACATGTACACTAACCCTTTCACCCTACATAATGTGGTTGGAGTAATGTATGAGAGCCCTAAGAACCCCATATCCAGCCACTAAAAGAAGATTCCTGCAATGAAACACAGAAGCCACAAAGCCTCTTAAGGAAGGAACATACTACATCAAGTAAGCTCCAGAAATATATACACTAATTATATCTTTAATTTTATATACTTTCAGGAACTTAACTGAAGATTTCAGCCAACTGTCACAGTAATAGCATCCATACCAGTTCAAGTTAGAAAATAATTTGTTTTAGCCTTTTGGTTTCACATGTTTCTCCTCTTTTGAAGCTGAACTTTTTCATGCATTAGAAAGAAAACAAAACACCAATACATCTTGCTAAAATGGGAGCAAATTCCCAGCAGCTTTTGTGCTATGGAACAGTGGGAAACAAATATACACATACTCTTTTCCCATTGTAATGAAATTCTAACCATACTTGTTTTGAATATGGCAACAGCAAAAACAGCTGAAGTTTGAAATGTGACACTCAGCACACACATTGTCCTTAATAAGAAGTACATGGTGTGCTGTATTTGAGGAAGACACGTTTTTAGCTTTTTTTTTTTAAGTACTAATTGGCTGAAAAAAAAAATCCCTTCTCATTTTAAGAGAGTCTAATAAAGCTGTCCTTTTTTGACACCATTACAGTTGCATCTGCCTGGTCTGACAAGCTAATACGTTGCTGAAAGGAATTCTGTGTGGAGAAATGTTCACACAGAGATAACGTTATAATTTCTGTTTCACAGAATGAGGGAAATCTAACTAAAATCACCATAACAGACCAAAGACTGGCTCCGAAGTTCTGACTTGACTCAGTCTAAATCTCTGATGAAGTCAGAACATCCATTCCTTCTGGAAAAGTGTGTCATCACCTGTGTACTTCACTGTGCTCTGAATTGCCTTTGCACCCAGCTGGAGGCCTTCTTCCTCTCCCCCAGTCATGCAAGATTTGAAAATGATGTTTCTGGATGCCCTGCTTGTTTTGTAAGTTCAAGGCCCCTTTCCTACTATTCTGAGAGGAGAAAGAAATTGTGATCGTTACTGTATACTGCTGCTACCACCTTCAACTATCTACAGAGTGCAACTCTCCTGCAAAACAGATGACAGCTTCCACAGCAGTCTTCTGTTCTTTTCTATTCTTTGACCTACTTATGGCCACCTTTATGCTTTCATCTGTGTGACCACAGCCTTAGGGTATGCAGGATTTTAGCTGGGCTGACTCCTGACCACACAGCCAGCAGTAAGCCATGCTCCATCTAGAGGTGGGCTCCATGAGATCTGATCAGTCCTACTCAGAGAGAGGGCCGAAGGAAAACCTCTTTTCCGTTTCATCAATGATTGGGATCAGAGCAGCACAGCACTATATATCATTTATGTGATGTATATGCCATGCAGACCACCTAGGTCTTGAGCCATTATCAGACCAAACCACAAGTACAGAAGATTATGTGCAAGACAGCAAGCCAAAGCAATATCATACCTCAAACTATTTTGAGCTTGGTCATGCATAGTCCAGGAACACGGTTATATAAGTCTCTCAATTTATGCACACCTGCAGGAAGCAGGCTGGCATGGCAGATATCCAAAGACTGATAAAATTTTCAGACAAGAATAGGATAGAGGCCCAGGGCATGGAGAAGGCCACAGGTCCTGATATGCAGGACCTCTATATCTCTAGAGAGATCAAGGGCAGCTCAGAAACAAAGGCAGACAAGAGCATTCATTACAATCTAGATGACTCAGAGCAAACTCTCTGGGCAGAAACAGGAAAGGGGACGTGTTTACAGGGATGCGAGTGTTTATATCACTCTTATTTGATTCTGTGTTTAGTCATGGCAGTGACCTGCTCACTGGCCGCTCCATAAATAGTTGTCACCTACACCCCCTACCCCACAGCCACTCTTAACAACACTGAGCAAGCTATCTGCTCAATGCATCACCACAGCAAAGCCTCAGTAGTGTATGGTCTATCACTCTTAGATCTTAGCTAGTTACAAATTTTCAGCCTAGCAGATTCAAAAGATTACTAATACTCATAACATTACAACAAGCCAAAAAACAGGTTCTAAACCACAAAAACAGACACCTCATGCCCATTACCCTAGCTTTCTGATTCAAATAATGGACTGTGACTGCCAACACAGGACACGTAAGATGTTGGCACTGAAGCAAGCAGTGCAAGATCAGTTATCAGGGGTTGCATGCTTTTCTCATCTGCAGAGAAGGCAGCCATAGTTTTCCATCTCCACAGGATTTCAGCAGAAACAAGCCTGTATAGCCTCATGAAAAAGATAGCTTCTCAGCCTTGGTCAGAAAAACAGTACAGAAGTTGTCATGTATGGCATAGCAGTGCTACCTGAATATAATGGAAAAGTGCAGAGGTAAATGCCCACTGTCTACCTCCTTTGCTTCTCTGTGTCCTACTCTCAGCCACTGACAACTAGCTAATTGTAGCAACGCTTCTAACCACCTCATGGTTACCTACAAAACTGTACCTAAGAAGGGAGCATTCAATGCTATCATTTGGCTCACAACAAGGTCCTAGTACCTCCTTTTAGCCCTCAGTCTGAGGCACTGTGAGTTTCTTGACAACAGTCCAAGTCTTGATTCTTATCCCAAAGTTGTCCAAATAGATTTTTTTTTTCTTTTTCTCACCTGGACATCTTCCTAAGTCTTGTGGCCTTAGTGAGGGCCACAAAATACTTGTGAGGGGAAATACGAGTAGCGGGTTGGCACTTTAATTTCTGAGCTATGCTAGGACAACTGCACTCTTCACCTCTTGAAACAACAAGTCAGAGAATCACAGAATGGTTGAGATTGGCATGTACGTTCAGAGGTCACTTGGTCCTAGGTCTGCTTGCCCATGACCATGTCCAGATGGTCTTTGAGGATACACAAGGAAGAGACTCCACAGCCTCTCTGGGCTCCCTGTTCCAGGGCACAGTTATACAGTAAAAAACGTTTCCCAGTGTTTAGACAGAACATCTTGTGTTCCATCTTGTGTCCGCTGCTTCTTGTCCTGACACTAAGCAACACTGAAAAGAGCTGACTCAATCCCCTGTGCATTCTCTTCAGGCATTTGCACACATTGCTAACATCCCCTTCTCCAGGATGAGCAGTCTCAACTCTCTCAGTTCTCCAGTCCCTTGATCATCTTGGAAGAGCCTCACTGGACTCTTTCTAATGTGTCCATATCATTCTGAGGCATCCACCATGGCAAAGCCATTAGCTAGACTAAAGTCTAAAAGGCAGGAAATGGTGCCAGAGATGTTTGCAGGAGGTTTCCCAAGGGTGTGACAGAGAATGTCAAAATGGCAGCTTTTTGAGATCACATAGGTGATCTTTGACATCTGTCATTCATAGAATCATTGAATGGTTTGGGTTGGACATTCTCAATCTTCAGTCAATATCAGACATTTTCTGAAACAAATGATAAAAATCCAGTAGACAACATCCAGTGCTGTAGGAAGTGTCACAACTACTGGTTGTGCCTGCAAAATGCACATTCCACCATAAACCTACAGGTTGCATCTGCACCACAGATATAGAGAAAAACAGTAGGCAAGGTCACAAAGGAGAAAGACGTATTCCACTAGTTTCTGTGATCTGCACAAGGACAGCCTCTATGCAGGTTTCTGTAACTACAAACAAGTTACTGAATCCTAGACATCATGCATTATATCCTATTTGCTATCACTAAATGATATAGAAGTAGAACTGCTTTGCAATGGCCCACAGACTGATGGAGGAAAACACTCTGCTGCTGTTAAAGAAAATCTCACTGGTCTACAACAGACAGAATGGAGGTGTGTATACTTTTAGTTCCTCTGGAACAGATGCAGAAAGCAAGTTAGGCCACCAGTGGCCTTCACACATCACTGCTTTGGAGATAGCCCGTGAAACTATCTTATACAGCCATTCATACTTCTCAGTCCTTGATATTATACCAAATCATGTCCGTAGATTGTTAGAAATCAGGAATTGCTAGCTTTTGTTGCTGAGTGACAACTCTACTGTCAAGGCCACAAGAAAAGTGCTTATCACCACTGAAGATACAGAGTAAATTTAGTACAGATATCCATGTAGGGTTATCATGAACATCTTTCAGCATTCATTATAATTATTCCATCCTTGAAACACAGAAGAGAACTTTACTGTATTAATTTGTTTTATAACCTCACCACTCATCTGCCCCCAACTTGACAAAATATTCAGAATATATTAATTAATGACCAATGCTTTTATCCAACATTGGCAGAATCTTCTTCATCTTCTGCAGACCTGGAGAAGACTAGGTTTGAAGCTATAGAAATCAGGTATAGAAACACATAAGTGTTATGGTAACAGTAGGAAGTATCCTATAATTCTCAGGCCTGCTCTTCTGATGATGGCTAGTATGTCTAGTAACCAAGACTGAAAGCAGGGAAATCCCAATCTTAATGTACCATAAATCTGCAGAAGGCATTACTCTGTTTTCTTCCTGGTTTTCTTCTCACGTTGACCTTGGAAACAAAAATTGGGCTGCAAACGGAATCATACTTACTAATCGCAATCTCAAAATGCAGAGGAATATTTATTCCACAAGGCACTACTGAACCTTAGAGTCAGATGCGTCTCAGTACGAAGCCTACGCTGCAGTACCATGCCTCTTCTCTTCAGGAGCTGAACCTACACCTTGCATTTCACACCTAATACAGGAGATTTCTCAGACCTACAGAATCACAGGAGTTTTACAAATCACCATGACGTACCCTCTTTTATATAAAATATGCACACATATTCATTGTTGGAAAATAGCATTTGGACAAGGTCACTTTGATAATTCTGAACGGAAAGTTCTTAGAGATATTAAAGATGTATTAAGCTCTGGTATTTTTTCTTGTAATTTGTGGGGGATGAGGATGCTCATCACTTCACAGATTTCCCCTTATTGTACAGACATGTCTGAAGAACAAATGTGTACTCACTAGATGACTGTAAAACTTCATTGTTCCTTACAGAGTTTTAGCATATTTTTCACAGAGGGAGATTGAGGGGAAGGCTGTTAGATTCTGGCTGGAAAACCATATTACAGAACAATGCTAATCAAACTACTAATGACTATCCCATGGATAAGTGTGGCCAGCATTGTTCTTTGCAAAAAAAAAAAAAAAAAGTGCTAGTATTGTTTAGAGATACTAAAAGAGAGTTCTTCTGAGTACATTTGACAATGAAGCACATTGGCACCATTTTCATATAGAAGGTCTAATGCTTTGGATGTCTACCTGAACATCAATGGTGCCTCTTCACTGGAAACAAAATATCAGTGAAGCTCCATTTTGCTAGCCTTCCTTCCTTCCAATCAAGTTTGATAGACGGTAAAACAACTTTTCAGTCCCAGCTAGAGGGTCAGAGCAACAGGTCAGCTCTAAGTATAATAACTATAAGCTCTAAGCATAATAAAGTAATAAGACATTTCTAAACATCCAAAAGATTGCATTTCATGATTAAGCTGCTATAAATGCTATTTAAACAAACTTATCCACCACTAATGCCAATGTTGACATTGCCCTAGATTTATAATGCATTTTCAAAGGTCATTAATATTGTCATCATCAAATATCCAGCATTTCTTCTCTGGAAAGAGAGGACTTTTGTTTTCATATATTTGATCTGATAGTATCACAAAGAAACATTTCCCCTTTTTTTTCTGCAAAACTTTTGACTCTCTGTTCTAATTTAAGGCAAAAATAAACTATACATACTCTGAAACCTCAACCATTGCACCAAGAAGGATCTCGGCTTTTGAAGCAATTTTCATGTACTACAACAGACAATCTATTCTGAATGTATGTAAGGCAGATTTCTAAATCTAAGGATTGGGACTGGCTGGATCACTGGGCTGAGGCAAAAGGGATGAAGTTCAACAAGACCCAGTGCTGGGTCCTGCACTTTGGCCACAAGAACCCCAGGCAGCACTACAGGCTTGGGGCAGATTGGCTGGACGACTGTGTGGAGGAAAAGGACCTGGGTGCGTTGGTCAGTGCTCAGCTGAACATGAGCCAGCACTGTTCAGGTGGCCAAGAAGGCCAGTGGCATCCTGGTTCATATCAGAAGTAGCATAATCAGCAGGAACAGGGAGGTGATTGTCTCCCTGTACTCAGCTCTGGTGAGGCCACATCTGGAGCACCATGTTGAGTTTTGGGCCACTCACTACAAGACACTGAGGCTGTGGAGCGTGTCCAGAGAAGGGCAATGGAGCTGATGAGGGGACTGGAGCACAAGTCTTACAAGGAATGGCTGAGGGAGCCGGGATTGCTTAGTCTGGAGAAGAGGCTCGGGGGAGATCCTATTACCCTCTACAGCTACCTGAAAGGAGGTTGTGGTGAGGTGGGGGTTGGCCTTTTCTCCTGGGTAACGAGTGAAAGGGCAAGAGAGAATGGCCTCAAGTTGCACCACGGGAAGTTCAGGTTGGATATTAGGAAAAACTCAGAAAGAGTAGTCAAGAACTGGAATGGAGCCAAGGAGGTGGTGGAGTCACCATTCCTGGATGTGTTCTAGAAACACGTAGATGTGGTACTAAGGAACATGGTTTAGTGGGCACACTGTTGGTAGGTGGACAGTTGGACTAGATGATCTTAGAGGTCTTTTCCACCCTTAATGATTGTATGATTCACCCTGAACGCAGAACTCCTTATGAAGGCAATATGACATTTCCACAGCATTTCTTGCTCCCTAATCTAATCTAATCTCTCCTTCTCTAACAAAGTCCCGCAACACATCAGAAATGTAGCAAAGGCATGTAGCCATTTTAACACTAGGCATCTACAATAAACCAGATGCATTGATGAGAGCTGATCACTGAATGGATGCACCCCAGACTAGTCATTTGGCATAGTTCTGTGGATAGTGGCACAAGTATCCAGCTCCACAGTATTCTCTAGCACATTTACTGCAAGTAATCTTACTACAATTTGAGAGAAATGCTAATAACATCTACAGAATATGACTGCTAATATCAAATTTTTAGTTATTCTAAGTCATTCTAAGATGCATTAAGGGATGGATGTACAAGAAAGTCAGAAAATTCTAAATAGGACATCCTAACGTGACTTCATGCTCTAGCAGAAATAGAGTTAAAATTTGAAAATATAAGTTCTTTCCACACATTATCAGGTTGCTTTAAAATCAAAATAAAACTAACATAAATAAATAAATAAATTTCTTCTTCATGCTCTTCATACATTGATTAGGTTAAACCAAAACATCATGGACATCCAAGAGTTGGGGACATCACTAAAGTAAGACTGGATTCATTTTGTGGAGTTTTCCTTGGAGCTTAGATGAAGTTGAAAATTGAAGGCTCAAGAGCTGTGCTCTGAAAGAGAAAGGTCTGTGTGACTTAAAGCCTAATGTATTAGATGCTCAATAAAGAACTGTAACTGAGATGCCCACTTGACCACAGATCTTTGGCTCACTCAGCAGATACTGGAAAAGGTATTAAAAAACATGCAGACTCTTGCAAAAATTCTATTTTGGAAGGCAAATACCTCAAACTTGACAAAAGTTTAGAAAAATAACTAGACCAGTACAAAAAGGATGTTTATCGTATTATATTTCCTTTTTAAACATAAGCCTACTTTTTTTTTATTGAAATAACAGTATGTATGTGCTTTATCTAGATTAAGTTATCATTCCATCTACAAATAAGTATTGTACATCCCACCCATCCCATTTTGGAAATACCCCAAGTAAAAGAAAATATGCTCAGTAAAGGAACATCTCAGCCTTATTACTTGATTTTTCTGAAGAGCACCTTTTGTACAGATCACATGTTCTGCTATAACACCCTTAGGAGCAGTCAAGAATCACAGAGTATATCTCCAATGCTTGCCCAATGCCTGGCACGCCAAGTATATTCATGAGACTTAGTAAGTTCAAAAAGGCATATTCCAGCCATTTCTAAAGCTGTCTGATGGCTCATTTTCAGCAAGCAGATTAGTCAGGTTTTGTCAGTAGATAGCACGTGATATGAGCAGATAGCACGTGATCTTGAAGAAATAGAGAATGGTCATACACATATTAGCCATTCTTTCATACTGCTAACCTTCACTGAGAAGAGTGTCACCAAGCAAAGGAACTGAACAACACAAGGCCACTTCAACTAAGGCAAGGAGATATCACAAAACCTGAATCTAACACATGTAAGTTGCATCTAGTGAGTACTCGCTATTATACATTATACCAAACTGGATTTTTCTTAATTCAGAAGTCATATGAACATAGCTCTACTTTGTATTAACTGGGAAGAGTTCACATGTCGGTCAAAGGAACTCCACTGAGGAAAAGGAGTTACATCAATTCAGTTGTGGTGTGAAGGAGATACTGACAGCAGGATCAAGACTTTTTAAATCAGTCCACCCCCAAAAAATTTGCACATGACAGCCAAAGGTATAGCACATTAAAAATACATCTTGAAATGACAAAAAAAAAATGCTGTACTTTATTTTGAGGGGACCAAGACTTCCTTTTTCTCCTTCACCATGTGCAAGTCATTGCCAGAAGAGCCTCTTTGTTCAAGCTAAGAAGTCTGGCATAAGGAAAGGGAGGTGCCTGGTCCCTAAACATGAGTTCTCATTAATATTACTGATAGACTATTCTTTAAAGAGATCCATCTGTTTCTTATTTGGTACATTTAGAATGGTAGCTTGTTACATTTTTACAAGAATCTGCATGATCCAAGAAAAGCACAACCTCATGTAATGAAAGAAAAAGAACAAATACTTACTAAATAATCCCATCCATGCCACAAAACTTAAATATCCATCTCCAAAATGGCTTCATTTCTTTGCATGAGGAGGAAAGGGAATGGAAAGCTACTTATTTCCCTTTAATTTTCCAAAATATACATAAAAGTAACATATCCTAGTTCCAGAATAAATTTTCTCTTCTTGCAAGGTAGTAATGCAAATTCAAAGGTGTGTTACAAGCAACAAGTACCTTCAGTTAAACTGCTAAGCTGGTTCTGCAGGAATTTAAGCTGAAGGCAGGAGCTAAGGTATAATGCAGTTAGGTCAATATCAACCAACGATAGGTAGCTTTGTTTGGATGACCATAGTTGGAAAACTTATTCTGAGCTAAGTGTGAAAGTACAGATGTTGAGTTGCAAAGCAGGAAAGAAAAAACATCAAAGACAAAGGCTGGGTATTTCTTGAAGCATGAAGTACACATTTACCCAGTAAACAGAAAGAGTTCATGTTCAGCTTTTAGTGCATATATGTTCCAATGCCTGAAATAGTCAAGAGGCTCATTTCTTAGTCAATGCAGCCAACAGCAAAGTTATTCGGAATCCAGTGCATCTGTTTCATCTTGACAAAGATTAAACCTAGCTATTGACACTGTTTATCAATGCTGTCCCTTCTCCTAGCTGATGTTTATATCAACATTGAAAATATTATATGCCTTCCTGGTTCATAAGGTCATTTAATTTTATTCTGCGTTTTATCTACTGACAGCATCCATGCCCAAGTACTTATACTATATGCAGTATACTATTTAAAAAAGCATTGACAGACTGGATGAGGTTGCCATAGGCAGGGACACCTCCCACTAGAAGCATTATTCTTCTTTTTGTAGAGAAGTACATGTTTCTACAATCATGAGGAAAGACATTAAAACTCATGTCAGAAATTGCTGAAATATTCCTGAATCTACAGATGTTCCAAACTTACAATTAGTAAAACCTAATTATCATCAGGATTCAGAAACAAGAATTGCCATTTAAACAAATGATTTTAGTAGCAGAACCACAAGTTGATGTGCTTTCTTCTCAGGTGCAAAATGAATCATGCAGTTAGTCGCTTTCACAGTACACATGAGGTGCACAGAAACTAAACCTCCTCTGCATTCAGCTGCAAACTGTTTGCACCTAAGAGAAAACTACTCCCCATTGTAAGTCACCATCCTGTCTCCATTCCAAGAGTAAAAGGTAGCACAAGTCCCTGTTGTTCCATACTGCATTGCCAAAAATCTCTCCATTGATCCTTTATGATGCACTAGCGCTACGTCAGTCCAAAAAGAACGGTGGTGCTATGCATCAAAATTAGATTTTGAAACAACACAAAATGAAGCAGATAGCAGAAGAGTGTAACTGACTAATACAGACAGTGAGGGATGAAGCCCAGAGCGCACTGTTACCTGCAGACATTTAATTCTCATAATACGTAGGCTGCTCTGAAAGTAATGCCTCCTATTTATTTCCATAGAAACTACAACCAATACAAAGAGCATAATAACACTATTTGATTGAGCAAATTCTCAGCTCAAAACACTCTCTTCAACACAGTCACCACTATTAGCTATGTGTTTACACCAAAGATGAGCAAGAATCTGAATGCCATGCTCATAAAAATCTGCACCAGTGAAGGTGATCCACTGTCACTGCTGCCTCTGCTGAAATGTACCAACCACCACCTCCTCACGTCCATTGTTTGGTCTCCATAAATACTCAGCAAGTGTCATGAATGTCAGCAGGTGCCATTTATTCCACGAGGAGGAATTCAGTGACACCCCTTTGCTTTATAGTGCACTTCCGTGTCAGGCAACATTATGCCAGACTGCCCCTATGCTGCCCTCTGTCACATGGCAACAAAGTGCAATGGAATGTTGGTGGGAAGCCTCTACTGCTGTACCACCAATATCTGCCTCTGGCATTATGGGTCAGTATAATCAAATAGGAGACATTACCTTCAGAACAGCACTAATACATCTGGCTAACTGGATATCCCACTAGCTGCAATTTGTGGGCTGCCATTTTGCATTACGAGAGGCTGCTAATAAAGTCTTGACACAGGAAATAGAAGAGGTTTCCTATGCTGGAAGGATAAAGAGAAGCTTCCTTCAGAACTTTCACTTAAAAAAGACACATTGTGAAGCACCATCTGTCTGTGAGACTACAGAGAAGAGCTGATACTTTGCTGAAGCTGCTGCTAATTCCTCCTGTTTACAAGAGTGCTACTGGTAATATGTGGTGTATATATATATAGACACACTGAAACGGAGAGTATCTACTTCCCCTCCTCTGTCTAGCAACGAACACGTCTTGATCCCAGAGACAGAGTTAATCACTTTCCAGATAGACTTCAGACTATTTGCTATGGTTTCAAAACTTTGCATTTCAGAAGACGAAAGAAAGCTACAGAGTTACCTATTCATATATACATATATATAAGTGTATCCTTAATACAATCTAAGCTTCAGATTGGAGTGTTCTGCAAGTACTGTGCTGGAACAGGCTGCCCAGAGGAGTGGTGGAGTCACTGTCCCTGGAGGTGTTCAAGAAACGTAGAGACGTGGTACTTAGGCACAGGGTTTAGTGGGTAACATTGGTGGTAGGTGGATGGTTGGACTGGATGATCATAGAGGTCTTCTCCAACCTCAATGATTTTACGTCCCAGTAAAATCAGGCATCCTCCTATAACCTCCACTGTTTGTGATGAAAGAGTTGTGATATAAGCTATTATATAAAGGCAACATCTCTATTAGGAGATCTCAGCTATTTCCCAGTTAAGCATGAACTAAGAATTATCTTCAGGGCAGAAAAGCTATGAACCTGCACTTCATTGTAGAAAGCTGATGACTGAAAATGTCCCTTTTGATTCGCCTGCATTTTTGTGATACAACACATCACAGTGTCATTCAACTCAGGGAACATACCACGATGAAGGTCAGGTAACTGGCACATTCCAACATTTGTTTCCATCAGGAGTGTTGCTCTTTCTTTCTGAAGCACAGCATCTCTACCATGAGGAGACCTTTCCTTCTGGAGGCCAATACTGCCTCACAAATACTTTTAGAAATATGACTGTCTGCTATATCTGGACACAACAATTTCAGACAATTTAGGTGGTAGGGGCTTACCACATAACTCTACATCAGGCTCCCTAAGGTCTGTTAAGATTGGCCCTCACCAGCCGGGGCTGTCCCCTGTCCCACCACCCCAACCAGAAGCACAGAACTGGGGCAGGCAAAGCCCGAAGCACCTCCCCATGGAGGGAATCCAGGACTTGGCCTGGCTCAGTGGGTCCCATGGCTGAACAGAGCTGTGGGGAGTTGGAGCCTGACACTGCTGCAGCTTCACTGGGGCAGTGGCTGACAGGATATGGGCTGAGGTGGGACCCTGAGCCAAGGCCAAGTGTGGGAGCCCTGGGTGGTCAGGCAGGGACATGAGGGTCTGTCAATTCTGCCATGGTCTTGACACACTAAAGCTGTACAATGTCTGTAGAAATGTAGTAGATCATGCTATTCTTCTGAATAAATAAATAAATAAAACCTACTACCAAGCTATGGGATTATGAGCTTTAAAGCTGTTGTAACTATCAGGACTCTGTTCAAGAGTAAGCTAACATATAAGCTAACATTTTACTTTCTGAATTGGTAGACCTTGTACAACAATGCTCAGCTGGAATGGAGAAAGGAAGAAACTGCTAAAACAGGCTTTCTTGGTTTTACTAAGGAGAAAAATCTCTTATTTGTTAACTTCTTTATTTAACCTTACTCAGAACTTATGATTCAACCTCATTTTTGAGAGCTCTGAATACCTTGATTTGTAATTCTTTTCTCACGTAGAGACTTTCACTAGATAATCTGGCAGTATTTGTGCAGAACTTACCCAAACCTTGGTGCTTCTGTTTAGCTATTTAGGTCTCCTCAGTCACCAGCTGCAAGGTAGCTCATGCATTAGTTTCTTCTCGGCAGAACAAGTTATCCATTCATACAAATCACAAAAAGCATTTGTTTCCAGTGTACTGCAATCATGTACAACTATTGCTATTTAAAAAATAAAAATCCAGCAGCCTTTACCAGTTAGAAAAGTCACCCAGACATTTTAAAGAAGCTTAATTAATAATCCTTTCTTGAAGGCATCAGATTTATTCCCATCAACAAAACCAGTTAATCAGTGACAGGGAATTATTCTTCCAGATGGATGTAAAGAAAAGGGGCTCATTGAGCTAATAAAACTAATTTCTAACCTACTCCTATCTACTTGTTTATAAACTGTGAACCAATAACTGAAATGGAACAGTATGTAAAATATAGAAAAACAAAACACAGAACAATAACATTCTAAAGTACTTGTAAAGAAATGACAGAAACGTTGGTGTTGGAAGAGACCTCAGGATATCGTCTACTCCAACCCTCTGCTAAAGCAGATTCCCTACAGAAGGTTGCACAAGCAAGCATCCAGGCAGGTTTTGAATACCTCCAGGAAAGGAGACTCTGTAACCACACCGGGCAGCTTGTTCCAGTGCTCTGTTACACTCAAAGTAAAGAAGTTTTTCCTTATGTCTGTATGGAAATCCCTATATTCCAGTTTTTGCCTGTTACCGCTTGTCCTGTCACTGTACGCCACAGAAAAGAGCCATCCATTTGACTCCAGCTCTTTAGATATTTATTAACAGTGATAAGATCCCCCTCTCAGTCTTCTCTTCTACAGGCTGAACAGTCCTAGGTCTCTCAGTCTTTCATCATACAGGAAAGAAGAATTCCGATTAAGACTGTCAGAACACTCTCACCAACATCTTATTGCACAAATGGATAAAGAAAGTTGCCTCAAATCCATGTTTCACCACAATGCATCAATAAATGGGATTAAGGTCACCATACCTTAAATTTATGGAAAGTATTGGAAGCCTGCGTTAACAGCTCGGACTGAAGATAAGGCTCTCAGAAGGGAAGGAAGAGAGATGGACACAACTGAAAATTCATAAAAATGAAAATTATTCCTAGAAGAACTTCCTGTCCTCAAAAAAGTTTGGGGGAAAAAAAAAAGGTTTTGAAATTCTAGAACTGTTCCATTTCAACGCTTAGGAAAAAAAAAAAAAAAAAAAAAAGCCTTGGGTTTGTGGTTAGAAGCATCTTCTGTTGAAATTCAATTTAGTTTATATTAAATGGTTAAAAAAGAAAAAAAAATGAACATTATGATGAAATATGTTCACTTGTTTCTTAAGCCACCCATATATTCACTGAGCTCCATATGCCAGGCCTAAAATTTCAAGATCAACAGAACCTTTCTGGGATGAGAAAACTGTTCTCTGTATATCCACACGACAAAGGGGACATAATTAGCAGATCAAGCTTACCCTAGTTTCCTTGCTATGTGACTCAGAAATAACTTCTGAGAACCACCCTGGTGAATGGAAACATAGTCCAGACCTCAAAATCTTCGAATGTACAAATGTCTCCTTATTCTCCATGGTGTACATTTTAAATGAGATCTACTCAGATTGTCTTTAAGGGCCTAAAACTGAGTTTCTTTAAACAAGTCAACCTAACATTGCTCTTTTAGATTCATTAATGTATTAAATATACGCACCTGTATTTTAATATGGCCTTTGCATGGCAAATAAATTAGTCATCGTTGATGCTAAGCCTGTTACAATAAACAAGGTAAAAAAAAATGTAAAGGATAATATATTTGAAAAGCTTAAGAGAAGTCAGAGGTAACACCCCTTTTATAGTACCCAGCTTTTCCAAACATCTTTTCTCCAGAGTACAAAACATGGTAGCAAGAAAAAGCTGAATTAATTTGAATATGCACAAGTCATATATTTAGGAAACTCAATAAAAGAGTGCTTGATAAAGCAAGCTAATTCCTGCATTTGACAATTGATCAGATTTCTGCTGGGCTCTCATACTGTGATCAGCTCCTAGTATCTGAGAAGCATTTGGCTAAAGCATGTCTTGAAGACAGCACTTCAACTGAGGAAGAGTGGCGATAGTTATTAAGGCATGATGTGCATATACAGAAGTAGTGAGCCAGAACAACAGTCAGATTGATAGAAACAAAGGTAACTAGACATTAACTACAATCTAAAATCTAAGAATTTGCATCTGGAATTATGCATATCCATTTTGGACACTAAATCATCAGCTTCCTCTGTCACAGTTTGAAAAGTTACATCATTATGTTTTTCCTAGCATTAGTTTTGACAATCCAGATGTCTCAGCTGTACTGCCAAACCCATCCTTCTGGGTGAAAGTCATACTGTCAGAAGAGTTATTTCCTCTTATGACTAATAAGATAGTTTAACCACTCTGAATGAATACTTCTTGTGACTATTGTGATTTCTGATAATACGATATGCTATACATACACTTATGGTCTTTTATTGCGTAGGCTACAGTTTTGGGGGTTGTTTTGGGTTTCTTGGTGGTGGTGGCAGCGGTTTTCTTTGTTGTTGTTGATTTTAAATCAGACAAAGTTAAAGATGGATTTGTAAGGATGGTGTTTGAGAGTCAGCATGAAATGGCACAGTCTTCCTTTTAAATGTAGTCAATTAATTTATTCATCTTTCTAAAACTGAAGAAACATTTCATGTCCAACTGTTCACTCAGTTATACATCCCTTTCCCAAATTTCCAAATATTCCATTGTATTTAATTTTTGACAGTGACAAATGCCAAAAGTTGTTGGAAATATGGAAAACAATGATTTAGCTGTCTTCAACTGGAAGACTGGCTATGGCAAAGGGCTCTCTTTTAAGCAGTGTCTCGGGTCACCCTACAAGAAGAAAATTAGTTTAGCTTAGACATAGTCTGTGTTAATGAGCAATATCTTATAATTTCCTCTCCGGATATTTTTTTATTTCACTAAGTGAATCTAACACATTTCAGTGAGAGAAATGCATCACCATAGGAAAGCAGTACACATGCTTACTTGTTTATACACTCATTCACGAACTGAAGTACAATGAGCTCTTTTGGAGAGAAGAAGGATCTCTTTAGTCCACAAAAAGGGATTTCTAATACTGTAAAATTACAAAGTGACCCCTTTATGCTAGTTACACAACCTTGTAGTGACAGTACCACACAAAAACAGTACTGTAGCCTGTAATTTTTCAAAGTTCTTTAGAATAATCTACCCCAAATCAGGAGATGGATTCAGATTATTGCTATGGTCATCACTACTTCTAAAGAATTCTTTGTAATGGTATTTGTGAAATTACAGATCTATAGCTCTTAAGGCTAGAAAGGACCACATAGAACATCTCATGTTTCCTGCTCTTTAGTACAACCATATAATTTCACCCAGCTGTGTCACCATTGTTTGCTAAAGCATACCATTCACTCTCAGTTTGAAGACTTCAAGAAATGGTAAGCTCACTGTTCCTCTTAATAATTTGTTCCAGTGGCTGAGAACTTCATTGTTAGCAACTGAGAAGTATAAGACTAACCTAGGTGGCAACCTAAACGTACTAGGAATATCTCTACCTGTTTAAATGATGTCATTCTGGGTAATTAGTATCCTTCTAATTGGGTTTATTCATCATGAAAGAATAAGGCAGTAAGATTTTTTTTTAAGTAACTAGTACTTTTGTGAACTTTTTGCATTTGTTTCTCATCATTTTACTTTCTAGAAGCTTATAAAATTTGGAGGCAAATCCCCGTTCTGGTTTTCATCTTCACAGGCCACAATGCTTTTAAACAATGACTGAAACTTTCTTCTGTAGCTTTCTGTGATTTCCACGCAGCCTTTTTTCTTGATAGAATGGAAGCCTTCTTCTCACAGCGAAATTATTCCCAGATGGACTCGTGGCTGAAAATTCATGAGAACTCCTGCACACGCGCAAAAAAAAAGAATAAATGATGAGAGTACTTTTTGGGATACCACAAAACACATTTCCAGATAAAATAATAATTTGCATTTTTGCAGACTTTTACATCTTCAAAGCATTGGACATGCATTCATCATCAGAAAAGATTATTTTTACTAAATGTCATAAACGTTATTTTTCTAAGGGTCTGCTTCACCATCACTGTCAGATTTAGCTGCTGCAGTTCAAGGGGTGATAAAACTATTATGTATGACTGAAAGACTTAGGCTCTGTAGTGTACCTAATTTTGACAAGTATACTGCCAACCCAATTCTTGGAAATCTCACTCCCTGTAAGAAAGTTAGGATATGGAAAAAGTGTGTCACGCAAAGACTGACTGCTATCATATATTAAGACCAGGTGGACTTAATGGGTGGGCTACAACCCTCTTATCTGCCCTCCCCCTGTAAATCTGTATTCACTTTGAAGGTTTACCCTTGCAAGTTCTGAGTCCTTTACTAGAAACTGAGGCTCGGCAGCACTGAGGATTAGCCTCTATTGCCTCACTCATGGCTAGGCCTGTCTGAAGGCACTGTATTTCTGCAAGAGGTGCCTAGTGATGGCAGAAGTCCTGTTGAACTGTAAGTCTCAGAATATCTCCAAACATTGCAATAGAGCACAGAGACTCCTAGACAAACCTGGCAGCTGAGATGGTCACACAGCACACTGCAGCATTATGCAGAGGGGCTGTAAAGGTCCCCAGAGTGTCTTGGCCATGTTTTTATGGTACTGCACCCAACCATGTCAGCCCTAGCTCAAATTCAGAGCCATCCTGATGCAGCTCTTCTAACTCAGCATCCCTCTCACCATGTCAGCAGCACCATCCCAGCAGGGACAGACAGCCAGGAACTGTCCACTGCAGTGCATTGTTACCACAGTCAACACTTCAGAAATGAATGCACAAAGATGCCGAAAAGGAAGCAAGAAAGTACTCACAAGTTTATACTTATCATCTGTTACACTCACAGCAGGAAGCCCGAGTTTGACTGGTTTGATCAAGCATCTTCTACCTAATTTTAGGCCAAAGAAAATCATGGCAATGCAGAAGTAGCTGACAAATCAAAAGCAGAAATTTAGGAATTAAAGCTCAGTTCAGGCCTTTTATCTTTATTACCCTTCTTTATGTGCATATGGTAGGTGTTCAACACTTTCCAAGTCTGTACGATATTCCTTCGTGCTTCAGGAGCTTTAGGGCTGCAGCCATCTATAAAAAGGCAACCTAAGTTTCATGTGGCTGAGAGCTGAATGTGTTATTTGTTACCAGCTAGTTCATGGTTAGATTGAGCCCGAGTCTTGGCTTTAAGTGATCAGACTTACTTTAAACCATTTGCTCATGGGGTGAATTCACATACAGAGAGAATTCTGGTGCAAGATTTTATTTCTGACTTGTGGCACATGACTCTTTTTTTCTAAACCAATATTAAAACCAGAAACCATAACATGCCAAATGCAGACTGCATTTTTTGGAAAGTTGATACCAAACGTAACAGTAAATGAACCCTTTTGAAAGGTTAAAGTTGCTTTCATATAAAACATTTTCTACCAGGAAATGGAAGTGGAATGTTGAACTAAGCATTTAACTTGAAAGAACTGTACGTGGATTCCAATGGTTGCATTGTCCTTTAAAATTAGAAAAGCAAAAGGTTTTTATGAGAATAAACAGCTCTAGCTTCATAAAAAGGGTATTATGATGATGAGGTAAATGAATCCCAGTATTTTGGATGCTTCTTTTAACCTTCCATCAGCCCCTCCTTGTGCATTAAGAATTCTAGGGTGAGGTTTCACACTATGGCTGAATTCAGCCAGCAGCCCTGCTGCCTTCACTTTTCCCCACATCCTCCCTTCTCTGGCATGCAGGCCTATTGCCTCCATTCCATCCTCTCTGACTTTCATGTGGCCCTTCAGTGAGCTTGGTTGGATTACTAAACCAATAGAACACCATCCACTTTTTACTTATGCTGAGTTAGCTTTCTGCAAGCTGGTAAGGTGAACAAGTCATAGGGGTGATACAGATATCAGAGCTGCTGCAAAAGTAGTAACGGCTGAGAGCAGCCTTCCTAAATGTGCTCCATTCACTTGGGAAGCCTCAAACCCTTAAAGCACCCATTCTAAATAACGTGACTGCCTCTTACAAATACATTTACAGGGCGCATTGGTTGATTGTGGACCTGTTGCACTAGCTTCTACAAAAAGCTAATGGAAGAAAGTAAAAAGATGAAGCAGAATTACCACTTATGGAAACAAAGACAAAGGGCTGACAGATGAACCATAGCGTGGTTATGCATTCTCAGGAGTAGACACCACTGGATGAAGGGCAGAGATCCATGCATCTTCATATTAAGTAATCAAAGGATGTCCTTTTCTGAATACAATTCTCTACTCTGAGGGAGGGGGGGGGAAAAAAGCCTATTTTACAGTTTTCTTGCCTCTCAATTTTGATTTCTTCATCATTCAGTGGGGGGAAAAGGGGGGGAAAAAAAAGCCATTCAAATGAAATTTGGCACACTGTTCTACTGCTGATTTGCCAGATTCCTGTGTCCTTGAGTGTGACACAGTGTTATTATTTGGTGTCCTGTGTTTAAAATCTGAAGTGATTTAACCTGGCTCTCTGCCATCCCACTTGCTGACATGTTGACACCATGTAAATAATGCATAGCTGTGTGGCCACACTACTTTCATGCCACATGCTGAGGGAAACAGACAACACCTGCTATTATTATTAGCCACATCTTAGATACCTTGGGAATGTGCAAAAGGGACATCAAAATTACTTCAAACACGTTGTGGTCTCCAGCTCCAATCTCCTTCATTAGAACTGAAAAGGAAGCCATGCATCTACTGTGATTAAAAGCAGAGATTGATGATTTACATCTCACACTCTTTAAAGAAGTTAACAATTCCGAGACTGTTGATAAATAACTATGTCTTTTGACTGACACAACAATTTCAACCAGCTAGATACTTCTCTATACACCATAGAAAAGTGGAACATTTTAGAAGAAAGTTTACAGAGCAACAAAAACTCAGTTCCAGGCTGCAAAATTCTAGCTGTGTAATTCATTTCAGACACTGCATTCCCTGCTAACATTAGCCTGTCTACTTCTGCTCTTCTGATCTTGGCAAAATATAAGCCTACATATGCCATCAAGGCAGGCTCAAGAAAACAAAATGGAATTGTGGTTTTCACTGAGGATCCCTGCAAAGCAAAAGTTGACAGATACGTCACCTGCATCTTATAGGATCATCTAAATGTCATGCACTCTCAATCAAATCAAGAACAAGCCACAGTATATGCCACTTGTCACAGGACATACAAGAAGGTTGAAAAATGATGTCTTGTATCAATGTTCCCCAAATATTCCTTCTCTTCACCTACTTGTGACTGCCAAACTAAGGAAGTGGCCAGTTACACTTTACCTTTCCATGGTGTACAGCAATGGAAAATTTGCTTGTCTTCATCGTATCACTGCCCCTATGCTGTCAGAGCAAGGCCACAATATGAATTCTTCCTGTGAAAACACACAAGAGTAAAGTAACTGTGAAGTCAGAAAAGAGAGCAAAATACAACAAACTTGAAAAGTCAAAAACAAGTATTTATAGTTCAGAAGCCTACTTTGTTGTGGAGAATTCACCTCAGTCTTCACTCTGAGGCCAGCAAGAGGGAATTACACCCGCGTAGGTACAGAGCTCCATACTGACTTCAGATCCTCAAAGCCATAAATAATAGAATCTCTGGCCCCAAACCTCACAACTGTGCAACTAGATCATCATTTCTCAGAGAAAATCAGATATACTGCTCAAAATGCTTTGCCCAAGTGAATTCCTTCGGAAACTCTGGAAACATGCAAACATAAAAAAGAAAGGGAAGGGCTCTTTTTCAACTCCTATGAGACAGTCAGAGCACGCAAATTTAGTTTATTTCTCCTCAAGGATGAATACATTGGACAATATTCTGTACTTGTCCGCATTGTTCAAAAGGATCAGCATTTTGAGTGTCCCAGACTGAGACCAATTCTTTCTGTTTTATCCATTAAGAAAACCAGGAATCTTGTGGTCTCTTTTCAAAAGAATGTCTTTGTCCAGAATCTTGCCTCAGAGATTTTATTTGCAATATGTTATTTAGAAAAGAAAAGAGAGCTGGAATGACTTCCTAATTTCTTTACTAAATCTGTTCTCAATCTACTTTATTTCAGGCATTGTTACAGACAGTTCCTTACACGATATTCTACTCTGAAGCCCTGTAATTACACACAAACTGGTCAAACTTTCGCTTGACTGCAAAAAGAGTTGTAGTAACTCCGTTAAATTGAAAGGAAAACTTTGGGGAAAAGAATAGGTTGGTTGAGAGGATAACTCATTTTGAGATGAAATTTCTGTTCTTACAGTTGCCCTGGGTAATGTAGTTGCTCCTCATACAGAAGTGAGAAAAAGTGTCTTGTGGTGTTTTATACAGTTTTTGTTTTGCCTGGGGTTTGAATTTCACAAGGCTAACTAGATTGCCCTTGTCTAGGAAACCCTGGGGGTAATGCCAGATGGTGTCTGCATGCAAGCTAGAAAGAGTGAAAACTGGACAAGGGTGGTGGCTGAAAACCAGGGAATAAAAAACACTGCACTGAAATAGTGGGTAAAATATAAAAAGTTAACAAGAAGTTATGAAGTGGCACGACAAGGGTAATGAAGTGTGCTCACCACAGGCAAAGTCTCCTGAGAAAACCATCAGCTTCACAAAATCCTCCCAAGATCTTGTTGAGAGGTATATACATGTGTATGCAAGAATAAATTAGTTATTCCGAACAGGTCAATGCTAGACCAGTAGCAAGTAAAAATAGCACAACATGCACATTCTTACTGTGAGCTGGCTCAGCAGCCCTGCATGAATGGTAGACTATAAAAGCTCCCATTATGTGGTAGCCGACTTGACTACTTTCTCCACCAAAATGTCCTACTGAAGAGATTTAAATGTCCAAGTAGGCCTCATATTTTGCAAAGCTGAATGTATATCAACACAGAAAGCAAAATCTGGGTAAACATGAGCTACTGACTACAGCAATGAGTGTCCTCGGGAAGAAACACCGTGCTCTTCCTGTCATTGTGGTTTCCTCTCTTGGTGGTAGAGGGGGAAGAAACGAGGGAAATATAGCCTCTGCTACATTCAAAATTTCTTGCATTTTATTTGACACCCTTATTTACAACTTTGAGCACATGCGGTTTCACCAACAGGAGGAAGACGGAGGCTGTGAGCAGCACATGTATGCAACTCGTTTCATGCTGTGGCTGTGAAGGGTGCTGGGATCCAAGCCGGGCAGGAGGCAGAAAGGAGAGCTGGAGCTCACCAGTGGTGACACAAAGTGCTGTGGCACAGTGGAGAAAGCAGGGTGAGGGGGCAGAGAGCAAACGTGGGCACGAGTCTGAATGGAGGTCAGTTGAGTTTCATTTTCCTGCCCAAGTTACTTAGAGAACAATCTCAAACAGTACACAAAATAGCGGGGAAGGGAAGAGTTATACCCATAACTATCACAGGCCCATCCTTACAGCATTTTGAACATTTCCAGTGATAAGCCACTACTATTAACATTTTCATTTCCACATCTAAAGGCGCACACTATTCTACATGGAAGTGTAATCTTGGCTTGATTGTTTACAATTCCAGTGTTATACCCTCTCTTATCTGTTCACTTTGGCTAATGTGGCTTGATGATTTCATTCTGTGTTTTCCCTTTTCACTAGTATACATCAGATAGCAGATATTCATACTTCCCTCCTATCACGTGACATGTCCTCATAACAGAGTGAAAATGTGGCAGGCTTACTTTTGCAAAGAGTCATCCTTGATCTATTCTGGCATTTCTTAGAAGCTAGCACTAATATTTACAGTATAAATAAGGAAATGCAGGGTACAGACAGTACTGTGGTTACAGTGGTTAAATTCAGTATGTCACATTTCTACAGAAAATTGGTGCTCAATCTGAACATCAATTTGTTATTTAAAAGCTAATTCTATGCCTGAAACAGACTCTTTAAAACTGTTATCTGCTCCATCTCTGTACTAGCCTGTTATCTCTGATATGACTCCCGCACTAGAAGACGTTGCTGTGAAAGACTATGCTTGCAGCAGCACACTTGAAAAATACTTGAAAACAAATAAACTGTCATCCGTCTTCATTCACAGTATGTGTTGCGTTAAACAATGAGGAAATAAAAGGCTTATTAAGGTTGCATTGAGAAGAGGTCAACCAGTTTCACTGAAAATGTCTTGAGGATTCTAGGCTGTATTTTAAAGGTGCTTGATGCTCCACACAAATGCCTACTTAGCTTCTGTAAAAATCTTAGGTACGTGAACTCCACTTAACTGCAGCCTCAGGTGAGCACCTTCAAAACTCTCCAAAACTGCAGTAGGCAACTACTTGCATATTAAAGAGATAGAAACCCCTAAAAACCCGGACCCCAGCTCTTGATGACAAGTGTTAGCCCATCAGCTCACCTCGGTATTGGACACTGTACTGCTGCCTACCTGGCCACTAGGAGTATGTCACCACCCATTTCAACAATAACTCAGTAGTAATGAATGATGACTATCCCTCTTGGCCTCTATTTGAACTTGTGACATAGGCTTAACACCTAACCATACCATTATAACCATCCTAGTCCACCAGTCTTACTATCCCACATAGCTCTAACAAATAAATATCCTTCTGACAGTCTTTCCTCAGGCTTGGTATGAGTGATTTGACAATGTCCAGAAAATTCCTATGAAAAGACATTGTGAAACAATTTTTCATTTTAAAACCTATTTTTTATGATATGTGTGTATATATGCACATATACATATTAATTTCAAAAAAAAAAAAAAAAAAAAAACCGTAACAACAGTGTAAGCTAGGATCAATGTGTCTGGAAACCACAGAAAAGCCTATACGCTCCTAATGCGAAAAATAAAAAGTTACTAAGTTCAGCTTTAAAAAAAAAGGAAGAAAAGAAGAAGAGGAATTTATGCTTTTAAGATTAAAACAGTGAAAGATTTAGCAAGCCGAAATGCCTTCTTTTTCCATTCCAACTAAATCATACACTATTTGGGGTAGAAATTTGGCAGGGCATTCTGTTGGATTATCCCTACATTGTATTTGGACTGATTTCTTTATCCCATTTTGATAGATGGACGTCTAGCTTTGCCCTGAATATCTTCAGTGCTGCTGATTCCAAAGCTTCAGTTGGCAGCTGCTTTCCTTGGCTAGTAGTTCCCTGATATATAATCCTAATTTTCCTCTCACAATGCTTAGGGCCACTTTTCTTTCTTTTTTTTCTTTGTTGTTAACTAATGAGTATAATCAAACGTTGCCTCTCTTTAGTTTCCTTTCTATTGTGGACAAAGAGAGGTGTCACTTTAAATTTCCTGGAATTAACATGATTAATTCTCTTGACATCATACTGTAGGCCTTACTTTGCAAGCTTGCTATCAATGTTCTGACACTGCTCAAGACTTGAGATTTAATAATTTTTTTAAACAAAATATCTAAAACCAGTTTACAGTATATTTCAGCTGATGGCCATAAATGACCATAAGTAACTGACATTTTCTCTGCTTATTATTTTATTTCCATGGATTATGTTGTATAAATGGTTAGACTAGATGATTCTGTAGATTCATACAGAAAACATAAGAGCTCCTAGAGCTGAAAAATATCAATGCTGAAAAAATAACAATGCTCATAATTGAGTCAACAGTCAGACTAAATCTCATGAATCTCAAGAAATGAAACAGTGGGTCAGTAAGTGTTAATGCCATTGAATTCAGAGGACAGTCTGTCTGTAAGCATTACAAGGCAGTTAAGTAAGGCCAGGGAAGGAGAGATTTATTTTAGAGGGAATAAAAGACAATCTGAGAAAAGGAGCAGTGGGCTATGAATTAGCATGATAAAAAGCTACTGAGAAGGAGACATTTTGGGAAGCTAAAGAAGGGTCTGGAAACTGGCTGAAGAATTCTGGGGACAAGTTTTACATTGCAAAGCTACAGAAGATCATGTTAGCCATGCCATGCAAAGCAGTGTCACTCAACAGCTATCCATAACTGAGTATCTCGGGAGGAAGGAGGTGTCCTAAATGCAGAGAAAGGTGCAACAAGTTATGTCCTTTCTTCTGCACATTTCTTACCTGGTAGCAGGATTTTTTTTCCCCCCAGTGTGAGCCATTTTGTGCATTCTTTTCTATTAACAGGATGATCACTTGCTATGTTTGCTCAAGCTTCTTGACACATCCACATCGCACATGCTCACATGACTAACAAGAGCCTTTCCACAGTGTCTCCCATGCAGACGTTAATCTCATTTGCCAAATAATTCTCACACTATGAACCTGGCATATGTGTTTCTAGTTATCATGTGATCATTAACATTTTGTCAGTGGTTACGCGGTACCGAATGCGCCACTAACATCCAAATAGTTTTGACTATTGGTCTAGCTCAGTTCCAACCACGAGAAGTAATTCTGTCAATACAAATTATTTTTAAAAACTGCTTTATCTGGGTATTCACTGCTTATGGTGACAATCAAATAAGTTGTTTTACAGTAAGAATGTTCTGGACACTGAGTGGATAACTCCCAACAGGCTCAGAGCTGAACTCATTTGCCAGGTAGCTTTTAGCCACTACACATTGCTGTGAACCTCTTAATCCCAGCACATGCATCTGGACCAGTGTGTTCAAGTGACGCTTATTTCTGCATTACGCTGTCCCCTATCATCAAGCTGTGCATTACTGGGTTCTTTTCACTACAGTGCTGTTGCTTTTAGTACATTGAAAATGTGGTTCCTTTTTTAAATAAAGGAAGTCTGAGTAATTCCATGAAGTCAAGAAGATAGAACTCCACGTACACATTTATTCCAACAATTTAAATCATTTTGTCTTTTGCAGCTCTGACATCCTAAGCAACTTTACTGAACTCACAACCAAGCTCCTAGTTAACTACTGAGCTCTACTTCTTATTTAGAAATGTTTATACACTCTAAAAACCATTTGGTGGCATTGCTTCCAGGTTGAACAGCCATTAAACTTGGTCTGACAACGAGTGGAGTTCTGCCTTACTGGAATTGTCATCTTTGCAGTTATGCTCACATCTTCTACTGGCTTGCTGTAGTGTGCCACATACCTAATTCACTATCAGATTCTGCAGCGGCAGTCTTTGATGGAGGTAGACAGGCCTGCTCTCTGGTGGCACCATTCACACTGATGTGCAATACAGAGGAATTCCACTTTAAAATAATTCCAGCATAAAATATTTGCAAGAGCTTTACGACAGCATGCAAAGTAGCAAGATACCTCATACTCTTGGGCTGAAGAGCACTTGCTCCTACTTCTGCATCACATTTAAGAAGGATCAAGTCCTGATCTGAAAGAAGCATAAGGAAAACTTGTTAATGTGAGCACATACTTGAAGCCACTAACTCAAGTGAAAGCAATTGTTGACAACAATGCTTTAAATTACCAAGCTCTTTATAGCTGGGATTTTAACAGGACTTAGTCTAAACCTAACTCTGAACCATTTAAGTCTATGGTAAAACTACAGACAACTGCAGAGGGAGGCTGAGGCCTCACCAAGAAATTTTTAGAGGATTTTTAAACTTTCACCTTGCTGTTTTAGAGTATTTTGCGAACATATACACTTCAGAGGTTTTATATAGCTGGTGAGTAAGCTAAAACATATGGGAAATAAATTTGTTCTATACCACGTAAGAAATATATGTCAGAGATAGAATCTGTACTCACAGAACTGTTGCCATCCTGCTCTTCTCTGCGGTACAGGAGTCTTCTCATTGACCTTCCAAACCCACAGGGCAGAAATGACAGTATCAGTGAGTTAAGGCTGGTCAAGTCCCCACCAAAGAAAAGTTACCATGATTATACTTTTGGCACTGCAGTATTCATTTCCTTAATACTAAATAGAAGATAATACTTTAAAGTACACATTAAGCCTTACTCAGGCTGAGTTTAAGTTCTCAATGCACTTGAAGTACAGACCCAGGAGATGTAAAAAAAAGAAAAAACCCTAACGTTGTATCAGCTGATCTTCAGCATGTAATCTCTGATAATGTCAGCTGTTTGGAAAAAAAAGAAGAATCTGCAGTAAAAATAATAATTTAAAAAAAAAAAAAAAAGAAAGAAGAACAAAACCAGAAATTAGACAGTGACAAAATGGTGTTGAGGCAGACTTCAGGAAACATATTTTCTTTTCTAATGTTACATTCCAAGATATTTTTAAAGCACAGATATTGAAAGCAGATTCCTATACAATTCTTAATCAGTTACAGTAGCCACTGGAGTTAGTGGTTCCTAACATGTGGCAAATATACAATATTTCTAATTCAAGCCATGTCATGCTGGTATTTTACCAGCATTCCTCATGCTATTGTTACACTCCCACTGGTTTCACAGCATTTGATTATTTTTGAATGCAAGACCATAGCATGTCCCTTTCTGACATTAACAGCAAGCTGCACAGTTGTAATAATCATGGTTCTTTCCATCTCAATCTCAAAATAATTTTGCCCTTACCTCTCAACTTTGTAGATGGAGAAACTCCAACTCAAAATCACGAGGTGATTCTCTGCATTCGTCCAGCAGTAATTTCATTGTAAGGCCTAGAATGGAAAATCAGAAAAAAGCTGAATGACTTAAACTTCATAGAGCCTCTCTGGTTGCATAAACAAAAGACTTGTCCCCTGCAGTGGCAAGGGAGAGGGATGCTCCACTGGTCGCCACGGTCCTTTCACTGTCCCTCGACACTGTGGTCCTGGAGAGGATGGGGTACACTGAGGCACAACCTGACATGAGTGCTTCCACATGCAAGCCGTGACCCACAGCATGGCACCACTTGCAGGTCCTTGCCCTGGGACTGGCATCAGATTGAGACATGAGGAATCCACATGCATTGGGATGGGGCTATAGGTCTTTTATAAATAAGATATAAAAACTATTACAATTACTTAGTGAAACTTACCATATGTTCAAAACACTAAAATAAGTCACATTAATAAAATCTACCCAATTTCACAAGCAACTTCTATCCAACATTTAATATTTAGAAGCTATTAAATGCTTCATTTACTAATGAAGTAACTAGAAAATTCTGTGAGAAAAAAAAAAAAAAGGTGAAAAAAGAGACTTGACTATTTGCTAAATAGCAAGAGAGAGGGGGAGAGAGAGATCATGAAAAGTGTGCTGCAAAGCTATATCAAAGCATTTGAGGGAATTCGTTCCAAGTTCAAAGCAAGGGAGAGTTAGATGTGAAAGTTCAAAGCAAGTCTCTGTCATCAGTGCAGAGGAAGCGACAGATTCTAAAGAGGTGCTGATCACAACCCTGGATGGCCTTCCTGTTCTGCATCAGTAGTGCTAAGGGTACAAACTAGAAAATCATGAAAATTACATATTTTCCTAAAAATTCAGCTTAGAGACAACAAAGTAAAATTATTAAACCAGACAGAAAAAATAGTGATGAGTGAAAGACATGAAATCTGGAAAAGCTGCTAACTGTGCTTCAAAGTTCACCTAGTATTTTTATATACATACAAAAAGAATTCATATGGATTTTTTAAATTAATTTCAAGTTAATCTAAATCTGTGTTTTTCAATATTTCTTTTCCTTACATCTCCCGAAGTTAGAAAGTTCAAACCTCACCAACATTGGGGAAAGGTTCATTCCAGGACTCACTGGGTTGGTTATCTGCATGCTGTGTAAAACGCAACACAACATAGAGTTGACTTATCACTTATCTAATACAAATGCTACAGGCAAGCTAAACTCTTCGAAATAACCTTCCTACCTTACAACACTTATTCATGAACTGCAAGTGCAGATTTCACTTATCTTAATCTAAAATAGGAGTTCCTGGAGGGTAAGATAAGTACCTGGATTTTTTTAAAAAGACAATTTTTAACAAAAATGTCTTTAAAAATTAAAATGCTAGGTTAAAAATTAGACATTTGATTAAGATGATCTGATATTTGTGAAACTTCCCCAGCATAGTTGCAAATACATAATTAGGAGAATTTAGCTACTCTCTTCTTAGCGTATTATCAAGGAAACATACAGAAATGAAACAATCCCTAAACTAATGCTGCCCGCTGCCTTTCCCAGCTCAGTGCATTTGGTTTCTTGCAAGGACACCAGCAGTATATTTAGCACCAGAGTGGCAATAGGGGAGGTTGGACTGAAAGAGTCACATTACATATTGCAGGTCTCGTATTCCCACTCTTGTGCTGCTTCTGGATTTATGACCTGCTCATTTTGTGGTTTCTTTTGAAGCAATTTGACAGACAACTGCTTCTCTGCCTAAAACTCAGTAACAGCTTTAACATGACACATTCTATGTGCAAGGAAGGAAGTAGTGAAAGATTTCCACAGAAAGGGATGCTATTTTCCCAAAAGAAAGTGGTAGAAGTTTTTTGGTGTTTTTTTTTTCTCTTTTTAAGTCAAAACAGACAGATGAATCAACAAATGAAAGGGGAATCAACTGCATGTACAGTAAGTGCAATCATTGATGTTGCATATATTCAACCCAATTGTAACCTTGTTCTGTAGGAGAACAGGTGAAGACTTAAAAACAGAGTTATAGAGATACTGCTGAAATACTAAAATCTGGGATATTGCTGCTGACCACAGAGAGCAAATTATAATTAAGTACACATCTTTCTGGGAAGCTTGCCAAGGAAATGCAGGGAAAGGCAGGCATCACTGTTGCTTTGACTATGCTAGGGAAAAATGGAGATCTAGTTGCTGTAACTCTCACCAGCAGAGCAGTTGCTCTCAAAGCACAAAGCAAACGAATGCTGATAGGACAAATCAGGAAATCAGCTCAGAGGAGTCCAAAGCACAAAACTAGGAATGCTTCAGCACTGTTGGCTTTATCAGCTCAGCTCTGAGGCAACTACACCACTGCTGGCTGTTTCCGTAGCACAGTGGTTTGTTGTCTGGGGGTTGTTTGCTTTCATTATACCAAAACAGCTTCCCATACCAAAGACAGAAAAGCTGGTGACAAACAGTTCAGATGTAGATTTACAGCAGGACAAAGCAGGGATACTGTACAAGAAAGAAAGGTCTGAACATGGCCTTTGATAAGGAGGTACTGAGGAAGAACCGAAAAGAGTGAAATATAGCTGTAATAACAAAACTAAATCAAGAAGATTTGTATAGAGCTGAATTTCTTCAAGCAGGAAAAGGAGAGGGAAAGGTAGTAACATGTCATGGTTTTATGATTTTTGGTTATCGGTATTCCACATCATAACATCATGCAGTGTACTGGGAGTTAAAGAGCAAATGCTCTACTTCCAGGTACTTGTCCGGAACAGAAGAAGAAATACGCTCCCCAGAAGACTGTTCGAGTACTGTTATCATTCCTGCTCAGGGGAACAGATATAAGGCCTGTAGGTCACCTGACCTGGGTCCTCTGCCATCTTCTTGTCTCGTTGTGCTCGCTTTCAGATTGTCTTGCTGCTGTACGCAAGGCTTCAGTATTAGTGTAAGGCCTTTAACTCTTGGACAATCCTTCTCTCAATTATATTTGATTTTATTAACAATTATATTGATTTATATTGTATTATAGTGTGTTATCATGCATTCCGATACTCTATTTAGTCAATTAGTTTGTTTCTCCTCAGATCATTGCCGCTGTTTTTCTTTAATTATTCTTTCATGTGAGGGCTCCCGTTTCCCTTTTCCGGAGGCGCGGATTTTGCAAAAAATCCCTCCACCCCACTAGTCACGGAACCAGGCCAGACCAGCCCATAGACCATCAACATAACACTGGCTTCAGTATAGTCCGTAACAAGAAAAAGATTAAAGGGATTGAAATCTACAACACTCCACACTGGACTCAAAATTAAGACATGAATCGAGGGAAAGGATAAAGAGTAAAAGTTAACAGGAACAGCAACAGGAACAGGCAGCAACCTACGTTATTTTACTATTTCTTTGACTCCTGATCCATCAAGAAACAGACTATTCTGACTTCTTAGATAGGTCAAAATGTAGCTACTAGTCAAAAGTTCTCTACTAGCTTTTTCGGTTAACCAGTAACTAATCTTCCATACTTGATAGCAAAGCAGATGTGATTGCCATCTGCAGCCTCAGCATGGTCACAGCGTTGATGTACTTCTGCCACTGTAACTGTAAACAAGTGGGGTTTTGCAGCACCAACTTCTATTGTAAGCTGGATAGAAACTTATCTCAGCAAATGCTTTACTGCTTGTCTTGTTTTCTTCAGGATCCATTAGCTCCAGTTCTTGTTTCTACCAAATGGGTTGCCACAAGATCTCTCTTCTATAATTCTCACTATGATTTAAACATGCAAAGTTATAGTTTACTAAACAGCATACATTCAATTCTCCTCCGCACGTTACATAAGAATAGCTCTGTCTAGGGCTGGATCAGAGACTTTACATTCTCTGTCTCTGCAAGATAAGTCTCCTGTGGTGTGAGAAAATCTTGAGAATTCCATCTTGTACAGTTTCCTGAAATCCTCAGTAAGCAAAGAGCATTCATACCACTCTCATCATGTTTTAGCCTCTCACAGGGCATCAAGGCCCTGCCCAACCATGGCATAATCCAAAAAATTTAACAGAGAACAAAACAATGCAGATGCAAATGCCCAATTGCAGCCATCATGTTTATGAGTGAGCAGGTTTCTCTTACGTGGGGGCTGATGAGTTCCTTTTCTTGTTCCAGCCTCTGCCAGAATGTCAGTGGCAGCACTTCACAAGAGTCTGTGGTCCAAATAAAGAAGTGTCCTAGGTACACTGCAGAAGCCAAACTCATTCATTACTCCAAAGTCTCCTTTTACTTCAAGTAATGTTTGATAATGAAGAGAAGTTTGAGACCTAGAATTTACTTAAGAAGATAAACCAATATTTCCATATGGTCTCTATAAACTTGTAATCTAGGAACAACATCTGAGGGTTTAACAGCACAAAAGGCAGCATCACCAACCTTTCCCTCTCAATGACCTGTATTAACACCAAGTCTCAAATCACCTGCAAAAACAATACCATGGTGAAAAAGTAATCAGTCCTGATCATAATGAACATTTGTCTGTGTGGTATTATCAGAGCTGGGAAGTTTGAACAATTTTTGCACAAATAAAGAAGGCATTAAAACCTTTCTGAAGCACTCAGAGTACACAAGGAACACGGGCTTTGCTGCTCCCTAGCACTAACCTTTCCCGTGAGCCCTTGGTTGATCTGACCAGGCAGAATGCTGCAGGACTTTAAGCAGAAATGGATTAAAATATGCACGGACACGCAAATGAGTTTGTGTATACACAGACATTTCCAAGTATGTGCTAAGGAAAGAAAGGATGCAGAGAAGACTCTAAAAGATCTTTGATGCAGGGCAGGTTACAGGAAGTCAGAGACAACAGCTCTGGATAAACCAGTCTGAGATTAAGAAAAAAAAGGAAATGATCCTTTTTGATGAAGGGGTCTAGAATCCATACAGATGCATTGTGTAGGAACAGGAACTTGATAATAAAAGCACTCTGATGTGGTGTTTACCCCAAAACAACACAAGTTAAAAATAAATACACAGCCACAGAGTTTAGGCTACTCTGGTGAAGCTTGAATCACTACAGAGTACCACAAGAACTTCTGGGACTTGCTCAAAATCAGTCCCCTTGAGATTATTTAGGATTGTTGTAATCTGCTACTGGACATTTGTTCTCTTTAGTAGTTGTGTATACTGGGAGGCAGCATCTGTGGGCAACAAAGCTGAGCGTTAGGAACCAGTCATTTAAGAAAAATTACTGCCCTGAGCCAGGATCCACATCACACACATTCTTTGTCAGGTTCTTCTCTTCTGCTTATTAAGGCTGTTTGCATGGATTGCTACTGTCCCAAAGTCACACAAACTGAAGTCCTCCTGTTCTTACTCATTTGGGCTATTTTCTTCCAGTCCACTACAGCTGTCAGTCAGGGTGCGATCTCTTTGAGATCAACAAATGAGCCATATGCATAGTTCAATGGCCAGACACTTCAAGTCATAACAAGCTAGTGAAGCGAGCTAATTTTGCTTGCAAAAGAATTAGCCTTTATTAGCCACTAATACCACTTTTTGCCCTGCGTAGCCCCTTAACAATGCAAAGCATTTTTGTGTCTAATTTCTATTGTATGTTAAATAGGTATGTATATAGATGTGCAATATACAGCATGCATATTAATACAGGACATAGAACACGTACAGAATAGCACAAATGCGCCTATATGTGCCATATATATAGGCATGTATGTGTGTGATCATGTTCGGTCATGGCTTTGGAATCAGTGACTGAATCATTACGTTGTGATTTTCTGTCTTCTCTGTTTCTGCAGAACTCAGGAGAGTTAATAGCTGCACTCATAGACCCTAATTTCAGGTTTATTTTATACGAATCACTATGATTTATAAAACACCACTAAACCCAATGTAATTACAGTTTCTCTTATGATAGGGTCAGACTGGGCTGCGACCTTACAATTGTGTGATACTGCTGTAGACTGGAAATCAAAATGAAGCTGCTGATCTAAAAAACTAGACAAAAAAAATCAAATCTTTTTTAATCATCCATGGCACAACCAGCTAAATGCAGACAAACTATCTTGATTTTGTTCCAAAGAATTCAAAGTCCAAGACAGGAGAAAAGTTATTTTCTATTTTAAAGAATATCTAAAGAAACAAAAGAATGAGGAAGTTGTACAGGTTGCGTGTACTGAGAAGGAGAAGAGTTCTCTGAAGAAAATATTAGCACATTTTAAAAAACCTCTTGCAACTTCTCATTAATCATAGCCTGGCTTCACAGAAGAAGGAGAAGGGCAAGTATCACAGGATGTCTGTTAAGGTATTTAGGTGGATAACCCAAACCAGTTGCGTTTTTTAGTAACTGTAATGACAAAAAGATGCATGAAGGCAACTAATGCCTAAAATTGAGTAAAAATGCCAGTAAAGGAAAGGCAGAGAGATAAACTTAATTTCAGAGCTGCGTACCTCAGAAAAGGGATCTGTACCTCTGCACGTTTGGAATGCGGCCTCGGCCACTGGAAGTAGCAGACGTGATGTTTCAAGAATCACGGCATCACCACACCTCTCCCATAGCAGCAAGAGAACTCCCAACAATTCCAACCTCATTCACATTTTTCTCCCTCAAGACAGTCTAATAAATAAGGAGGAAGTCCTGAAGGGAAGCATTTCTTCTGAGATATAACAGTAATGGATGCTTAAAGTCCGAACAGAGCAAAAAGAACAAGGAAGTTTGAATATTTCCTCTATTGTACGTGATGCTTTCTGTGGATCAGATGCATGATTAGCAGCATGTTTAATATCAATTTTCAATCATCTAGAAATCTAGAAGATCTTCCTTGGGACCAAACTGGAAGTTGTGATGGATATATCTGAGTATGAGGTACCTGAAACACAGAATTAAACAATGATTTAGCTTTAATAGGTGGGAAGTAATAAAATGAGGGAGTCCTTTCTTTCCAAGAGCACATCTGAGCAGGAACCAATATTACCACACTTTAGGCTGCACCAACAGAAAAAATAAATACGTAATGGACAGGATGAGGGGTGGGATTCTCTCTCTTTCTGCTACATGCCAATTTGGCTTAGATAAGAAAACCATAGGTATACATCTTATTGTGGGTTGTAACAAAGAACATTTGTCCTTGCTTTTCCTTCCGGTCATTTTCTACAAAGTCCATTGCAACAGATTATTAACCTGGAAATTATTAATGGTTGCAGATGCAATCATTCCCTTTATATGACTAGAACTGATGAATTTCTACAGAGTATGTAAAAGGGTAACTCCTTGAACATTTCTCCTGCATACTGCAGGAAAAGTTTAGAATCCAGGAGACAAAATCCCACTACCTAACAGCTTATACTGTAGATCTGAGGTAGATCCAAACAACAGAGCAACCTGCCTGTCCTCACACTTCACATGTCACTCCTGTTTACTGGTGTTGTCCAGAGAGGACAATAATGATGGAGAAAATAGTCATGTACAGGAAAAGCTGCAAGGAAATACTTACCTCGTTAATTAAAGGGTGTGCGGAAAAGGAAAACATCCTCAAGAAAACAAAAACAGAAAACAAACAAACCCACCTGATAAGAAGGTTAAAACTAAGGTGAAGGCAAACATGCTTTTTATCAGTGCAACCCCTACAGCAGAGTGACACAAATATCATGCCTACAGCAAAGACTGACCCTGACAGTACATGCTATCACAGTCAAAATAAGTGTCATCTGCACTCTGTGATGCTGCCAGGGATACTGGCAGCCTCAGCAAGTTTCCGGATTTGATGCATCAGGCATTGAGTTGCCATTGACTCACATGGAGAGGACAAACCTGAAAGGAGGGATTATGACTGGCACAGGCAACCTGGATTAAATCTGCATGATGTTTAAAAGAAAAGAAAAAAAGAAATCAGGCTCTGATTTTTGTTTAGATTTCCTCTCCCCTTTCCAGCAGAGTTCTTGTTACTAAATAGAGGAGAACAATGTCAGATCTCACACAGAGCTAGTGCACAAGAAGTGGAGTCAGCACTAAAACAATTTTATGGATACGTTCTTTCAAATGAAATCAAAAATTCCCCAGCACTGAAGCACTTCTGCAGGTCCCAAGGCTTTCCCAGATTCTCATATCTGTTGCAGTTCATTAAGGACTTCTTTTAAGGGACATCTCAGTCTGGATCTGTCATAAACCACTTGTCACTGTTGAACATGGGGCACAGCTACACTGGGAGATGGAGTGACAGGGAGGGATCCCTATTATACAGAATTATAGAATAATTAAGGCTGGAAAAGACTTCTAATATCATCTAGTCCAATCATCAAACCATCCCCACTAAATCGTGTCCCTCGGTGCCACATCTATACAGTTCTTGAACACCTCCAGGGGCAGCGACTCCATCACGTCCCTGGGCAGCCTGCTCCAATACCTTTCCACTCTTTTGGAGAAGAAATGTTTCTAAACACCCAACCTGAACCTTCCCTTGTGCAACTTGAGGCCATTCCCTCTCATCCTATTGCTGTTACATGGGAGAGGAGGCCAATCCCCACCTTACTACAACCTCCTTTCAGGCAGTTGTAGAGACTCCTCTGAGCCTCCTCTTCTCCAGACTGAACAAGACTTGTGCTCCAGACCTTTATCTCCCATGCAGTAACCCCCTGGACTCACAACACATACGGGTGTGCTTAAGTTGGGGTGTGGAGTGAAGGAATTAGAGTCACATGAAATCTGCACAGAAACAACCCCCTGTCATCTCCCAGCATAATCAGTACTCATCCCGAGTGTGTTCAGGGGACTCATCAGATTATAAAATACTGAAGCCTTGTCATTACATCACGTTCACGCTGAATTATCGTGGTGCTCCTGTGATGCTGGCTCTGTCATGAGTTGTTCAGGAAGGGCGTTTTGGCGATGGTTTTGTGTTACAAGGCTTCCTTTCATATTGCCTACTGCCTGTTTCAGGCCCTATCATCCTGCTCCTTGCAACTATTAATAAGTATCCCTTCCTCCAGCTGTGAGATCAGGCTTTGCAGACTGTTTGTAAGCTATTGCTGCACTTTTAACAATTAAGCCTTCACAGCTTACACTTCATTATTTTCTTCCCTTGAATCCAACGTGCATTTTTAAAGGAGTTATATCAGCTGACCTCTAGTCCTAAAAATAGGCATTCAAAAAGCTAGAACCTAGAGGCGTGCTTCCAGGATCTTTTCTTGTTGTTGTTGTTAAATTCAGCACCAGTATTTATTTCAGATGAACTTCATTCTGCAACACAAATAGTCCTGCTCTGTATCAGGAAACAGGAATGTGAGGGAAAAGGTGAGACTAAGACAAACACCCTAGCAGTACCTATGCTCATGGCACCATTTAAAAGCCTATCCTCTTGCCTTGGCCAGCTCCAGAAAGACGAAATGCACTGGTTATATACTTATTATAGCACGGGTTATGTATCTGTTGCTTCTATTCCCCACAGGATGCAGTGAGCCCTGATCTCACCACCATCTTAAGACCACAATGAAAACTCCGATAAAACCCTGGAGCAGGGAAAGATAACAGCAGAAGCACAGAGCTGAGGCTGCCAGCTCTGCAGCAGGGTATGCGCTCTGAGCTCCAGTACCGCTGTGCCCAAATCCGCTGGTCTCAGTTCAGCAAGCCAGGGGTCAGACACTCAAACTATGGAAAGAGAACAAGGATTTTGACTACATTCTATTTTACTTTCATTTTTCCTTCCTGTATTGACGCATCACAGAGAACCAAGATGACTTAGATTTGTGTTCTGCCCTCCTTTAAGCCTTCTCTAAAACTTGTCAGTTTGGGACCTTTAAAAAAAAATAGAGGCACTCAAAATAAACAATCACTTTGAAAATCTTGGCCTATATCCCAGTAGGGAGTGAATCTAGTCACGTACACAACCACCTCCAAACTACACAGAAACGAAGCATTAAAATACCATGACACACAATATGGAAACAAAAAACTTGGTGTGTTGCAGCAGCTAAGATCATGTAGCTCTCACTTATCTACTTAATCATAATTGCTCATTACTTGGTTTGTTAGCCCCTGCCATGAACCAGAACCTATGATTTGAACAGCAAACCAAAACAGTTCCATTGAGATCAAAATCCTTACAGTCAGAGCCAATACTCTGTTACACTTTACCTGTGCTGCTTCCTCATCCTTACTGGATGCCCAAAGCACGGATGTCCCAGATTTCTTTTCCTCACTGTTGCCACTGCTGTCTTCCTCAGGCGACTCCATCTTTCAGTGGAGTTGTTAGCTCTGCAGTTCTGTTGTTGTTTTTGTGTTAATGTGAACATTAAGCTGGACACAAAAAAAAAGGATACACTTGGTTAGTATTCTCTACTTGAAGTGTACTCATTCAGAAAATAAAAAGCATGGCCAGAAGTAGAAGGAAATGTCAGTTCTTGAACAACAAAACTGCTGAAATAAAAAGTCTTACAAGCCAGCTCTGGTCTACAGACCACAATGTAAAAGCTGTTAGATTAATCTATTTTTACTGTCTATGATGAAAAAGGAAGGAGAGAAAGAAGGAAAATAACAGTAATAATACTAATCCTTGTGCACCATTGTCATAATCAGAACTTAAAAAAAAATGATGAGAATTTAATCCTATGTAATACTTGGGTATTCAACAACTTTTTTCGTAACTTGGGAATAATAAGTGAATACTTTTTCTTTCAGATTTCTTTTAGAAGAAACCCTAATAAATGAACAAATCTTTCAGAGTATTTTGGGAAGAAAATTCATTTTTTTTAAACTACAAATTGAAATTTTTTGTTTCAGTTTGTTGCCTTCTTTTCTTATTGTAGGCCATTTTTCACGAGAGTTACACAAGGAACTGGCTTGTATCCTTCCTACTCTTCTAGGGTTCAGTGATAGCCACAACGGACCAAGCTGCTCACAGAGAATTAGGATTCTGTTGCTTAGTGGCAATTACCAGTAAGTGAACTAGCTCAGACCAGCAAAGAGATTGGCGGCAGCAGCAGAAACGTCAACTGTAAACTGACTAAGGAAATATACCACAAACTGGAAATGCAGAATTGACTCAAAAAAAAAAAAAAAAAAAAAAAAAAAAAACAAGCCCCACCAATCCCAAAACAGAAGGTTTAAAGGAAGAAGAAGGAAAAAAAAGCACAATGTTAAAAAAACATTAAGACAGTTTGAGTTTCTGGACACACAGGTATCACAACACTGCTGCGATGCAGGGGAATAGGCCAATTAGTGTACAGAACTGGCCAACATGTCTCCTAATTTCCCCAAGCTCTGCCAATGTAGCTTTACAGAAGTGATTTCCGATTGCATTTGAAAGGTATAATAGCATATCTGCTATCTTCAACAAGATGTGTAACTCATGTCTAGATAACACCTTAGTGATCCTCTTTAGAATCAGAAATAACTAGGAGAAGTGGAAAGTGGAAATTTATAACAAATGTGTATTTGATCCCATTTTTCCATGCTGTTTGTCTGAATAGTACTCTCTTCCTCCTGTAACTGTATAGAGTGGCTCTTGCTACACACTGTAACTGTTCCATCACATTGGACCAGGTTTTCTCCAGCATGTTCTAATGTTACCTTAGTTGTGAAGCAATGTTTTTGGATAGAAAGACAAAACAAACTCATGAGAGAAGCTTCCAAAATAAATACTTCTCTTGTGCTTTGTCATTGTTTTCTCCACACAGACCAGATTACTGCACGATCCCTCTTAGCACAGGAGCTGAAGAGCTGGACCTGAGAGGAGCCAGCTGACACCATGGAAGTGCCCACAGTTCTCTTGAATGATCTGCAGGATGGTCAGCTAGAACAATAGCCGGATGAGAATGCCTCTTGGAGCTGGGCAGGAAACAAGGTAGGTGTGCTGTGGTCTCACATTCTGTGCTAAAGAAAACTAAGTGAGCAGGCACAGACAGGTAGGTACAAGAAGCATCCTTTCGTCCAACACCCCCCAAACAATCATCGTTACAACAGCGGAAAAGCCTTTACTTTAATTCAACACTGCTCCATGGTATTTGCAGACTGCACACTCCTCTACTACAAACAGTAGAAAAAGCAGATTTTTTGTTCAACTTGCATATGGCACATGTACCAGGAAACCTTGTTCCCTTACGTACTTGGTCCTCCTAATAACCAGAAATTTTCCATCTTCCCGTACAACAGGCAGGGAGCTCCACGAGCCCAACCGCAGATGGCATGCTCAACTGCACAACACAGTTGAAATCTGGTAGGCCATTTGGAATAGCCCATAATGTCCCTTTTGAAGCACAAGCTGTATTTTCCACAGGCAAAAGGCAGGCAGGGTCTCAGTGCCAGGGTACAATAGAAGCCTGCACGCAGAACAGCCCTTATCTCTGGCAGGCTCTGGGACTCGCAGAGTTAGAGCAATGAAGCCCAAAATATATCTATGCAGAAGGAGCAACAAACTTTCCACCCTGATGAAGGCACAATGAGGAAAATCTTTCCGACAGACTCACAGCTGGTTTCAATCTACAGCCTGAGCATATCTAATGGGTTGCCTTTATCAGAGAAACTCTCATAGGGTTCTGGCTGCTACTGAGGGCAGTTTGCCACTGTGCAGACCCTGCAACAAGAGTCAGAGAGGACAGAGTGTACTCCCAACATGAACTGAGGCATGCAGTAATAGAGACCATCTGCACCAAATCCCAGCCCTGCTTGCACCTTTATTCATCCATCTCAGCTCCTAAGATTTTATTGAAGTTAATGTAACTGTCCTGTTAACGTATCGGGAAAACATAAAACACATCTTTGGAAAACCTTATTTTCTCACTTGCTCTCTGCCCACGTGAACACAGAAAGTATCACCCGGCCTCAAAAGCTCCTGAATGAAACCCTCACTTCTCCGAAGAGGAAACACGTTTTTTATTAGGAGAGGTTAAGTGAAGCTACCACATTCTGTGAGTCCAGGACCTTTACCTTTTCTTACAGCAGATACCACTGACAGAAAAAGTTCAAAACCCCGCACCCATCTCAGAGAATCGGCATGTTAGGGACTTGTTAAGAAGCTATTGTGTGCATGTCATGTAGTAAGTAAAAAGTACTTCAAATATACAGGGCTTTATTTTCCCCACCAGTGGTTTACAGATTTGTCCCGGGACAATAGAAGTTTACAGGGAAGGGGGAGATGTCTGTGATTAAGAAGGCTTTCAGCTCTTCTTCCTACAGATACCCTGTGGATATTGCTGTATTCTCCAGAATCTGAGCTTCCACTTGAAAAACAATGAAGTTTCTAGCCCATCTGGGTTTGCGGAAGCAGAATGTAAACAGATGTACTGTTGTCTTATTTTAGAAGCTGTAGCAAGCCAGACTGAAACAATAGCACTAAGAAACGTCAACTGCTCCCATTCATCTCAGTGGGGTGGGGTGTTAACTTTGAAGCCTAATTGTGACCACTTTAAAGCCAACCTTTTAACCAGTTCACTGCTGCCACCACACCAGAAACTCAAAGTAATGAACTTACCAGCCTCTGTATTTGTATGCATTACCGCCAGCTCTCCCACTCACTTGAAAAGAACTTGAAAAGGCATTACAATCGAGCTAGCCTGAATATTCTTGCACTTAAGTTAGCTGAATGGTTTGGTACTGCCTTTCAAAATTAGGGTTAAAAGAAAGTAAAGGGTGAAAGGTTAGCTTCATTGTTGATGCTCTCAAAAGTGCAACACGTGAGATTTCATGCTTCTTGCTTTGATCAGGGTGCACGGATGGCCCTTCATTTCAATAAGCTGACAAACTGCTACTTCCAAAACTCCTGAAAATAACTGCTAAAAAATAGAATAGCACCATCAATCAGGTGTAAAAATAAATAAGAGAAAAAGACAGTGGTAATAAGTATCTGCAACAATAAAAAAGGGGGAAGAGAAGGTCTTCATTTACAGGAACTTGCGGCTGCTGTTAACCTAAATTTAAGGTGAACCAGCCTGTGAGTAGGATAGGACTGCTGCAGAGCCCTTGGCTACCTGCTGCACAAGCAGTAAATGATCTCTGTGAAGGCCTTGCAACTCTTCCCACCTCTACCTTCATTTACCTCTCCACGGAGCAGTAAGAGTCATACTGGCACTAAGGGACATGGTTTAGTGATGGCACTTGGTAGGCCAAGTTGATGGCTGGATTTAGAATCTTCCAGGCTGGAAAAGGCTTTCAAGATCATCACAATTCCACATTGATGATTCAGTCACAAGTCTCTTTATCTGCTAGCATTTGCTTCCTGACATCACACATGCTGGGTTGAGAAATTAACACCATCACCACAGCTCTAGTCTGGCCATCCATGCTAGGTACCTTACTTAACCAATGCTGAGGTATATCAAGAAGTCCTGAACACAGGCCAGAAGCTCAGCTAGACTGAGACAGGAAGGGGAATATCACCCAGGTTAGTTGCATGGCAGAGATAAGAGAAAAGTATCCCTCATAGTAAAAAGGAACAGAGTAATCATCAAAAGACCTTGAACAAGCAGCGAAGACAAAAGTAATGCCTCTAGATCAGGAAGAGACAAGTGGAAGAATGCGAGGTGGAAGGATTGGCATATCCTATTTATCTATATTTAACAGCAAGGTACATCCTTGATCGCACATTCTTATCCTTGAATAAAGATGTCTTTACTTGGTAAGGTCTAAAGTCTGTATAAGAATGCCTACGTGTGGTATGGAGTAGGGTTATTCTGGTAGAAGGTGAAACCTTCCTGTCTACACAATGCCTAGGTGTTTGTGGAAACAAAGCCCTAATTCATGCAGTTCAGGTTCTTTCACTTGCTTCAACAGACAATGCTCTGATCCTGTTATTAGCAAGTTATGAATGCACAATCCTTCCACATGTAACTTCCACTGCAAGCTGCACATTTAGGGGGGTTTGGAGTTTGTCTTTAGGTAATAAAAGCACCGAATGCAAAATTCTGTGTTATCAAATGTTAGCATTTGTTAAATCTCACTCTGTAAACCTCCACAGAATGTTGGGAGAATGTTTATGACAGAAAAATGAAAATAAACTTCTGCTTTCACCCAAAAGCCCGCTAACACCAACTTCACATGCAAGAGGCCTGGTAGGGAGAGAATAACATTCATTTTCTACTGACTTCAATCAGCTGCAGCAGGGCAATCAGCCCTCTGTAGAAGGTGCTGAATATGATCAAGTGCACTTTCACAGAAGTGTCTGAGTGTTACAGAACACATTTTTTGCAGATGTTTAGAAGTACAGAACAAAGACAGCTGAAAACAGACCTGGTAAGTTTGCAGTTTTAGTTTAACACTGTGTTAAATTCCCATTCAGCATCGATAAGGTACTACACACTTCTTGTAGAAAGAATAAACAGCCTCATAAAAATCAGACTCTCCACTCCTTGCTTCACCTCACCGCCATCCCCAGCCAGTACATCCAACACCCACAGCTGGGTATGCAGGAGCCGGGGCCATAGTATCCCCACTGCAGAGCTCCACAGCCGGCAGAAGCACAGCAGGCAGGAATGCTGATGCTGGCACGGCTGCCAGCGCGTTTACTTAGCACTCATTTCTCTCAGTCTGTTTCAGACCAGAAATGCGGGCAATGAAAACCTATTGAACCTCTGAGAACCTCAGCCACGGCAGGGAGCAGAGCAGCGTCTCCGCAGGTACATGAAAGAGGCATTCAGAAGACGCTCCCATTGAAAGGAGGCAGAGAGCGAGCCCCCATCTGTCTCTGGTTACCTTTTATTGGCATGAAAGAAGGGAGGCAGGAGGGGAAGGTTTCAGGGCAAGTGAAAAACAAGCTTTCTAAGATTCACTGTTCAACCTCAAAACAAAAGCTCGTCTAGCTTAGGAGCTTAGTTCCATTACTTTCCATTTAGCAATTTATTATAACCAAGAGAATTAAAAAGCTGTTTTGGGTCATGGATTAAACATTAGCCTAAAACAGAAGTAGAGTGGAAAAAATCATGCTTTATAAATCCAGCAAATGTCTCAGGAAAATAAACAACAATCAGCAAACACATGAGAAAGTGTAGTATATTAGTAGGTATCCAAGGACCATTGGGTGAAAACATTTACATCAGGATGATAGTTGGACAAAACAGCTGTCACAGAAGCCTTATTAAGTAGAGGGTATAATCTGTAAACACTTGCCACCCGAATTTAACTGAGACCTATTGAAACAGGAGAGAAATGCCTGGTTCCAGGGCAAGGCAGGTGCCAGAGTGGCCCTGGCACAAGCGTTGCTCTCTAGAAAGCCACCAGCAGCTGGGAAGAAGACACATGGCCAGCAGACACACTGCCCCTCTCAGCCCTGGGGGTGGGCAGCTCGCAGCATCCCAGCATTGCTACCAGCCCAAAGAAAACCCTATTGCATGACCTGGCAGACTCTCCCCAGTGGTGTCACTCCACCTTGTACCTTAGGAGAGAAAGCATCTCTGCAAGCATTAGAAAATCCAGTGCTACTGTGTAAACATTCACCTACCACCAGCCCATGCACAGTAGGGTGCAGCACAAGGAAGCCAGGGTCTCTCCAGGTACCTGCTTGCAAGGTTCAGAACAGCGCACTAACACTCGGTTAGCATGCACAGCAGCACAGGGTGAAGAGGCAAGCCTCAGCAGAGCACCTAGTGTCAGTTCTTCCCCTTAAAAGGAGGACTACAGTGTTCCCACTTTGCAGGATCTCTAAAGAAACAGGAGGTCCTCAGACACTGTGAAGAGAGGACCCCTCAATAATAGGTCAGGATACAATCAACGGTAAATGTAACAACGTAACAGGCTACTTCCATCAGGAAAAGATTATTAATAACTATAAAACCTAATATTTATGTAGTTCTCTATGCAGACTTTTTTTTTTTTTTTTCCTGTAGAGGCGTACAAATATTACCTAATCAGTCATGAGAACACATGACCAAAGCCTTGGCTTCTTGATGAACTGCAGAAGTCTTTTCAAGTGTGACCACACGCATCAAGGTTTGTTACACTGAATCTAGGCAACGCAAGTTTAGTAACACTTGGCTAATTATCTTGAGATAACTCAGAGCCCTTTATAATTTCAGGTGACACCTAAATTCAGGTGGGTACAAATACGGACTGAGTTACTAGTATCTTCCATAATTTTTCAAGAGGAAAATTTTGCATCTAGGCTATTAGGATTTGCTACTGTTTAAATTCCATGCCAGCATATCTCTTAGAGGTAAACTAACTATACATCATCGTATGCTAGCTATCATCATAACACATTGAAATATGGAAATACAGGAAGGATTTATTTGGAATTCACTTAGTAGTATCGTAAGATTTGCTGTAAGGGAAAATACTGAGGAATATATGTAATTCCTTAAACCTTTGAAGACACAAAATGGATAACTTACACAAACTTCTTAGAAACCTCAGAAGAAAAACTGAGTCCCTATAGTACGAGTTTTTTAAATCATTCTCTTAGTCTCTTGACATATCTTCAAGCAAACATGGCTTGCCAAATATTTTTGTCAGACTACTTCTGATCTGTGATCTCTCCAATATGGATGATATCTCAATAAATTATTTCACAGAGTAAAAGAACCTTTAAGTACAAGTCACAGCACTTGCAGATGTGGAGTAGAATATTCACTCAGGATTACTCTAGGTAATGTGAGAGGATAGAAACTGATCCAAATCCAAGTTGACACCTGTTTAAAAATTGTTGGATAAGGTCTTGATTCTTGCCATTAGTCAAACAATCTTACTGAAGCTGACCTTAAAAGTTAACATTAGAAAGATATTGAGACAATTTGGAACACTCCTACAGAAACCTCAGTCAAGTCAACAGAAGTCACCCCAGTGACACAGAATTCAGGCAAGACATGGCGTTCAGAGCTGTAACAACATGTACACTGAGAAGCTAGAAAAGGTCAGAAGAAGCAGACTTATCTCTCAGGCTTAAGAGTTGGATTTATTCTTTTGTCTCAAATTGTCATACAATACACCCAATACATTTTGAAAACTACATTAAATAGATACAAATAACTCAGATTTAGTCTTATTTTCCTAAAAAGAACACTTACTAGCACCATCCTTTCATCTCCTCTCAAATTATACATTGGTGGTAAATTTGCAGGTGGTAGGATAAATGCTATAGCAGACATCTACTGAACACAATACAGTTGTGTTCTGTTGTTAAAACTGTGATCTTTCTTGCATGTTTAGTGGAATTCTGGTTTACTGTGGTCCCAGTACATACATCTCAATTGTCAACCAGCTCATTCTTCATTCTGGTCCTCTTTGCCCACCATCAATATAATGGGAGGATCGGCACAATAAAAAGGTGCTACAAGGGAAGGGAAAAAGACTGCTTATCCGTATCAGAAGATTCCAGGTTCACAGGGGAAAAATTCCACCAGGGAGGAATCTCCAGAATGAGATCCTTCCCCAGTGGCAGTCAGCCCTTAAATGAGGTCTAGAAGAGATGCAGCCATGCTCCACCCCTTTCAGTCACACAGCTGAATTGCCTTCACCTGTGCTCCCAGGGCTGACCCAGTCCTTTGCCCAGGTGCTCAATCAGTGGTTCAGGACGTGACTCAGAAGTTCCCATACACCAACCTCACTCCTCGATTGCAGATTTATTTTAGCACTTATTCAGGCAAGCTCCTCTTCTCTTTCTACTTCAATTGTTATAGGAAATATATTTTATCTGCCTGTACAGAATGGACACTGCTCAAGTACCTGAGCTCCCACAGGAAAAATAGCACTGACAGTGTTCAGGAAAGTCTTTTGGTTTATATTTTTCTTACTGGGCTAAGCTCAGTTCTGTTATGTGCTACTTGACTCCACCTGTTTATCCTTGATCCCATGCCCTTTCCTTCTCCTCTTGCCTCCCCAAGCAGAAAAAATGAGCTGGTGCCAGGGAGATTCTGTCCAAAGGCTGCTCTGAAGCCAGTTCCACATTATCACAATAACCCTACCCATTGACTTGGAAGTCCTACCATTTCCAGGGAATGTCTACTGCTCATATAACACATTGGCTAGGCAGAGGAGCAGCAGTCTTTGAGATTTACTTTTATTAAAAATGAAAGGATTTTTTTGCCTATTTAAACATGAGAACAGCTGCACCCCTGTTTCAGTGTCACTGCTAGAACAAACAAAGCTTTCCAGGAGTGACTTTCAACAAAGGAAACAAAACTGACTTAAGGGGCTCAAAGCCACAAAAAAGATTCTTCCCATCCAAGATCTGGAATTATAATGAAGAACAGTCCTTGCAGGAATATAATTTGCTTGTGAACAGATCCAAGCTCTGTGCAACTCCTGACATTTACTAGTAAATGCAGAAAGAAATGGCAGTGTGTTATTTGAAGGAAAAAGCAACCTAAAAATCTAGTAATAAATATGACTAGAAAACACTAAAGAATTCAAAAGCTCTACTTCAGGTAACGTTACTATTAATTTCTGACTACCCAGGTAACTGGCATGTGGATCTTGCAAGGGAGGTTTCATAATCTGCATCCCAAGAAAATGCAATAAAAAGTGAAGAAAAATGTCTGAAATAGTGAAATAAAGCAAGTTAGCAGCAGCAGCATTGCATGTAAATAAAGCAGTGATATTTACACACCATGAGACGATGGCTATTTAGGAGTGTTTTGGTAAATACTGACTCACTGCTTAAGGACATTTCTAATAAAATAGCTCTTGAAAAGGAGACAGTAGAAATGTTTTGGAAGAACATACAGAGGTAGTTGCATCAGAGGTACAGAAACAGATTAACCAACAGGATTAATTAAACTTCAGACATCATCAGTTGTTTATCCAAATGTCTCCAGCCTTCTTTCGTTTAGAAATTAGGCTTATAAGAACGTAGTATCTGTCAAGCCAAACGTAAGCACTGAACTCTCTCACCGTAACTTGACTCCTTCTCCTATCTTCCTATACTTGAGTACTGGGATGTACATGAATGGAAAACTACTAAAACAAATGTACAAATCTTGGGGAAAATAACCTCTCTCAGTTGGAGCAAATCCTTTGCTATCCAAACACCTGTACACACTATCATTGAAGTTCACTATGTGTACTCTACTGACTCATTGTGTCGGCCATAGTCACACAGAATAGAGACTAACTGCACACAGCCTTAACTTCCATAAGTTAAATATGGGTTACACAAAAACTTTCTTCCCACCACAGAGGTAAGATGCCCTACCGATTAAATGCATAGCACACAAAATCAGAGCAAAACACTTTGGAGGAGGAAGCGAAGGTTACAGCATAACATTTTGATGCTGTAGTGGGGAGAAAGCACAATATTGTTTGTTCAAAGCACTGGGTTGAACGTGTTCTTATTGTTTATTCCATGTAACAGAACTCAGTCAGTTGATCTTTAATCAGATAAGTAACTTTGATCACCTCCCAGGTCAGTAAGTCTTATCCTTCTTCTATTGACTGTTATGCAGACAGAGAACTGCAGAGTTTTATGAAGTCCTTAGGACGAGTTGCTCTTCCTCACAAGTTATAAAAACATACGAAGTATTTCATTTTTGAAATAGATGCAGTGAACTTTGATGAGAGACTTTGTCTCCCTGCTTTCAGGTGTTGTGGCTTTTTTTTCCTGCAAAGTGACACTGGCAGGATCAGTTTCTGGAAAAAAAAAACCTGAAAGCGCCGTGAATACACAATGCAAAGTAGATAATATGGAGGAACTCACAAGATTCAGCTGCACACAGGTTCTGCAGACTTTTACAGCCATTGCTAGGTTACAACTAGCAACTAGAGATGGAGGTCTGTATGCTTTCTATTTATGGCTGTCCAAAACCACATTGGAAGATAAAAAGATGCAGCTGTGAGGTTTGGTGGGATGGGGTTTCAGAAAAACAACTCCACTTTCATATCTGAGTTGGGCCGTGCTTGCACAACAGGAATGAATGGTTTGTAACTGAGTCGGCTGAACTAGCCTTGTATAAACACGACGTGCTGAAATTTACATTTTGTCCTATCACTTCTAATATTCATCTGCAGCCTTTTCTGAGAATTTCCTATTCCTGGGAATTATGAATCTTTCATGAGGCTTCTGATGAGCTGTGAGCACACAATGAGAAATTTGGTGATCAAAATTAATTTCCAGTTTGGCACTGAACTGAGTTTCAAACACCAAAGTTTCAGCTGGCTATTAAATTTGCTAAAGGTAAGCTATTCCAAACACTAATTAAACTATTTGTAAATTGTTCAAGGATGTTTTAATGTGTTTATATGCCTTGTTCACAAATGTTTTCAGAATTTTAAGTAGTTTAATATCCCCAGTAAAGACTAAGCCTAAAGGTAATACCTGTTGACATGATAAAATCTTTTCCTCCTGAAAGAGCACACTACTCAGTGCAAGGTAGCTAATGCAATGAAATCACCTATCAATGAAGGTAGGCCAACAAACAACAAACGCAGGAGAAGGTCCATAGGTAGACGACCCAGCTGTTCTTTTCAATATCATCCCACACTTTTGACCAGAATGTCCAAAACTAAAAAAAATAGAATCCCTCAATCCCAGTTTTGACCAAAAACAGCAACAAAAAAATTATTCAAAAATCATTATAGGAGGTCATCCATTTGACATCAACATACCTACCAGACTACACAGGCAGAATATCACTTCATATTAAGTGTGGTTTTTATTTGTCGTTGTTGTTGTCCACAGTAGCAATATTAGCATTGATCTTCCAGGAAAAATAACTCAGTAGGAAGTGTCAAAACACTTCACCATTGCTACCAGTTTTAGTGTTCTTTCAGGTTTCTCCAGGGGGAAAAAAACAAAAAAAATCAAAGTATTTCTTAACTCCTGGGGCCAGAGTGCATGGATAAGTATTGGATATAGAAACAGAGACTTTTCTCTAAGCATAAGAAGAGGATGTATCCCAGAGACTCTTCCATCTCCTGTCACCACTATAGGACTGGATAAGACATGAGATATATCCCTTCTGCTGCTGGCTTACTTTGCACATTCACTGCTGTTTCGCTGCCCCAGTGTAGGGCTTACTGACATCTTTCTTGCTCAGCAGTCTGTACCAGCTATTATCCACACCACAAAGAGAGAAAGCAGCAGCAGCAAGGCAGTTCTCTGGGCAGTACATGGGAAAAAACTGTGGGAAAGGGCTGGGAGCAAAAAGCTCTCAGGACACCTGCCCATTCACAGTGAGAAAATCAGCGAGAGGAGCCAATGGTCATTTTGTCCCTAACAGGGTAAGTAGGGCATTTTCTCAATGAAAACATTTATGACATCATAGTTGTTATTGTTGTGTTGAAATAATGAGACCAGTTCTCAGACTGTATCTGTGTCAGTGAATGAAATCTGTCAGTGCGTGTTTCTAAGAACTGTGTCTAACTGCCCTCCAAATGGTCCATGCCTATGTTAGTAACATCTCTTAGCCTGTGAAATTGGGTGGCTGCTTGCAATCTGTCTACTGCAGATGGTCTGTCTCCAGCAAGTGCTCCAGCAGCCCATGGGCCAAGAAAGCCATGTCCCAAGAAGGCCATGTCCCAGCACACGGGAACATTCTCAGGCACAGTTTAATTAACTCGTGGTACGTATGCAACACAAATCCTTTTAAACCATTATACAAATACTTTACTCTCTGAGGGATAACCCACTCCATCAAAAGCGATCAGCAATCCTCTGCTATCAGCAAGTGGTGTCTGCACAGAGAACCACGGGAATCCTCTCTGGGGAACCCAGGAAGGGGCTGCAGTTTTGGAGGGAGATACCTGAGAAGTAGATGCACCCCCACATCATCAACACAGACACCCTGGAAAGGACACCCTGTAGTGCATCTTAAGAGTTTGTGCCACAGGGTTTGTGGGTACAATCCTTCAGAAGCTTCAAGCTCTAGCACACGTGCACCCATTACAGTCTCTCACTAGCTAGATTTGCATTCATTGTTACTCCTTAACCTGAAACCTCAGGTTTAAATAACTGCCAACTGATATTATCAATGTTTGGTTTATGAGTCATCCAGCCAGCACAGGGGCAAAGGAAGAAAACAGCACCTTTACAAACACGTCCTAATTCTTCTGGACCACGGGGATTGAGAGAAGGGGGAGAGGGCACAGGGAAGAATTTAGAGTCTGAACCAAAATGCATGTCCCAAGCCAGAGGTATAATGTAAATTCATAAATCAGCTCATGAAGAGAACAGCGAGACAACAACTCTGGGATATTAGATCTAATGTTTCAGTACAGTTTCAAGTTTCAGCAAGAAACTTTCTGCTAACCTGCTTCCTATTTAAATAGGATTAAAAAAAGCCACGGATTTCTTTAAGTATTAGCTTTTCCTCTGTCAGACAGCAGACACTTGAAAAGGAGGAAGGGAGAGAGAAATTGCTGCTCTGGATGTGGCTTTACACAAAGTAGGGTCGCTTAAAGAGGAACTGACTGCCCTTCCACACATGCCTGCTAAAGATGGTTAAACCAAGAGAGCAATCCTCTTATGGATAGAGACAAAACCAAGTCACTCTCATGGAGTTTTTCCTTCTCAGCCAAATTCTGCACCACCCCAGAGCCAGACCCAAAGGGTGCTGAGCACCTCAGCTGGCCTTTGGCTCTGACAAAAGCAGAGGAGAGCAAAGCACAGTTGCCAGCCTGGCTCAGATTGTAGAGATATGCAGTATGCCCAGACAAGAATCATCCGGGATGCATTAGGCTGGGAAAGAACTCATCTCTGCTAGCTTACCTGCTTTTATTCAGGACAGGCATTGCTGCAACAGAAGTTAGATGTTAGACCAGACTGATAAAACTGTCTGTCACAATCTGGGTAGGTCACCTCTATCTTGATACTAAAGTTAAATATTTCTGTGAAAATTAGCCTTGACTTTTGTTGCAAAGTAAATTAAAACCCACTTATTTTGTTTAAACTAGTGGGTTGCAGATAACAGAGCCTAACATAAGGAGGATAGTGGAAAACTTTGCATTATGGTACTACACAATTCATTATATTTACCTAGGCTGCAAAATTATTTTCAAGAGTGTCGCCGTCTCTGAAAACTATTATAATTTCTATCAGTTTCATCAGTACCAGAGCAAGACCAGTGAGCAATCACTGACTTCATGTCTTGTGTTCAGATCCTGCTAGCAAGCACTCACCTATGAGCAGATCTAAGTTACAAGAACTTTTTTCTCCCTGCATCCCTCATTTAAAGGTGTAGACCCTTATTACGCTTTTGCAATATCTAGTTAACGTTCAGGGCTTCAGCCTGACAACAATAAAGCATTACCTTCTTTCATGGTTGGTTTTTTTGTTTGTTTTGTTTTCCCCTGTACTTCCTTGTTCCAGCCTAATCAAAAACATGGGCAGTGCTGCACCACTCAGACTCCTCCTGGGAACAAAAAGCAGCCCCAGAAAGTTGCCTGGGCTCCCTGTGTGGTCAGCAGCAGTGGGCAGACCCTTCCCAGGGGCACTTCATCCCACCACCTCCACCCACAAATCACCTCCCCCCTAAATTAACACAGGTGGGACGAATTGCCCTGTGGACACACTTATTTATTCCCACTGACTACAAATAGGGTTTAGGTGACTACATGCATTGCTCAAGATGCATCTGTTACTGGAACCAAGCCTCAGGAAAAAAAAAAAAAATCACCTTCAGTAAGAATATGCATGCTTTTTCCTTTAACACCAGTAGCCCTACCACACTGATGTCTCAGATCAGGATCACGCAGCAACAGAAAACTCTGCAGCAGCCCTGGCTTTCTGCTCTTTCTGGTGCAGATTTTTGGGATTGGTTTTTGGCCTTTTAGATACCTTTTTGTGTAGGGTAACACCGCTCAATCCCTCCCCATACTGCACAGAAGGTTGAGTAAAGCAGGAGAACCACCGCAACATTCCATCAGGTAGAAAAAGAGTTAAAGACACGAGGATCAGGAAAGCTGTCTTTCTTTAAGAACTCCCACACGTCCCATAATTTATTAGAAAAGGACTTGTTTCTGATGCAAGGTCTGTACTTCCTCTGTCTTCACAGGATACGGGTTTCTCTGCCAGCCCCTGATGAAGAGGACCCTCCCTTGCCCATCGCAAGCCAACACTGAAGTCATCCTGTTATTCTTTTCACCTTGCACACATGTTGAGGCTTCTCTGTGGAAGTCTTGCTGAGACACACATCTTTCACTGTCTCCTGTTCCTCTTTGCTCTTGAAGCCTTTTTTAATTCCAGACTTTTTCTGCACACAGCTCCAGCAAGAATGGTTTTCAGATTTCAATGAAGGATTCATATACGCAAACAGTGCTATTTTCCCACTACAGACAGTCATCCGTTAAAATCAGAAGACTGTTGTATGAAGAGGGTATTGTTAAGACCTCTAATCAGAAGGCTTTATCTCTTGTTGGGGAACTCACCTGTTGTGCCTAAGTATAACCAATTTAAGCAGTAGGGTAGGAAAATAGGCCCTTTTCACACCACAGCATGGTTCAGTAAGCAGATGTTGAACCAACCACAAAGTGAGTTGGCTGTGAGAGTCTCCTCTGCTGCCTGTTCTGCAAAGACTCAGCATTACTCACAATGCCCTCACCTCCAACAGGGAAAAAGGAGAAAACACCTCCACTCTCTGTTCCAGGTAGCATTCACCCCAATGGTATACTGAATCATAGGATTATTAAGGTTGGAAAAGACCTCTACGATCATCTAGTCCAACCATCCACCTAATACCAATATTGCGCACTAAATCACTTCCCTCATGAGGGACCATCTAGACTTTTTCACCTGCTGGTACGCATCCCACACTGGCTCTGGTGCGACCTGCACACATCAGGGCACACCATCACCTGACCTAGGCATTGCCATGTATTCAGTCTCTCCTCCCAGCAGAGAAAGGGTCTTCCATAAACAACTGCCACTGTCACTTGCAGGAAGAGGTAGAACTCACAGGCAACCTGAATTCAGTACAGCAAAGACACAACAAACACTGCAGGCTTCAGACCACTTCCAAGATCAGTTCAGATATGACACAGGTGTAGCCATAGGCTTTCCTTGTGGGAAGGAGAGAAAATTGGATCGCTCCACATTATGTGTCTGTGGGGCTGTTAGAAAGATGAGAATAAAGTGAAACAAGATTAAGAGGCATCCCAGGCTGTCTTGGATGGATCTTTTCCGCTCAGCAGGAGGAGATTCCCACTGAGCTGCTGGGCCCTGGAGACTCCATGCAGAGGGTGCCATTTGCAACCACAAATGGTGCTGTTTTCTTGTGCAAGGCTAAGCTATCAGGGAAGGTATCAGTGCAGTCCTGTTGCTACTGATACTGTAAGAGAAGACAGAAACAGTGGACCTTTTGTTTATCAGCTCCCTGCAGTGTACAGTCCCTTTGTGAATAATAAGCCACCTTTCTGCAGCTCTTGTATAGTGCAGTGCAACGTTTTCAGATCAGCTTAGCTGAAATGAAACTGCATTCAACTGGTATCGGTGAGTTAAAATAGTACTGATAAGAAAATGTACGTACAAGAAAATTCTAAGGAGCACAGTACAAGAATAAGTTAAATCAGAGAAAACAAGTTCTTTCTAATAAATGCAAGAGACTTTTGGCAGGTCTTTGCATCTCAGATTTACCACTCACACTATGGGAATTGCTGTGTAGCCTCATCACAGGGCTTATGTGAGCTGTGCTTACACATGCTTGCAAAGGGCTTCAAGGTCAGAGAAAGAAGGGTCTGTAAAACCATAAACGCTGATTCATTACCATTATTATTTGACCACAGCAATGGGAAAACATCCTTCAAAAATGCTTCAGTTCGCAGCTACCTTTTAGCAGCTAAAAGTTCAGCTGAGAGCCTAAAAGTAAAAACCAACAAGCTGCAAAAAGCAGGTTCAGACTTCATACACCTCTATATAGGCTTATTTTTTGCCTCACTGTAGCTCGCGCTTACCTTCAATACCACCCTTTAATCCAAAGGTAACAAGTAGATGCAGAGGTAAAGTAAATGCAAATAAATTCTGGACTCACCCTAAAACATCTGTCTCCTGAAATGTTATGCTCTGGCTCATATCCCAAGTCGTTATCCTTCTCCCTGCATAAACTTTTGGGGTCTCATTAATGCACGGGGCAAGTCTATACAGCAAAGGGCTGTTAAAGAACCTGAGGCAGCTTTGAGGAAACAGGCTTGCATACACAGCACATTGCAATGCCTTGCACGGATGCTAGCTTAGAACCTAGAGGCAATATAGCTGTGTCTGTATAGCAAGGCACCCACGTTGATCAGGAATGCCCCTAAGGATGCTGCAGAAACAGAGCTAATTAGGTATGCTGAGAGGCACCCCTATTAATTAGCTCTTAGAGAACACAAAACACTTTACAGAGCTTCCGATCACGGTGTTAACTCAGAGACCTCCAGCGCACGTGGCTGTGTAGCACTGCTGAGACCACAGGGTTTTTTGAGCATCATCCTAAGAACCTAAATATCCTCTTTCAATCCAGTTTCACCATCTGACCCTGCTTTTGCAAGTGTTCATATTCTTGATGGCAAAAAAAAATACATAAATGGATTCAAAAGTAGGAAAAAAAAGCCAGTATAAACCACTCTGCAATAATCCAGCAATATATATCTTATTAAATACAGCTACAAGTAGCAACATGCCTGCAGGGGAGCACTGGATCTTCCTAAGCCATCTTGATAAACGGCATGCTTTGGCTAGTGAAGCATATTTTGCAAGCAGCATATCTCTACAGGTACTGTTAACTCAAGCCAACTCAGTCATAAATATAAACCATGGTATATTAAGCTGTAACCAAGCAAGATTTTCCATTACAAGCTCAGGGCTGAATGAAATCATTTAGGCACAGGCAACACCTAGAATGGACGGAGCTCCTGAGCGAGCATCTTTGTCCCACTCCTTCTCCCCTGGCTGCTCCATGCAGGATGGCTATGCCTGGTCCTCCTGCCTCTGCCAAAGGTGACTGCTGTTCACAGAGTACAGAAGGCTCTCCTCATTGTTGCCATTATGTGGCCTGGACCAGCTGTCAATGCAAAGCAACGAAGGCAGTGACACCTCTGACTTCCCTGGGCTGCAATATGATGATGCATAATTAAATAATAGCCCTTCTTTGCAGCCAGCACAGGCACGAGGACGGTGATGAGTCCATTGCTAAGGAGCACTTCCAAATTCCATCCCAACCACCACATCATAAGTACACATAGAAACACCGAGCTAATGCCTTTCAAAGGGAAAATGTGCATGCTTCATGTCATTTTCCAGGGGGGATTTTTTTATGGCACTTGCTAATGAAAAATGTAGCACAGTGATTTCCAATTATCTTCCAGGTGTACGCAGAAGAGCATCCAGTTCCCTGCCTGATTTTTCAGGAAAATGCTTTTCAACTAAGTAGCCTCTGAATAGGACCTAAGCCCTTGAGTCCTGCCTTGAGTTTTCTATCGCACTGCAAAAAATGGATGGTGAAATGTTAAATCAGCTTCAAGCGCTCGTGTTGCTGCTGGAACGTTTGAGACAACCTAAATTTTTAGAGTACGATAAATACTAGAAGAGAGATCCCTTCTGGAATTGACGTAGTTCCAGTAGGCATAAAACTTAGGCTTCTGTTCAAGATGATTACAATATAGGCATATATAAAAGATTTCAGGCTTCATTATCTTTTCAGTTCCCAAGAATTCACTATGTAGGATACAGAGTTTGGTAAAGGGGTAGGGGGTAAAGTCACTGAAAAATATTCACTATTTAATTATTACGTCATACCTTCTAGAAAAAAAAAAGTATGGTTTCTGTGTATGATACTTACCAAATAGAAGTGTGCTATAGCATTTACTAATGCAAACTGGGATATCTTACATAACCTTGACTTCACAACAGGGGTTCTGGATGTATACCAGACGCACAAAATGGTCATTAACTTGATATGATATGGAAAAGGTGTTGAAGTGAGTAACATATATAGTAGTAATAGTGATTCTGTCAATGGACATTTTATCTTGCTCTTGAACTAAAAAAAAAAAAAAAAAAAAGAAAGAAAGAGAAAAATACTTTAACATGCTTTGTCTCCAGGCAAATTTAGAGCGACCTAGAGACTTATCCATTTCAGAGGTTGAAATCTGCCCTCCCAGTTATGCTTGGCCAATGCTCAGACCAAAGCTGCAATATATCACGTCTCACAGACCTAAAAAATAGAAGAGACTGAAATTCTAGGCAGGAACATCTCCTAGCTCTATAAACATCAATACTGTGTGCCAAACTAATGAAAATACCCCAATGCTCTTTCCAACTGTATAAATAGCTCAGATTTTCAGCTTTACTGCCAGGGCTTGGCTAATACCCTTTACTTTGTCCATCCAGTTTTACATCTAGCAACAACTCTTTTCTCCTCTTCTGTTTCTTCAGAACAAAACCTGACGCACAAAGGTTATCAACCTTTTTGGCACACACTGACCCATAAGGCCTCTGTCAGTGAACAGCAGCTCATCATTCATTCTCATTATACTGGTACATAAATCTTCTGAGTGGCAAGGGGAAAGGGAAGCTTACTACTCTCATAACATTCCTTGCATGCCTGCTGAAAGCACAGTATCTATACATTGCCTGCAATTCCCAGAAATAAAGAGTTAAGAATAATTCAAGATGTGGAACAAGCGATAGGAGGAAAGGATGAATTGGATGTAAACTGTCTTCAGAACATAGGATGTAAAAAGTCTTCAGAACCAATTCCTTGAGATGGCTAGGAAAGCATGACTGATAACCACGACTTTTTTTTCTTCCCCTATTTCTCCAACATTGACTGGGCTTTGTATAGTTCTACACACCTTTTGGGGTAGAGGGGCAGTGTGGTTAACAGTAGAGCAAGGGTGTACAGCTTGTTTCAATTTGGAAACCCATAAAAAGTTTTCTATGGAGGTGCTACACGGAAAACTGAAGTCTATGGACAACAGCTTTACATTTTTCGTGTCACCCTGCACTGACCTCTTCCAACAGTCCACAGATAGGTTAAGTGTACAGCAGACTGAGCACCACAGCCCCAAAGTCATTTGTGAGTCAGAAGGGCTAACCAGGCAAGTAGCAATGCAGCTGGGGTGCAAATACAGCACTGTCTGAAAACAGCATCCTCAGGATCTGCCTTATACATCCATACAGATACAGACAATATTTTCTTTGTGCAAAGGAAGCACTAGCATTTTGTATAAAAAAATAAACACATCTGCCCTGCAAACTCCTAGAATTATAAATAGCTTGAGTCACAAATACTTCTGTCACAGTGTTCAGGATACCTTCAAAAGATATCCCCAGCACTGTATGTGATTAACCATAGTGTGGCAGAGTTCACTCTTATAAACACATTCTGGATAAGCTTGCTGATGTGAACACAAATTAGCATGTGCGCATCTGAAGGAAGAAGAGAAGCAGCAGGAAGGTGGATTGTGTCAGTCACCTGCACGCTTTTCAAGCTGACTGGTGTAGCTTAATATCTATGCTTTGATGGTAATAGGAGCATTAAATTCCTAAATGCTGTGTGCTACGTTGCTCAACAGGTTTTATCAGTGAAAAATGGAGCCGTCTTGATGAATGAAGTTTCACATAGGAAAATGTTAAAAGAAAAAAATTTAGGCATTATTTGCATAGATTGCACTAAATTGCTTGTTTCCCACCCCTCCCAAGCACCTCAGTACCTTAGAAATAAATTATAGTCAGAAGGTTATTAAAACCTAAAAAAAAAGGAAAAAAAACAACAAAAAAACCTGAAATCAATCTCAAACCACAAGACAAAGCAAACAGTGTTACAGTCTTTTTTCAGAGTTCCCCAAAGGTATTCATTCATAGCTGACAGACAAATAACCGTGCATCTCCCAGCCATCTTCTACTCTTAAATATTGCTATACGGTGTGTTTATTTTCTTAACTTAATAAAGTCAAATGTGTTTCTCTTTAAGAAATAATCTGGATATCCAAGGAAAGTAGTCCTTTGCTAGTTAAGTCACACTGCAATTTCAAAAGTACCTAGAGTGTGAAAGCAGCAGTATTATAGCAATGTCATCATCACACAAGGTAAAAATATTATTTCTAACTCTTTATTAATTCCAGTCTTCCCAGAACAGCGTTTTGATATATTACAAAGCAGATTTTTTGTTAAATTCCTAACTGCGCTGGGAAATGTGTCACTTCAGAGAAGCACAAGCAAAGCTGTGCAAAACATCAGCATTCAAAATGCTCCTTCAAAAATATTTATTGTCATTCCTACCCGACTGGAGGAAAAGATGAAAAGTTTGCAGCAGCAGCCCGCCCCAGTTGGTAGGGCTCGTACGTGGGACTTTGCCTGGTTTATTTTAAGTCTGAGCAGCAAGCAGCTGGAGCATGTCCCACATGCTAACACTTGGAATTCCCCTGGGAGAAGGTTTGTTTCAAATGCAGTATCGGCTCTCCAGAGCTGGTTCTCTTTCTGCTTTGTTAATTCTACGCACTCCATCATCACATCAAGCTTTGATGATAACGCACCTATTTCTGAGCAATTGAACCTCCTCACCAACTCAATATGAGCTGGCTTTTGATTGAAACGCAATCTATTATCGATATCTACTGGCACACACATACACACCCCAGCCAGATACTGAACAGACGCAGCCTTGCAGACTTACACAGCAGCTGTGACAACAACTGATGTCACCTCCTTTGCAGAAATTTCCACAAACATCTTCCAAAGGCCAAGTTAAACAAGATAGAGCTTATCAGTTTCTTTAAAGTTCTCTGGATGAATCCAGACCACGTGAGCCATGTCCCAGCCGCGGGGGTGTGGTATGTCACAGCTCCCGTATCAGCTGGCACATGTCGCAGGAGATATGAGACAGCAGAAAAGTCACAGTAACAACATCACCCAACTGCCGAAGACCAAACGAATACGCTGAGTAACTTCAGGTTGCGTGTGCACTCACTTTTCACAAACAGGTGGAAGGCTTTGCAGCCCTGGCTTTTGCTGCACATCCCACTCGGCACGGATGGGAGGTAGCGCTGCCAGCTGTTGCCCCAGAGAACAACTATGGCTCAGTAGCTCCATATTTACATCTTTACGGGGAGTCACAATTTTGCTTCTCTTCTAATTTTTCTCCTCTTTCAGATACTCCATGAATACTAATAAAAAAACAAATGACTTGCAAAAGTCTTTTTCCAAGAGCAATTTCTTAAAATTGAAGTCCCTGCCTCTTTTCTTGCATCAGAAGGTGTTTCAGAAGACAGCTCCTTCAGTTTCTTGGACTGCTTCAGGTTTCCTTCATAGCTTTTTAATAACGATTAAATGATCAGTTGCAAAGAGTTACATTTTAAAGCTTTCACAATGAATAATTTTATCCAAAATATTAACTGGCCAATGACATACTAACAAAAGCGCATGTTTAAACATTCGCAAAGCATCTCATTTAATGCCTTATCCTTACTAGGACAAAAAGGCACCTTATTTACAGCAATTTAAAAACACAGCCGTAGCATTGAGCACAGCCTTCAGACGGCTTGCAGTTTTACCCCAGGGCTCTCCTAGTTTCCCCACGTGGGCCTGTTAGCACAGAGGACAGCCTTAAAGTCTTACCTTCAGCTCGTTACCATATTTTAGTTAACAGATGTTGGTAATGCACCTTGTTTCCTAGTGAATATACCCGTTCAATTCCTGAATTTATATGCACTTACCCCTCCTGTCACCATTCCACTGGGCTTCATTAATAGTTTCCCACAGTAAACATTCCTGATTTTAAAATGCTGGAAAAATGCTGGGGAACCCAAAAAAAAATCCTCCAAGCAAAGACAGGCACCTTTCAGACCATTTTATATTTCAGGAGCTGCAAGATTGCCTTCCTCACTACAGAACAGCCGTTCGCTTTTTGTAGTGTGCTGTACCACTGGGTATATTGCATGAATATATTTGCCTTTTTTCTTCCCTTCAGGTTGTCATAACGACCTGCTCCTATGGAACTGTACTCTGCATGACTAAGAATTCACCTTATATATGGACTCCTTGCACCAGCTCAGTGCTGTCACTCTATTTCACCTGGGATTGCCCCTTTAAATTGCGCAATTGATGCAAGATTAGCAGATCATGGCACATGGCAGCTCAGTGTATAAATTCTGGCTCTAACTTAACAGTAAAAGGTTTTGTATATGGGTACACAAAAATTTGATAGCAAAGATAGTCCGAAAAAGCTGAAATATATCCTCACCCTTAGCTGCTGAAGTCCTTCCCCTAGCCTGGCTAATGTGTAGACTGACTTTTTTTTTAAATCAAATTTTCCTGTAGCTCTGCCAGACGGCTCCAATCTTACTGTGATTTCACACCTGTTAAGAATAATCACTGGTCTAGCCAGCTCTTATTGGGAGAAAAGAGCCAGATTACATTTACCCATTTCCTCTTTCAACGTTAAGTGTCTGCAGATAGAAAATAAGCATTCTAGGACACCGCCGGCCTATCCTATCTCAACAATAGTGTGCCTAGCACAAAACCACGACTGGAACCTACATGCTAATGCCACCTTAAATGATAATATTTTTCCAGGTGCTGTACAGAGTTTTAGGAGATAGTTTCAGAGATGAGTGCATAGGAGTAGCCAATACACAGCTGCTCAAAACAGTGACATGCAGCAGTTACACATGCAGTGAAAAAAGACCTCCTTCAAGAGAGTTGCTGAGGACAGCTGCAGACCAGATTTCCTCAGCATTCATTAATTTTTTTTTTCATTTTCTTTAATCCAGCCCTGGCCAAAACTTTAGAAGATGATTAGACCAAAGATTTGTGTGTCATTACACCCTCTCCAACTCCAGCTGTAACTTTTTATCCATTAAAGCCCCAGGATTCATGGTCCAGGATAGAAGCCTTCCTATCTCTGATATTTCTTTGGCATGCTGGGTACAACCACTTCTCCCACCATCACCTATTTCTGAACTGCCTTTGGGCAAAGAAGCATAATCCTCACTGGAACAGAATAAACAGAAGCATGGGCTGCCAGACACCTAAAATCACTTGTGAGCCCTGGGCTATGACAGACAAAAAGCCTTTCAATATTCCTCCCAGCAAGTCTTCCACAGAGACATAATGACTTCTGTGCCCAAGATCACTTTACCTTTAAACTCTAGTGATGCTCTAAATGGTCCTGTTATGTACATGACATACCTACTTGTAAGTAACCCTTCCCTTACAGATGGTGAGATGCCAGCTAGGAATTAAAAGAATTCATAAAGCTTTGCCAAAGGTACTCGTAGCACTGAGGTGCACACACGGGTGCTTTAAATACTAAAAAGTGTTCTGCTTTCTTCACACCTGAAATATGGGCTCCTGTAGTCCTACACCTACAGAATCCACAAGCCATTGCACGATAGCCCACGCAAAGTGAATTTGAAATCCAGACACATGACCTCAGACTCCACTTATAAAGGGCGATCTGTACTGCAATGTTTGAGACCTACAAGTGCAAACACAGCAGAGGCACTACAGGGCTTATGTGAGAAAATAATTATTCCATGTAGAAAGGAAGTTGGCTCACTTTGAGCAGAGGTGTTAATAGACTAACCTTTTTCCCCACACCAGCCTGCTTACCTGAAAATATGAAAACATCTCTTAACGTGGTGTTGCATTTATTTGAGATGGGTATCATATCCCACACATGTTAAATATCTTGCTGCATTTCAGACTAAGATGGTAGTTACTCTGAATGTCAGTTATAAGAGTTATTCACTTTAAAATAAACGTTAGACAACTGCACTGCAATTTAGTAATTTGGGGGCACAGTGGCACATAGATCTCACTTTACAAATAGGGTTGAACTTTAATAATAATAATAAAGAAACATCAGAATAGATATCCTCCCCCTTCCACCGTGTTCAGGATAGTTAACAAGAACTGGATCCCAAATGCCAGCAACAAGACAGGTTCTTGGCAAACAGTAGACTGCTTCACCCCAGAGATCCACCAAAGCAAGGTTAAAACCAGCAGTAACAGGAGCAAAGCAAAAGGTGGAGGGATCACAAAGATCTAAGGAAGAAAGGGTATTTAGTTCCTCTCAAAGGCAGCATATCTTTGTTCTCTAAACAAACTTTGCTTTAGTCCCGCTGTCTCCAATATGTGTCACTTGCAATCAATGGTAATTCCTTGCACCGGCAAAAGTGAGAGCAATTGCATAGACATAGCATTAGCAATTTAAGCACTGAGCCATCCAGCTGATGTGGCTGCACCTGAGTAACGCTTCCCCCAGACTCATCTTCCTCTATGTGCAGTAAATTAGTTTCCTCTGCCAACATGTATGAAGTAGGCCCCTAACCCTATATGAAGTTTTCAAACTTAGCCCTGCTGAGAGATCCAAGCACTTGTGCAGCCATGCCTGCAGGCTGGGTAGGATTCCAGTGACAGTGAAGGCATGGGACAACCTCTTCTCCTGGCTTCTTTCCAGCCAGAAGTGCACAAGACTCCAGCCAGAGCACACATCAGTAACATCCTCCACAGCAATAAATACATTAGCATCATCAGCAGAGCTCTGCTGCTGCAAAGTGGGCAGCAGTGACCTGGGGCACTTGTTCTTCCACCAAATTCCTCTTACCTCAGGGGGATGAAGGACTAGCATGGACAGGCAAGAAATAATTGTCTGCACCTCATTCCTTGCAGTCCAAGCATATAACTATTCCTGCCTGGTCCTGATATATTTCTGGATAGACTTTGGGCAAGGACAAGGATGATCCGTGTTGTCTCAAGTTGAGTATACCCACACATTTTATTTAAGGTCTAAGACAGTTTACAAGAGAGGCAGTGCCTAATGTCTCATACTTGTCTCCCAAAGTAGGAAAGTAGAAATAAGCTGTTGGGCCATACAGTGGAAGTTGGAAGATGCTGCACATCAGCTGCTAATCTGTGAAGGAAGGGTTCCCAGGGCATCCACACCTCGGAGTAAGTCCTTCTTCAGCACCTTTTTCAAGACTATAGACCTTTATGCTAGCAACTCTACAGCACAAGTACTGGGAGAGGAAAGGAGGGGGGGCCTTGCATTATATACCCTTAAGTAACTCTTACATCTGTTGCAATTAATTGGTCCATCTCCTTTGCTCCTCCTCAAACAGAAACTATCTGCCCTTAAGAGAGACTTCGCTTTTGCACTGTTTGTGGATATGGGTGTGTGTACTTGGGTGTGTTTGGTTTTTTATTATTGGTTTTATACACTCTAAAATAAGCAAGTTGCAAGTCTACTTGCTTTATGGAAATATACAACATAAAGAAATAATTTCTCATCAACAGCCCAAGGCAGATCATTCAAGCTATTTGCAAAGATGTTAGTGTGCTAATATACAGTATGCATGGGCACCTTTTACACGTATCACACACACCTACGTGTCTGGAAACAAATCAATAACTCCCTACACGAAAGCTTGCGTGTCTGCTCTTATTAGACATGGGATGGTGCCCTGGGGAGAGCCACAGGCATTCCATTACTGAGGATCAGTGCCTGAGCAAAATGGAAAGGCTGCTAAAAATAAGCAACATTTGCTCATTGGTATAAATAACAAAAGTGAGAGAGAAAGAAAAACAGAAAGAGAACAAGACGAAAATGAAAACTGGCCCCGGACCAGGGCTCACAGAATGACTAGTCTCCTCCTCATTGCCAATTCTGTCACCATCTCCAGTATGGGCAAGGTACTTTACGGTGCCAAGTGCCCTCAGCTTCTGTACTGAGAGGACCATTACTTGCAGATTTGCAGTGGGCCTGAGCACAGAAGGAAGCTCCCCACAGCACATGCATCTGTCCCTATAAGTTTCAGGGCTTGGAAGCACTGAAACAAGGATGCAGCACTGCACAAGCACACAACACCAGTGCAATCCATGTTACAGTTTCTGAAGCAGCTATTTGGTTTATCTCAGTTTCGTTTATAAAGTAAATTATGGGGGAGGAGGAGGGAAGGAATGGGGCACCACTTTCATTAATCTAACATTAAAAACTTCATCCTCTCTTTAATGAAGTAGAAATAACTTCTGGATTCCTCTTTTTTACCAGACTTCCCAGCAAATAGCTTCTAGAGTACGTTGGCTGCCTGTTCTCAAGTACTAAAGCTGAGAAGTGCCTATCTATATTTGGAGAAAAATCAGAAGACCAAGCTAATTAAAAACTCACACTTGCCCTGTATTCGTAAAAGTACTGTGCACCCCTGTGGCTCCAGACCTCTCAGGGTGGGCTGCCTTTTTATACAGCTGCAAAGGTTGAAGCTGAATATGCTTACGGTTATTTTCATTTTAGGCCCTTATTAATAAGAAAAAAAATAATTAGGAACCAGTTCCCATGTGGCACACTCAACCTTACCTCTGTTTCCACTTCATGAACTGTATTGTAATAAAGCACAAAAAAAATTCTATTAGCCCAACAATTAAACAAATCATGGTATTAACAACTCCCACTCACCGCCTTAAGCAGGTTTAGCTGGGAGAGCTGAAGCAGCTGTCTCTGTCCTGTGCCTCTGCCAGAGGTCACCATCCTGCAGTGGGATCAGCTGATCCCGCTGGATAAACTCCCAAGCAAGTGCAGTCTGCAGGCTGCAGCATTAACATAAACCACCTCCAATTTCAGTTTACTCTGGCAGTAACCTCCTAGAAAAATAAAAGGGAGGAAGCCTAAGGTTGGTAACTGTTTCATCTCTTAGTATCAGATAAATCCACCTCTGATTACATTTCAAAGCCCTAAAAAATGAAACAGTTGAGAAGTTTATAATAATGTTCTGGCTTGCCATGAATTAACATGAATTCTCAAACTGAAAAAGGTCACTAGCGTAACCATTGAAATGCAGAGCTAAAAGAAGGGCTAAAAAAGGTCCTCTAAAGCTTATCCAGGTATGTGCAGACTTCAAACATTCTCAAAAATAGCTACAGCTGCTAGCTCTATAAAATTAAGCCCCTTCCAGACCTGGAGCTAGGACAAATTTGAGTACCTCTCTCTGTATGGCCCAACAGTGTTGGGAAGTCCACATTATCGTAGCTACAGTATGAATTCTTGATGCAGCAGAAAGACAAGAGGACAAGGATCCTATCTCCACGTGGCTGTTTTTCATGCTGAGTAAGAGAAGGCCAGATCAAAAAGGATGAAGGTCTCTTTGGCTCCCAAAGTAGAGATACCAACACGTACAACAGGTTCACACACACATAACTATGGAGAAAACAGCAGGTGGTTACATATAAGTTTCTAACGCATGCATTTCACACATTGTCAAATGCACACAAAATAAAGATGTAGGTTTCAAGTAATGGTATGAATGAGGAGAGTACAAAAATGTGACTATACCTTGACTACACGCAAATGGTACAAAAGGAGTGCCATAGCCTCCATGTTGTGGGACATGCATGCAACAGGAGATAAGAACTAAGGGCAAGATTTGTTACACTGAGTCTCAAGCGTGATGCTAAGAAGGCTGGGAGATGGGGGAGGGTTGAGGAACTTTCACAAAAGGAGGATGATCTGCGATATCTTAGAGGGTTTTTTCTTCATAGTGTTTGAACCACACACTTACACAGTGGCAACACCACAAAGCCCGGTAGAGGTGCCTCACACTGAGACAGAGGAGAGCGATCCTCTGTTGTGGTTTCCACCGCACTTGCCCTGGCCTCTTACGCACAGCTTATGCTGACATCTCTCCAGTGAGCCCAGAGAAACCAAACACTGACACAGACACTTCATGCGGCCCTCACACTCCCCATCCAGCTAGTATGGGTGAGTCCTTCAGCAGAGCAGGACCAGTACATGATATGCAGCCCTGACCATGCCACAGTTTCAGGACTGTCCCACCCAAATGACCCAGAAGCACAGCAAGCTCAGGAGAAGAGCAGCAGCTTGATGCCACCGGCTGCAGCCCCAGTGGGCCAGCAGCTCCCTCAGGCTGGAAGTGCATGTCTAAACATGGCTGCAAAGGCGCAACCAGAGCGCTGGTCTCATTTTTCCCTCTTAAATGTTTAAAGCAAGTTAGTGCACACAATGATGCGAGTTGTCTTTTTCTGCTATTGAAAAGCAATCCAGGGAGAGGGCGTTCACTGGTTTCTTACCTTGCAGTGTTTTTACCACAAAATGCTCAGTGACCAAAGACCAAACACAATGACATCACCACAACCAGTAAGAAAGTAAAGAAATAACAAGAAAAGGATTTTCCTTCAGCTTGCCTAGCATTAAGTTGTTAAATCAAATGCAGGGGAAAAAAAAACAACAAAACATCTTGACAGTTGTACACAGTTAAGAATTAAGGAAGATCTGAAAACATTTTAAAATGCAGGTTGACAAATCTGACTTCCTGTATTGTTGAGCCAATGAAACTCACTCCATTTATACTTTTGTGTATGGCTCTCACTTGCAGTAGTATTTTTATTAAATATTTTGGCCAACAAAAGGCAATAGCAAAACCAGAAGGGAGACAAGACGTTCTTTTTCAGGGACACTGGAAACTGATTCAGCAAAGTGGGACAAGGGAAAGGCTAGGAAATACAAATCCACCCTACAGTTTAACTTAAGCCAGAAAGTACTAGTCTACACACACAGTTTTTATAACCACTTGATAGCTCAGATTTGGTTTAGAAATCAATATGCAGAAAGCTGAACAATCAACCGATCTGGATAAATAGGCCAGCATTTAGGACTTGAGAAAAAGTTACGTTAATAGTATAATATATAGAGAACAAAGTGTATTTACCAAAGGTCATACAGGTCTCTTTCCAGCAAGAAAGACCTGCTTTGAGAAATGCAGGAGCCCATTTTCTGTTTGTCCACCAAAGGAGTAGGTTAAAGAGAGGTGCCTGGCAGAGAGCTGGGCTGGGAGGAGACTGGAGCCTAGGAGAGGCTCGTCACCTCCTTCCTTCAGATGATGTTGATGACAGTGGCATTAGCTGCACTACAGTGCAGAAAACAAGCAGAAGGAGCTCTCACTAACAGCTGGATCTACAGAGGAAGTAAGCAAAAATGTAATAATGCATCTTTTTAGCAGTCAGAGAAAATAGCTAACCCAGGAGAAAACAAGAAAAAAAAAGAGCAATACCAGAAGCAAGAATGGGAAGGGACACCAGGGTGTGGTGTAGGGACTGCCTGCTCCAGCATTGTGGAAAAGGTTTTCGCTGCTACAGTACTGTCATGTTCTTGCAGTACAGCTGTTCAGGGCCATGCCTCCCCCAGGGAGCATTGCAAGCGGCTATGGGTACATTAGGAAGGTTTCATCATGGGCTGTTCTGTCTGGCTCTGCGATGATCCACAGCCACATCTTACACCAGGTTTCTGCCACACAGCAAATTTCAAGATGACAGTAAGTAAAACCCTGGAAGGGAAAGTGCAGGTATTGAGATGGATTGTTTGCAGCCATCAGATCTGTGCCCTATTTTATGCCTGCAAATGTAATGTATATGAAAGGTGATTTGGCAATGGTGTGAAGAGGCTCTGTCTCTGAAACTCCAACCTTTCTCTCAGTTTCAGGCTATGCCATCCCTCCTATTTTATTTTCAAGCAGCTAACTGGCAGAGAAAACCATGATGTAAGCTAGTAACTACACAAAATTAGCCCTAGCCAACTGTGAATTCATTTGTTCTATTTGCAGTCTCTCCTTTGCTGCAACATAAAACTTGCTAAAGTCAGCATATTTCATCACGTTTAAAATTGTAACAACAGCAAAAGCACAAAGAAAAATATCGCTAACGCAAATGATGAACAAAACTCCAGCCTAGGGAAGATTGCAGCAGCAGAGAATTTTAGTGTGCCTGAACTACCTCACTGCCACCTTTCATTTTCTAGCTCCTGTTCAGCCTCTTTACCAAAATTAAAAATGAAAAGTAAAAATTGTAGTCTCTTCCTGTAGATAATAAAAGAAAATACTAACCATGCTCATTTGTAGAATAAGACATTTTGCAAGCTCTAAGTATCTCTACGTGATTAATATCAAAACGAACAGCACTTGCTAAATAAATCTGTGCTAATCTAATCTAACAGCAGCTAACCACTCTCTGTGTTTCCCTATTGTTATACCCCTAGGAAAGATTTTCCTAGCCCTCCCCCATGCTCCTTAACTTCCTGTACTTCCTGCATCTCAAAGGCACGCAAATGCATGCTTAACAGTTTCCCCCCTTCTTTGACACACACTTTTTTTTTCTTCTTCTTTTAAACAGGCTAGAAACAAACACACATGTATTTATTTACACTGCGATAGTCTCCAAAGGCTCCATTCAGCCCTGTGGTTAAAGCAAACATCCAATGAGAAACGTAAGTCCAGAGTTCAAGCGGCAGCGATCAATGCGCTGAGTTCATATGCCGGCAAACGCCAGCATGTGGGTACCCACAAAACAGAGAAGTGCTCTCCGGACTCCAGCAGCACTGCAAGGTATAATTGCTTCCTCCATTAAATTGCATGGTATTTGATGTATGGAAATGTATTTCCCCTTGCATAGGATTTCTACCCCTTACATTGTCACAAAAACTGGTTTCTGTTCCTTGGTCACTGCACACGTGTTATCATGATGACTAGGCACAACCCTTATATGCACTCCGTCAAATTACGTGGGCAGGTCAAGCATTATTAGAACAAAGCCAGAAAACACACAGCCAAATGTAAGTATGGTTTCTTGACTTGGATAAGATTAAAAATAAATAAATAAATGACAGTCTTCAAATTGAAGGGCAAACATTTGCAAACAGAAGGACCTCTTAATCTAAAGGACCCCTTTAATAAGTATTTGGACATACTTATTAAAGCCCAGTCCCTCGTTAGTAATCTTTTTCAGCAAAACAGGATAGTTTTGTTTCAGAAGTTCCACACTGCTAAAATCCCAGGTAACAGCAGTCTGCTAGCCTCCACAGCTGAGCACAACCCACAGTTCCACCAGGACTTGCCCGCCACAGCAAGCTCTGCGACTGTCACTGTTGGCCCAGACGTACCCGGGTCCCTTTGCAACACAATCCCTCTGTGAAAGCACAGAAAACAGTTCAACATTTGCCAATCGTGCCAGGGCTCCAGCAAATCTTATTGCAATAATCAGCATGTTCTGCCTGCTTTGCTGCATGAAGTGGATCCCTACACTGGTCTGAACAATAACTATTGAGTTGCTTTTTCTTCTTGCTCATCTGATACAGTTTTTAAAGGTGCATCTCTACTGGATAAAATAAATAAATAGGTCAGGCAGCGAGACTGGCTCGAGCACAAACAAGAGAACCGCCCCTCCTCATCTCTACACCATCATGCTTGGTTGTAAAAGGTGATGGTCAAAACAGCAATAGCTGTCTATTAAGGGTTAGTTTTTCCATGTGGTCTACCTAGTGGGAGTCTTTTAAGAGAATAAATCCAAGTTTCAGGTGAGGATGCTGAACTGTGGTATTAGGCATAGGTCACTGAGGTGCTCCCTTCACACTCAGAAAAATTTAAGCCTTTGATTTGAAAGATGGAGAATGTTTCCAGAAGGTAGAAATCTTACAGATGAAAATAGATTGCTCTTGAACTGTGGGGCCAGGAGATGCCTACCAGATGAACAAGACCGACCTCTCCCCTCCCCTAATCAATCAAAGCAGGCATTCCAGGAAAAGAACCTCCAAATGTGTTCTCCTGAGCAAGGTGCAAATATCCAAACATGTTTAGGCTAAGCTTTAACCATACCGCTGGTAGAATCACCCGGCTCTTGCGAACAATTCACTATGTGGTCTTAAATAAATCACTTACATGTGATCAGCACTAGAGGGGAAAAAAAGTTTTCTGCTCCTTTTCTTTTCATGTATAAAGGCATTATGTGAAAACAGGCAGAAGTATTGGCTTTTAGCCAGGAGAAAAGGGGGGTGGAGACAGTTGATACATCTCCATTTATAGGGAATCATCATTTTCCTAGTTTGAAAAGAGGTTTTTAAATGAGATCACCGTACCCTAGAAGGTCACTGCAGTAAGTGAGAAAGTGAAATTTTCAGTTGTATCTAGTAACAAGGATTAGGGTATTAAAGCAAAATAAAAATACACAAGAAAACATTTGGGAAAAAAAAAAGCTTTCATTACATAAAGTAAGGCATATTCATAGCTCAGAAAGAAGAAAAACAACCATCTAAGGGCTAGACATAAAATATAGAGTTCCTCCCTATCCTTTGAAGGTCACCCTTATTCTTGGTGAGGTTCTCCCTCTACAGAAGGCACAAACAACAAAAATCACATCTGCTGATTTCCTCTACAGAATTCTTAAGATTTTTTTCAATTTTCGTCCCACCTATCAAACAGCTATTGACACTTTTCTACAGCCTAGAAACCAATTAATTTGTATTAGTAGAGTGGGATCATTATCTGGCCCAATGAGTAAAAGATGACTCTGTCAATCTGCTTTTGGGAAGCGTGGGTTGAGCTAACCAGCATCAAGCATGAATCAAAAAATAAACAAAGCGGGGTGATGCACAAGGTACAGCTGGATGATAAAGTTAAACAGGATTTTGTGAGATCCCCTTCCACCAGGCTGTATCTCCCAAGTACTGAAGGGCTGGTGGAGCTCAAGCCCTACAGATCCTTGCACAAAGCACAGCTGGCAGCTAATTTGGAGTCAACCATTTCACACTCACAAGGCAGGGATTCAAAGCCAAATCCCCGGCCCCCTCCTACTTTCCAACACTGAAACAATTTAAAGCAGATCTAACACCTATGTAGTACTGATTTGGTTATCTTCAAAATCCCCATTGTTGTGTTTGAAGAGCATATCGTCCTAGAATAGCCTTCATTTGATAAACAACTCCTTCTGCATGTCAGCTGAACAACAGTTTTGGTCTTTATCACAAGAGGACCAGCAGCAGAAACCGTGTTTGGTGAAGAGGGGGAGATGGGGGCTTCAGCTGAAAATAGAGGTCATTGTCAGCCGGACTTGGGGCTCAGGGTTTTAAATAGGTTTTGGAATGCGGATATGAAATAGTTAAAAGAACCTCACCTCCAGCCCTTAAAGAAGAACTGCTGAATAGGCATTATAAGAGTCAGGTATTGGGGCTGTTTATGTGTTGTACACCAAAGTTAACTTGTATGGAAAGGTCAAAATACACAGGTACCACAGTACCAAGTCCTTAGAAAATGAAAATCCTCTCAAAAAGAAATAGAGAATTCCAAGAAAAGTAGCTTTTAAAAACATTTTCAAAAAAAAAAAAAAGATGATTAAGGTTAAATGCATCTTAGAAAAAAATGTTATGCAATCTTACAAAGTTGTCTAGGCCAGAAATTTCTGTACTTTTTGCACAGTCCATAGGAAATGAGCAGATGTGCTATGATTAGTATTTTTCACATTCCAGAGGTGCACTTGGTGGAATGTTACCATTTCTGAAGTGTTTACTTTATGAAAAATATTAATTCTTATCAAAAAAATATTTTTGACATGATTCTATAATGATAACTTATAACATGATCGTGTATTTTACCTCAGAAACTCCTTCAGCATGGCTGAAAACCGTTTTACTTCTTCAGTTCTTCAGACCAGTGGGCATAGGAGTGTGATACACACACCCTGAAAACTGTCACAAGACGATGTTATTTTGTGCAATCCTATAAAGCAAGCAAGCTCAAGAAAGCTATCTATATTTCTCAGAAACAGACATACACTCAAAAAGCTGTCATGTGGGACTTCAAAGTAACCTAAACAATGTGAACATCTCCGACATTGCTATCAGCTGCCAGGCCTAACTGCCAGCACACCCACCATGCGTTGATGCCAGCTCACACAAGCAGATTAGGCCATGGATAAAACGTCTGAGTTTGGAAAACACAGTTGGTACTGCCTGGTTTCTAAGTTTTCCACAGATAGAGCATCTGGGCAATGTTAACTGTGGCATTCTGTAAACACTGGCTGGACGCTACGCCAGTGACAAAGTGGCAGTGGAAGGCTGTTTTCCTCTGTTTTGGTGGTAATCAGATGGAGCAGACAAATGTTGTGCCTGTGGAAGTGAGCTCTGGAAGTAGTTAAAGAAGCGTTCACAGCACAGTCTGCAACAGATAAGGAGACGATGCTCTTCAAAAGTTAGAAACATCCGCCCAAGCAACACCAAGAGCCACAGATACCTCAAACACAACTTCAGCCAGGAAACAAGGCTGCTTTTTAGGAAGATTTCCAGTGCCGGGGACTAGTGACATGGCAAAGTCTTGATCTATTAACATCAGCAGCAAAGCTTCCCACTGGTCAGAAGTGATGGTATTTCTACCAAAAATCCTACACATTGTGCCAGCAAATTTTTAGGTCCTGCCATTACTGTTTATGCAAGTCAAGGAGACTATAGGCACAGTTGAGTTCTCAAAAGAGATGGGAAATACTTCTATGTAACTGTTAGACCAGATAATTGTTTCCTTCTGAAACAAGCTACACATAAAGAAAGCATAGAGTTGTTTCCCATGTGAAGAAGGAGAAACGCTTTCCATCTTTTAAAGTTAGCTTGACTTGAAAGGAGCTTGGAGCAAAAAGGAGAAAAGCAATGGATTTATTTTAAGGAAAAATAATGACTTTATATAGTAAAGGAATTATTTAAAGACTTTGAGCAACATCTCCAGAAAAAACAGGCAGTTCACATCTTCATCCCATCATGCCGCAGACAGATAAACATCATATATGTAATAGGTATATGCAGATATATCCCTGAGAAAAACTGTGTTATGGATTTAAAAAGAAAAGTGAAAAGTAGCCACAGACTAAAGGTGGGAAGGAAATGAAGCCAATTATGGAACTAGGGCTCTGAGAGCATGCTTTCAATATTCACAATAGAACCTCAGGATCAACAAGATGGCTGTGAAGGCAATACAATGACACAGAACAACTCCTTTAAGGAAATCAAATCATACTGCATAAGTTTGGAGGCCCATCAGACAGCAGAGAGAGACTACAGCAAAAACAGAGACCCCTCTTCTAAATGCAGCTTCTAGAAAAATACATGTTTTTCTCCTGCTTTATTTTTCTATTTCACAAACTGTCAAACGTTTATGAAAAGAAAGCAGAGATGAGATTGCATCTGGCTTATCTATGGCGCCATTTGTTGCTCTAGGGAGACCACTTGGAAAATGGCGATGAATGGTAAGTTGGTGAATGATATTAATAGAGAAATAGACAAATTTCTCTCAGTGCTATGGTTAACTCTTCAGAACTCGCATCTTGATCTCTCCCTTTTCTTTATGAGTCCTGAGCAGAGGGTAGTGACTAATTACATCTCCCTGAACAAGCTGCTTTCCCTCCAGAACATTAGCATTTTTCTCCATTTCATTTCCGTAAGTACTGTATATTTATTTCTTCCTGATTCAGCTCCTTAGATACAACAGATCAGTCTCTCGGACTTCAATAAAAAGGATGATTCATACCTTCAGCATGAGTCAAACAACATCTAATGATGTTTTTGTTGTTTTTTTTTTCCCCGAGAGTATATGCAGATAATGCAGAGATTTAAGGGAAAGATTCCACCATTGATACCACCAAGCAGAAAGCTGAAGCATGCAAACCACTAAGTACTTATTGTAAAGATGTATCTTTGTTGAATGAAAAGAGCATCCTTTCAAGAGCCTTAATAAAACTTAAAACAAAAAATGGACAAAAATGATTCGCAGTTCCCAAGTGAACACTGCCATTTACTTAATTCAATATTACTTTCAAAAGTTTCAGTCACAGTAGGTCTTGTCTCTTGCCAGAGAAAAAAATACACTGAACAAGGATGACAGCTGAATAATTGATGTTAATGTCAACCATCCCCAAACTTGCCAAGTTGCTCAAGTTTACAGCAAGGAGTTCCCTCATTTTCAGCTCTTTTTTAGGCTTTGACAAAATACGGAAATTCTGAGACCATTTCAGAGCACTCTGCAGTGACATGTGACACTTTATACTTTCAGGCCAGACAAGATCCACCTTCCATGATGAAGTCTTCTGATAGAAAGCAATTGTGTCACAAATTGTTGTTTTTTTTCCTTGTTGACTACTAGATCTTGGTCCCGCATTTTGTTTCACTACAAATAAGATTACAAGTGTACTCATATTTTAATTGAGACTAAAAATGAAAACAGAAAAAAAATCACCCTCATCCATATGAAAAAAAGCCAGTCATTCTTTGAAATCAATTTCCTGCGTTCATATCACTATAGTTTGACACCTGCTTTTTTTTCTCATTTTCTCATTTCTGCACAGGATGTAGAAACTCGGATACATTCCATTAAGTAGGTTTCTGCATCACCAATTAACTCCATCCTACTCACTCTTAGTGGAAGAAGTAGTTGTTTTCTTCTTCACTGAAAAGCCCTTTCCAAGTAGCAGAAGAATCCAAGAACAAAACCAGTTTTGAGCAATAGTGTCATTCTGCAGCTTTCGGAACATGGGGATTGAATGGTAATATAGAACAAAGAGCACTGAGAACAGAGACACAAAACTTTTTCTTGTTTTTTGTTTTTCCTCCATTTCTAGTGGTAGAGGCATAAAAAGGAGTTAAGTCGTCACTCCAGTAACACTGGAGATAACTTGTGTTGCACACACCTATGGAAGTTGTTCAATTAGCACCAGCCTTCCTATTGCCTTTAGTTCCTCTGAAACAGAAATTGCATGCACAGCTTTTCTTATGAACGCCTCAGACCAGATTATTGCTCCTTATGGGCTTTTAAGGTGAGATACGTAAACAATAGGTCACTGATACTGCCTAATTGCTTCCTTTGTTGTCAATTTCATTCCAGAGGCATTTGCATTTTAACTTCAACACAGCGAACATATGCAACTGAGTCCGCTCCGTTTTGTGTCTGTTCAAAATTAAGAGAACAGAATTTTGAGATTTTCTGCTTGATATTCTCAAAACCTGCTCTTGGCACTGTCATTCGGTCCAAAACATTTAAAGACCATACACAAAGTACAAAACCTTGCCCTTTAAAGCTATGTCCAAGGACTTTTCTTTATTTATTTTTGAAGACATCTTAATTTCAACCTAATACCTAATGTTAGACAAATTGATTTATTATTTCCTTGTGCATATTATCAACTATTTTATATCGCAAAGTTTAATCCATGTTCTGGAACTTATGTTTTAGGACACATCACTTGTAACTTATTAAATAACACTTTTCCTTTAAAGAGAAGTGACCTCCTGAAAGGAAAGATGTATCATAATTCATTTATAGTCAGTTACATTTTAGTGTAACAGAAACACAGACTACACACAGCAATAAGCCAGCAACAGAAGAACTGGAGTAGAAAAGCTTGAGAACTAGTCCCAAATCTCTAAGACACGCACAAAGGCCTTTAAAACAACATTTCCACTCACTTGAAGCAGCAATGTACTCTCGTGCCCTTATTATCTTTGTTGGAGTTAGTCTTGCAAGCAGAGTTAGAGGACTTAGATCCCAAATGTTTAATCTAAAAGCCACCTCAGGCTTGGAATAAATTTCACTGTGGTATGCAGCTGCGAGGGAAGGAAAAAAAAATCTGAACTGCCACTCTTCAGACCTATTGTCATCAGAAGGAGCAGAGGGTTCTGAACACCTCATAAGCCTGAGCCCTGCAGTTCAGTTTAATTACAATAGTAGCTATACTCAGAAAACAAACAAAAAAACCCAAAACAATAACTCAATGTCTTCCTCATGTTTCCCTAGTGCATAAGTTCCATGTTGCATGTTCCCTCCATTGCTTTGTCCAGGCCTCTAAAGCCATAGAAAAGCTGTTGCACCATTTCTCGGGGCATTTGTTCCCAAGTTTCAATGGGAAAGCAAATAAAAGGCAGAGAATTGGGGACTCAAACAGCAGAGGGTAATTCTTCCTCTTGTGAAACATCACAGCTTGAAATTATCATCAAACTGTCATACGGAAAGAAAAAAAGCAAACTTATAAATCATACTACATGCAAAAATGCTTCATATTCTTAATGAACTTCTGATATCCCAATGAATTCATGATGCAGTTTTAAGTCACTAAGACTATGACATTTTGCCCACAGAACCAAGGAGGCTGCATGAACAATGTGGGAAAGAAGGATCAAGCGTTAAGCCCTTCAACTTACAGGGGTGTGCTTGGTGCCTTCAGCTTTATCAGCATCACCTGCTAGACAGACTGGGGTCTTGTCTTCACTGCCATACCCTTGCCACTTTCTTGCAACGTTGGCAAACATCTGAGTGACTTCTGTTTCTGTAAGTGAAAGAACTCTCAACCTGCTGGACTAGCTAACATACCAGATGCTCAAATCATTCTTTTGCACCAAGAGACTCTTCTATTTGTCCTGCCAACAACATGAGACTATAAAACCATCTGTTTTTCTTTCATGAGCATAAGTCTTCCCATAAGTCATCAAATCTGCTATTTCCCCGAGATCTGCCTGCAGTCCAACCGATCCCAACATCTGGCACTTCCGGGACTGATTAAATAGTGCAAACTGTCATTTACTGAACCCTGAAACAGAGAAAGACTAATGGCGCTTATGCAATGTAGTGCCAATGGTCATTATTACTTAAAGAGTGTCTCATTTGTTCCGAACCCTGTTGGCATGCAGTGCGACCGTGCTGTGCAACATGCTGGAGGGCAGCAGCTAACTGCACGGTTGGGGGGAAAGGAGAATGCAGTGGCCCAGTACAAAACCCCGGCTCATCCAGAGAACGCTATATGCTCAGGAGTGTTAACAGAGCAGACAGACCTTGCCTGCTTTGGTGTTTCAAAGAGCTCGTCATAAAGCTCCTAAGTAGCAGTAGTGTCTTCCCTACAACACACTTTAAAAGTCTTTCAACTTAAGCTGCTCTTGAGAGCTCAACATTGCGCTTTGCTTTCTCACTCATCCTTCTCGTTTTTTATCAAGCAGGGATGACTAATGCGCTATTGTAATGCACTTTTCACAAGGAAAAAGAAAAAACAACTGGCCAACTGAGGCTGCTTCCACAGTAGTGCCATGGGTGTTTAACATCAAAAAAGAGCCCTCCGCCGGGCAATGGGCGAGTCATTACACCGCGCTTTAAAGCAACAGGCATCATACATAAACCGTGCTCTCATGCAAATTTGACCTACATAATGTTGAAATCTTCTAACGATTTCACAAGTAATTCCAGCAGTAAAACTGGTGTTGCTTTAGCACCACAGGAAGTACCACATTGGCCTCAAAGAGCTTCTAGTGGCATGTTTCAGCACTCTTGCTGCCCTTCCAGTTTCTTGCACTTCGGCCAGCACATCCAGATCGGACTTAAACCTCCTGGGAAGCAGTGTAGCAATGCTTCAAGTCACCAAAATAATAACAACAACAATAAAAAAAATCTAGACTAGAAATATGGCTTAAAACCTTTGACTTAAAATAGTTTGGGATTTTATTCCTTAAAGCCTACAGAACTGTCGAATATTCATCTTAGGCCCTAAATGCATCCAATGGAATTGACAGCGGCTAAGCCAAATGGCACCTCCAAAACACAAGTAGCAATAAGAAAGAGACTGATGTGTTGCTGTAAGAACATTTCAAATGATTCCTCGAAAACTGGACTCTCAAGCACAATTATAAAACGCTGCAGATGATGGCCAAGGTTTTTTAGATACATTCTTTTCCAACAATTTTCAGTGAATTTATATGCTTCTGTTTGAATTATACCTTGATTTCTTTAGAACCAAACCTGTCAATTCTCTGCTTTGATAGAAATTTTGAGGTTTTGCTGGTATTAGCATTTAGTTAATTTAATCATTTTCACATTTTCATTCAATTTTTTAAAGTCATTTTCAGCCCAGAACTATGGAATATAAGGACATGAAAACACACATTCTCAAGATGAGCATCTATCCCAAATCCATCCAGTTTTTTCTACTGAGCACGTAGGTCAATGTTTGTTGTAGTACAAGTCTTTAGTTCACATTTTACATTTAAATAACTATTTCATGCTTCTACAAATGAATCCTCGTTTCCCCATTTCTTTGCAGACGGCCTACAGTTTCAAACTTTGCTCTAAAAGTGAGCACATCTATGCAGAAAAAGGACTCTACTTTTGACTGAAATTCATATGGGCCTCAGGTCACCTGCACAAAAAGCTTATTAAAAGATCATTTTTGAACAGCAGTAATAAATATTAATGCACTGTCTGGCCACAGCAAATACAATCACTTTATTCATTTCTTCACAGAAAGCTTACATTTATTCATGCCTCATCAACCTAAAAATCCTTCTAGAATAGTTATCTTTTAAAGCACCAAAAGTTTTCTTACCCTAATTAAAGTGATGAAATGCTTCTCTGAATCATTTCATTTTGCAATACATGCCTCCAACCCTATGAGGATGCCTTACGAATATTCTTCCTTATAAGAAGCAAGAAAAAAAAAATAGAAGTTATAAATTAGATTGACTAGTCTCTTGGACACAAATCAGCCTCATCTGAAACTCAGAAATGCTACTACTATGTTACAAGATAATGATTTAGAAGTGAAAAAATCTTCAACACATTTGGCAACTAGACGTATTGCTCAGGAAATTACTCAGAAAATTACCCTTGAAGTATCTTTTAAACTACAACAAAAGCTTAGATTCAATTCCAAGCACAATTATTTCATCCATACTAGAGATTTCCATATTCACACTTCTCCTGGAACAACAATTTCTGAAGCATCAAGAAACCAGCCACTTACCTGTTCTACATTTGACTGCAGTTCACTAAGATTTAAATAATCACCTTAGCCAAAAGGACTATAAAGGTTTGAGAAAATTCTTACCATGCTGACTGAACAAACATACAAACACTCCCTTCTTTTGCTTACACCAGACTGAAAGTGAATGCCATTGCTGAGAGGGAAACAAAAACAGAACTGGAAAAAAAAAACCCTATACTTTTTTGTTTCATTTCACCATACAATTTTATTGAATACAATGAAATCATCCTTCACATAAAGACAAAATTTGCAGTGCAAATAAATCTACTTTCAGCAGATGAAAATGCACAAAGCTGAGCAAAAAGCAAATCATCCTACTTTTTCTCCTCCATGACTGACTTGCTACACAGTTTTCTAATGCTCTGGCTAACAATAGCAGACAGGAAGAATGCAGTTCAACCTAGTTTATGTTTAGGAAGAGGAGCACTGATTTCCTACAATTAATCCTTGCATACAGCATCAAGCCAAAGGAGCAGCAGGGGAAACAATGGAAGTCTTCCACATGCGTAAGAATATTGTTTCTGTCCTCTGAAGATTGTGTCTTCAGACAATCTCTATATAAAGACAACTTTAGGAGATAAAGAAAAATAATGATCGCTGTCTAGTGAACAAGAGTAAAATTACAGAACATTTGTGCCACATTTATCACCATGGAATGATTTCTCTCTATTTGTTCCTAGAGACAAATTAAGGCAAAAAAAAAAAAAAAACAAGTAGATCTGAAAGGTTTGCAGAAAGGAAATTCCCTAGGCTTTTCTTGAATTGGTCTTGGCACTTGCAGGCCTCTCTGTCTCCATACAGACTGCTGACAGAAAAACAAGAAAGTTTTTATTTTCCCAGCAGATAATCCATATATTGTCTTTGTGCCATGCATTTTTATTGGGGCTATCATCATAAAACGTGTATCTGAGATGAGAAAGAACAAAAGAGAGGGTAAAGAACAGAGAAAATATGTTCTTTGATTAAAATACTGATGGAAATTTGGGAAATCTGGGCTAGTCTCTGTATTTTGTACCTATTTCCTGCATGACTACAAATACTATGATCTACCCTTTTCTCTTTTTAGCATAATTGTCTTCTCTAGTGAGAATATGAACTCCTGAGCATTAACAAGATTTTCAGCCAGTTTGCTTATCGCTAGATTTATATGGGGAGTGGGCTCATCTGTAATGCATAAAAGTAATAACAGTTGGCCAGAGAGGAAATATCAAAATGAGAAGAACAGGCAAGTATGTTTAACTCCATTGCTTTATGTAGAGATATGCATCTAAAATAGTTCTCATGTTTTACACATGCGATCAAAATGTATGTTAGCAAACAAAAAAAGGCATGCAAGCCAATGTATATAACCAGTGTTAAATAATACCTTATGCATATGAACAAGAACATTGCCCCTCTAAAGCAACACATTTGTTCCTTAGCTGTATTTCTCATGCAAAGAATTCACTTTATGGAACAAGAACACTAACAAAAACCAATATACTGACTAGTGAGATGTGAGCCCAAATAAATTGCACAACACATAGAAGAGTTAGGTGGTGATAACGCACAGGCTGTACTACACCAAAGAGAATGGTCATAGCATACAATTAAATGCATATACACAGCAGTTGGAAATTAATCACCAAACATCTAGGTATTTGTTCCTTCTTTATATTCTTGGACCTTGGACCTAAGCACTTTGATGTTTATTACTTTACTGTTTTACTAGTTATAAAATTAACTAATCTGTCTGCAACAGTTAGCATCTGTTATTTTAAGCAATCTTTGTGAGAAGCACGGAACAGAAAATTCAGACTCCATGGTTGAAGGATAATGACAATTGCATGTAAATAAGCACAGAGACTCATCCGTGTAATAAAACACAATGTCCTCACCAAAGAATGTCAGGAGGCCATTTCGTCCTTACTTACAGCACATAACAACTGGAGACTATTGGGATTCCTCGCAGCCTCATAATTATCCAGCATCGTGTCTGAGAGAATGCATTTGAAAAAGAGAGATCTTGATGGAGAGACAGGCACGTGTAAGTTGATTAATGGTGAATGACCAGTATATGGTTGATATACTCCAGACTCTCTAGCCTTTTGATGTTGTTTGTAAGAATCAAGGCATCTATTTGTGTGTTTAAATTAGGGGTTTTATTGCAATTTTAGAGTTGCTTCTTTCAACATTACCAAATGCAGAAGGCTAAAAGGTTCAAAGTAACCAGCCTCTCTCACAGAGATCCAAGGTTAAGCAAATCAAGTTTCTCAAGTCTGAATAGCTATTATCAGCAATTAAAAAAAAACAGCCATATAATGATAGATAGAGCCACATAAAAGCAACTGAAGAAAACTGGGACAGCTTATCAAAATGAAGGGAGGAAAGAAATACCTGGGCAACATCAGTTCTGATTCGGAACCTTTATCCACTGGTTTTCTTTTGTTGTCCTTTAGCCTAAGGCACAAATAATAGGTATGTAACTGGTGTACGACAAGTTCTAGTTATGATATTAGCAGTGATTCAATTTCTGAGGTATAGAAAACTTAAAGACTTGTGTTTAAATGATGCAAAATTCAGACACAACTATAGTATTACATTACCACCACCAATAGCACTTTACTTTCTAAGGACACTCTCAAAACCTGCTATAAACACCAACACATGAACCAGCAAGGCAGCCAAATGTTATCACTTCTCTTTATAGCTCAGTTCAGTGAGGAAGAATGAAGAACTCAGACAAGAAAAAACAACACCTACTCAGGTCTCCTGAATCCCAAAGCCTCAGCTGTCTTTCCCCAGTAACGCAGATCTCAATCTAAGAGCAAAAGGGAAAGTTTTGCGACCTACCCATAGTAGGCTGTGCTGAGGAAAGCAGCTGAAGCAGAATGGAAAAACTGCCCAGGAGATAGCAGTGTAGACAGAGGTAGGAAAGCTCCTGCCTTATCTGAGGGAGAGAAAGAACTGCACAACACATCAGAGTTTCAATTCTACCAGCAGGTCCAGGCTGCACAGCTCGTCAGATTTGGTCCATTTCTACAGGGACACTGCCAAACACGCTGATGTAGGAAGGGACACAATAGCTGCACTGCTCATCTGGGTAAGCACTGGCAGCAACTGCCTCAAGTGACCCCATTACTGCTGGGGAAGAGAAAAATAGCACAAAACTAGACTCATCTTTCTTGTGTAGACAGTATCTTGTGTGCAAAATAGGGCTTCAGCAAAGCGCAGTTCAAATTTAGGCTTCATCTCAATGGATTTTTGAGTCCCATTCCATAGGTGATTTTATATTCTTTCAAGTTATTATTTAGATCATAAAATATTATCTGTAATTAATTCAGTACTGCAGATGTTTCCTGTGGGGACTTGCAAGCAGACGTCTACACAATGGGGATTTTTGAATTCTCTAGTTGCCCAGGTAGCTGTGAAAAGTGACTGAAGCATGAAAATGAAATTACATGATCCAGCTACAAAATGCATTGTCCTACAAACTTCTAAAGGTTTATCTCTTTCAGGAGCTGGGAGAATTCAGCATTTCAGGATGATGGCATATGCTTGCTTCCTCATTGCCCTAAGAGTTAATCATTAGACAATTACCAGTAATGGTCAAAATACTGAGAACAGAGGGAGCATTTTCTGTCAAAGGTCTGGGAAAATGATATAATGCAAAGTCCAAACTATGTCAGCAAAGGGAGATGAAAAACTAGTCCATTCCCACTGAGATGGCCTCAAAACATACAAAGCAGTTCCTAATTTGTTTGAGAATGCACTTCAGGTTTCATTTTAATAGGTGCTAAGTACACGCAAACAGACATACCATAATTAAGGTGATCAATGTGCAAGAAAGAAAGCACATAAAAAGAACATATGTACTTAAAAGAGTTAAGTAATCATAATAATAATTATTAATTGCATTATAATTAATAATTATTAGGTCATAGATCCTCGGCTGTTCTTTTGCAAGCAGCTTAAAATCATTTCCACGTACTTCATTAAGTTATGCAGCAGAAAGGTATTCCTGAAACAGCTTTGAGCAGCAAATCCCATTTCAGTAAAATAGTATACTTTTTCCACAGAATAGCGAAACCCCAACTGAAGCAGTTAACTATCTCAGTAAGATGCATTATGACTGATCCTTGACAGACCTGGAGATGAGGAAACACTCTAATGAAGATTTTAATTATTTGGGTTTTCATTATGATTAAATTGGAGGCTAAATTAACGCTGTACATGTCAGTAAATAAGTAATGTTCTATGCTAAATAATTATAGGCAGATATGTATAACGGGTTTTCTGGGACAAAAATCATTTTTCCCACCAGTTCTATTCTCAGACACTCTTGGAGGCAGGCACTGCAGATGCTAACTTAAAGAAGGGTAAAGCAAGCACCGGGTTTACAGACTTGCCCAAAAGTCACTCGGAGGCAGAGGCAGCATGGAGAGCGAAGCCTGGCTCTGGCTCTCCAGCCTGCTATGCTGCCAGTGGGCAGGAACTCATAACAAGGTCTGCTGCAAAGTATCAGAGGTGGTGCATTCGTGTCATGCTGACCTGGCAGTGTGCAGAGCCGCTTGTACATGCAGGGCAGTTGGGCAAGCACCACTGTTTCACCCCCAAGGGCTGGAGGACATGGGGTTGTGCAGGGGCAGCAAGGGGGGGGGGGGGGGGGGGGGGGGAGGGGGGTGGCTGCCTCTCACAAATAGTACCCTGAAGTGAGTTTTATAAGATGAATGCCAGTGTAAGATGAAAACAAGTACCCTACGTTGCATATTTGTCCAAATTAAAGACTAACATGCTAGAAACTTCTGCATCCATTCTATCTAAATGAATAAACAGATGATATTGAAATAAAGGAACTTCACTATCATGGGCCTCAAGTCTTTTCTCCATCTCACACATTAGAGAAATGAACAGGAAAATAACATTTTTACGTATTCATCTGCAGCTCCAGCTTTTTCTCTCGTGAAGTCATACAACCACATAAGACACTTACATCACTGCCAAAATTCAAGACCTATAAATAAGGCAACAACCCTCTGGTTCAAATTGAAATATGGGATTCTATTGAAAAGACAGAGAGGAAAATGGAAAATGTAAGAAAATAAACCATGTCCCTTCTATACAGGCATTGTAGTACAGTTAGACAGTAACCAACCGTGATGTCAAAAAAGGAAAAAAGAAAATAACCAGAGAATTATGATTTTGGGGTGAGGATATAAACAGCAGGAACAGACGAGCAGTTAAAAATAAAGAGCCTATTATATTCAAATGAAACAAAGAACGAAGAGAGAAAATAATAGGCTATAAAAACATATCTGTCAGCGAGGCTGTTTGGGGACTGAACGTTTTCCCTGTGAGGTTCTCAGGAAGTACCAGGCACCCTCCAGGTTTAAAGCTTTCATCCCTGGGCTCCCAGCTATATTGGTTTCCTGTATAAAAGGAATTGAGACGAGAAGAAAACATTTGACCAACTGCCCCGGCAATCATACAATGTTTTATACTTCGTGGAGCCCTGCCTAGCACAACAAAACTGAGTATTGTTACAGAGGACTCAAAGAGTCCAACCAATTACGTCCCTTCATGGGTTCGGCTACACTCGCCTTTGATCACCAGCTCTAACTACCAGCAGTAAAACAAACACAAATCTGCAGACAGCATCAATAAACCTTGCAGTGGGAGGGAACAGAGATACTCTATGCCATGTTGGCTTTTTTTTTCCTAAATCCCCAGCAAAAATACCTACTGGCTGTCCTCTGCAATTCACAGGCAGATTCAAAGCCAGAGAAGAGTGACTTTGCTCACTTTTAAAAGCCAGTCACGTGGCATAAAGCAGAAAATATAGCACACATTTAGAAAAAAAAATCTCTAACCCAGGCAAAATCTGGTCTGCTAATTACCAGGAATTCCTCCATGCCCTTATTAAACTCTGGGTTTACATATACATACCTATACGCAATACATACATGTATCCATGACACAATAGTTGGTAGAAACACTTCCCTGTTTAATTCAGTTTGCTTCCTATGTCCATTCCTCCCTGAGGAACTTCCTGCTAAACACAGCCTGAAAGTGGCACATTTCTATCTGTGCTAATACTTCACCATGATCCCACAGTGCAGTACTTAGGCAGTAAAGTGGTTTGGGGCGACTGCATGCTGAACATTGCTCACCTCACGCTGTAACTCGGGCTTTATGTTCCCACAAGGGAGAAGTTCAACAGAGCAGACCTCCCATACCCAAGCAGCCTTTTCAAGCTTCGAGGCAGTGCTTCAGCATAAAACCACAGTGGTTTTCATCGTTCAGAACAGACAGGTTGAAAGCAGAGATCTGAACAAAAGATTAGGAAAGGCAGACTGGTCCAGCAGCTAAGCCACCAGCCTGGTACACATAGATCCCATCTCTGCCTGCAACACAGTTTGTGTCCAGGCACAAAAATCACATTAGCCTCAAGCCTTAGAAATATGCAGAGAGTCTGTATGACCTTGAGACCATCTAGAGTCAGGCATCAAAGTACCTATGAGGGTCTGGAGCTTGTTTACTTTGTGCTGCAATCACTGTCTATAAAATGAGAGATAACGTTTCCCTATCTCACATAGAGCACCGAATGCCCAGTGTGACCAGGACACTCTCCACACTAAGCTAGGTGCTACTCTGCTTTAGAAAGACAAGAAAGCAGAACTGAGGCTTCACATCAGTCTCGTGCTGCACAACTAGCCTGGGAGGGGAATGGTCTGAGTAAAAGCAGGGGACTGCAACCTCACAGACAGGTGAAAGATGAAATAAGATCCTATCCTGTTATTCTTATATCTTTGGGCAGATATTTCTTAATAACCAGTGGGTGCTAACTGGGCTCTACGCCTGCTGTTTGCTTTATCTGGCACATGATCCACTCCCTGCCACAGTGTAAAGCACTCAATTCATTTAGCTGACTCTCCCCAACCGGCAGAGCCAGTCCTCCCTCCCTCTCATCCAGCTCTTCTGCATTACACACCTCACAGGGCATTTAGCCTGGGAGAAGCGCTGCTCCCATGGCTGACTGGCAGAATCCCTGTCTCTCATGTGTAAATACAGGCAAGACAATGATTTTTTTTTTTTAAACCACAACGACCAGAAAATAAGGATTTATTTAAAATTTTCCATGATCTCTTCATGTAAAAGTTTGCATACTATTATTTAAATAAGTCTCTAGCAGCCATGCCGATTCAAAACATAGGATGGGAGAATCTTAAGGAACATACCTTGCATGGCAACGGGAGGTAATTCTGACTTGGGTTCAGCTTACAGCTCACTATAAACTTTGCACATTATCACCCATCTTCCCACTGCCCCTGCTTCCCTTGCACAAAGAATCACAGAATCACTGAGGTTAGAAAAGAGCTCTAAAGATCTCTAAGATTATCTAGTTCAACTGTCCACCTACCACCAATACTATCCACTAAACCATGTCCCTCACTGCCAGATCTACATATTCCTTAAACACCCCTAGGGACAGCTACTCCACCACACCTCCCTAGACAGCCTGTTTCAATGCCCAACCACTTTTTTGGAGAAGTTTTTCCCTAATATCCATCCTGAACCTCTCCTGGCACAACTTGGAGCCCTTCCCTCTCATTCTATCACTATAATCCAGATGGCAAATGATCCAGATCATCTTTTAGCTCATCATTTGTCTTAGCTGTTCAGAAGATAATCTGGGAAATGACATTTATTCGACTGGGAGGATCTACAGCCCCTTGCACAAGAACAGAGTGAGTGAACAGCTAGAGCATTACTATTAAAACACAGCCAAGGCCTTTTCACTTCAGTAGTGCTGCTTACATCTGAATGAAAAAGTAGTGCATGCCAAACAGATAGTAAAAGCTAAAACACGTGGGTGATAGCCAAGAAGGCAGCTCAAGCTTCCTAATTTACAATCTGTTAAATTCACTTCCTTATATTGTTTAAAAGATTCTAAGTAACTTCTAAGCATACCTCCATGAGAAAAAAAAAGAAACAAAGCAATAAGCAAAGTAGAAAATAAAAATCACAGAATGAAGATGGAGTAGAAATGAAAACTAAAGCCTTACGCAGAAATGGGGTAGGTAACAGTATCTAAAGCATGCAAATATGTATCTAAATAACTACAGCTCTAAAATAAATTGGAAATGCAGTAGTGCATGAGTGAGACACAAGGTGAAATTGCATCTCACCTGCTGATTCATGCTAAAGCAGAAAATCTGTTTGTTACTATACCGGTTGATGTCAGGCTGCATTTTATTCAAACCAATAAAATCTTTTGTGTGGTCTCTTGACCTCACTAATTACTTAATTTACATTTAAGACAACAATGCTTCTTAGTAATGTAAAAAGGAAGTGTTCCCACCCCGGAGTGTTATCCCTGCATCTCCTCTGAAGAAACTTTAGACTGGAGAATGCTGCAAGTGAATAGGAGTTCACCACGAACCAGCTCGTAATCATCGCTCTTAATTGGTTGACCTTTGGAGTATTTAAGGTTTTACATGTCAATCGTAACCAGCTTGCTCAGAGAAGACAAAAATCTCCAGTTATGCTGACTTACATGATCCTATGGAGAAGAAAGTCTGTTCCAAGCAGGCTCTGGGGAACCGGGATGCAATCCAAAGATGTGCAGACACTTTTCATTTGAACGTCTTGCATTTAAAACCCCAAAGTCACCTCAACAGTGTGGTGGTCAAATACCAGTACAGGACTTAACAGAACAGAGGCTGGGACCACTGTGCAGCATCATAAACTCACATCTTCAACAAAACCTTACTGTGCTACAGACAGGGACTGCACAGACTGGGAGAAAAAGCATTATGCCCTTAAAGTCATTCTATCTTTCCTATACCAGAGTAACCTTCAGAAGAAGCTGCTTCTATCTACCTTCTAATAGTATCTTATGTATACATAGTACCTCCTACCTGCAGAGCCTATAATCCTTTCCAAAATCTAAACCAGCATTACTAATGCGGCACAAATGAAGAACAAAGTATGCAGAGATGGAGTTGAAGTCAGTAGCCCTATTTCCCTTCCAGTCACTGTAAAGGGTTGAGATAGTATATGGTATAGTATATAAAATAAGTTTCTTCAATTTAAAAAAATCTGTGAGAGACCACAAATGTTTTCCTGCTAAATATAAACAGGTATAAAATCAACTCAATGTGAAATCGATCCCATCTAAATGTCACGTTTGGTGGGCATTACCATACTGACGAGTAATCTACCAGTTAAGGCCACTTCCATCTGGAGTCATGCTGCGTATGTATGAACTGAAAGCAGAGGCTGGTGGAGGCCACAGAGGATTAGCAGCATCACTGTTTAACACACTTCTGTTCAAGTGTTCTCCTGTTTTGCCACTCAGTTGCCCCAGGCCCAAATCCACCCACCTATGCTCCCCGCCAGTTGAGAGCCACTTCACTTACACCAACGCAGATTTGTAGAGGGATGGTGGAAGTGCTTGGTGCAAGTTTGTGCGGTTGATACACTCAAGAGATGGGACACCATCCAGAGAGATTTGGACAGCCTTGAGCAGTGGGCTGCCCAGGCAAACACTATGACGTTCTACAAAACCAAGTGCAAGGTGTTGGTGTCTGTGTTGTAGCAATTTCCACTATCAGTATGAGCTGGGGGATGTAAGGATGGAGCACAGCCCTGCCAAAAAGAACCTGGGGCTACTGGTGGATGGGAAGCAGGACATGAGCCAGCAATGTACATTCACAGCCCAGAAAACCAGCAGTATCCTGGACTGCGCTAAAAGAAGCATGGCCAGCAGGTTGAGAAAGATGATCCTGCCCTTCTGCTTTGCGCTGGTGAGGCCTCACCTGGAGTACTTGTGTCCAGACATGGAGTCCTAAGTACAGGAGAGAGACATGGTCCTGTTAAAGCGTATCCAGAGGAGGGCCACGAAAATGATCCAAGGGATGGAACACCTCTCCTATGAGGACAGACTGAGAAAGCTGAGGCTGTTCAACTTGAGGAAGAGAAGGCTCCAGAGACACCAGATAGCGGCCTTTCAGTATCTAAAGGGGAGCTACAGGAAAGAAGGGAACAGGCTCTTTAGCAGGGTCTGTTGTGATAGGACAAGGAGAAATGGTTTCAAACTAGAAGAGTGGTGATTTGGACTAGATATAAGAAAAAAGGGTTTTACAATAACAGGTAGTGAAGCACTGGAACAGGTTACCATGAGAGGTAGTGGACACCCTCTCCCTGGGGAGGCTCAAGGTCAGGCTGGATGGGGCTCCGAGCAACCTGGTCTATCGGTAGGTGGCTCTCTTCAGTGAAGGAGAGTTGGACTAGATGGCCTTTGAGGGTCCATTCCAACTCAGATGATTCTACGATTTCATACTGTCTGTACTTACATGGGAAACAGGACTTGGTCTTATTACATTCATATTTTAATTCCGCTCTATATTGAAATAGAGAAAGTGTTCTTCACATGATTCCTGGGAGCCAACTAATCATCACTGATGAAACTCTTCCAAATTTGCTGATTCCTGAAATGTTTTGTTTCCCCCCCCCCCCCCCCCTTCATATGATGCATTCCTCCACAGTCACAGAGCGAAACCCAATGTAGCATATAGAGGAATGCTTCCTTCAGCTTGCAGCACACAACTGTGAACATATTTCAACTCTCAGAGGTGCCAAAAGCAGCTCACACCATACGAGTGAAGAGGGCTCAGCCCTTTTACAAAGAAGACCATGAAGTTCCCATCCCTACAACTGCAGTTTTTCCCCACTAACAACCCAGATTATAAAAAGTTGGGGAAATTTTAATACAGCTCAAATTACTCTGGTTCACAAATTTAGCAAAACTGCAGAGAAGACAAATAAGAAGCAACTGTTACCCCGGATACAAAAAAATAAGGTACACGTAGAGAATTTTTAAAAGAGCATATATAATAAAACACTGCATAAGACTGAAACACACTACAATGGGCTTTTGCAGGGACGTTCAAGGCAGGTCTTTGTCAGTTCAGACAAATTCCTTGTAGAATAAGTCCCCTGGTAACTATTATCACTTGGATGCAACTTACAGCACAGAAGTCCTGTTTCCCTGCAGCTATGAGGGTGTACCATATAAGGCAGTGCTGTGCACACCACATTTCCTGCACCCTTTCTATATCTGCTACCCCATCAGACAGAATATAGGGTAAGAAGGTAGAGATGAACTTTCAGTTAGGAACACTACAGTTTTTCTGACTAAAGCACATTTGTATTGTGATTGGTTGTGTTTGGTCGACACATCTACGGAGACTGCAAACAGTGTAATTTTCCTTTAGTGTGTACACAGAGCTAGGCACAGCAGCGCTCCTATCATGATTGCAACCTCCTGATATTTCTGCAGGGCAAACATGGTAATATTAACAATTAGTCAGTGACTCAGATAAGGCTCTCACAGTTATAAATTCCCCATCCAAATCACTGAGGTTGCATGGTGGTATAAAAACCTCTGACAGCAAGTTACAGCACTCTTCCATAACCCCAGGATACGTGTCCCCACCTTCTCCCATGGCCAGCACTAACACTTACTAACCTGATCTCCGAGGAAGAAGGTTCACAGAGCTCAGCACTTCTTTTTCAGGTTACTTTCTGGCTGGATCAGCTCCCTGGAACAGCGCAATAGGGAGTCATGTGAGCACTGGCGCTGGTGCAAAAGAAGGGATAATCATATATTACTGCATGCGGGAAGTAGAGAAAGAATGAGATTGGTGCACAACCTGATATGGTGTATGCCCTAAAGCTTGATTAAAAGGGAAAGCCATCATGAACCAAAAGGATAGTCACAGCCTCGGTCTGAAGTTCTCCGCAAAAATTCATAGAAAAAAATGCATAACCAAGCTGTGAAAAGAGGGAAGATCAGAGTTTTCCAGTAGGCACGTATTTGGCAGATAGTGATAACCCCTGGGCAATGATAAAGCAAGAGCAACTGCCAGAAATAAACTGCTGCATACAGGAGGACTCCTTCCAAACACCTATGTTCAGCCCTTAAAAATTAAACGTAATTGAGTGATCTCTGACAACCCCTTCATCTCAGGTGCTGCTCCCCCACATGAGGGACCTGGGGGCAGGAGCCATCTGGGAGGAGTGGCTGTGCTGCTCAGAGGTCCCTGTTGCACACAAAACTGACCATCAAGACACTATGGGAGACTGATTTCTCTCAGACATCTTCAGCAATTGGTGTTGCTGCTATGCCAGGCTCCAAGTACAACCATTTTGTCTGCAAAGCCTTCACATGGCCCTAGCACACCAGCTGCCCCAAAAGAAAATTGCATATAATTTTAGTGGTAGGCTTCTCTTCTCAGAAAAGCTTTTCATTTTTAAGATATACATAAATGCATTTGGTTCTCAAAATGCACCTCTTAACAGAAATGGCTATCAAGAGTAGAGAGTAATGAAAAGCTGTAATACCGAGCTGCAATTTGTATTTACCAAAACACTCAGAGCTATTTAAGGAAAGGTTCAAGTGCAAGTAATTCTTCCCTTACACAGAGCTGAGCTAAACTAGCATTTCAGGAGACTACAAGATCTGCCCAAAACATTTCCAAAGCAGTCCCACAGTCAGAACAACAGGGAATAAATAAGTTTCTTTAGACAAGAGACTTGTCTCCTAGCTGCAGGTAGTCTGGGCAGTTTCCAGCAATGCAAGGCAGAAAGTGCAAGGTTCAGCAGGGATGCTCTGGAGATCGGAAAACCAACCAAGGTCATTGCCTAACAGCTGTGATGATGTTTTCCAGGGCACCTAACTTAAACCTTAACACAGCTTTCAATTTAAACTGATCTATATTTGTTGCACTTGATTATGAACAGCCAAAGTTGTTTATCCTGGGAAGATTCCCTAGCTAGCTTAGGCTCAGGCTCTCTTCTGAGCACAGGGACATGAGGAGCAGAGTTTGGCTGTCAGTCATATCTCAACAGCTAAGGATCAGAAAACTATCATATTACAGAGTGTGTTCCAAATAGTTAAAATATTCCCCCTCAAATCACTCAAGGTAACTTTCTCTCATAGGAAGAGTAAAAAAAAAAAAGTAAAATCCAAGAAACACTGACACGACATCAGATCAGACACCAGCATAAGTTCAGATCTCACATTTGCAGAGCCCCAGATCTAAACTTCAAGTAATGAACAAGTCTGGATCTCCATGCTTTGTTTTCTTGGAAATCAATGTCTTTCCTATCGTGTACATTTATTTAAGGTAAGAGCTTAGGCATTTCCTAACAGAGCAAGATGATACAGAAGCACAGCAGCCCCAGGAGAGGCATCTGCTCAGAACAGCAACCTGCAGGACTTAGGGGAACCAGGAAGGCAAAGGAGACAGGCAAGAGAACCAGCAAAGTCTGATAGCCGGAGAGAAAACTGCTAGTGCTGGAACTGCAGTGCAGAGGAGAGCTGGGAGGCTTCGATAGGTGACTGTTGCACCAACCAGTAAGCAACACCCTCTTCTACCACTGAAAATGATGATCTGAAGGACACTCCTGCTCCTGTGGCCCTGAGGAACACCCTGCTCAATACCTGCTTTCAAGTCTCCCTTCTCCTCACCCCGCCTCCTGTCTATAGCATCAGTAAAATACCATGAAGTGTGGAACAGTGGTAGCACTTGTGGAGACCTGCCCAGGCATTTGTCATCCCAGTGCTGTCTGTAACAGCTCTGAGCAGATTACGTATGCAGATGTAAAAGTGCCTGAAGTGAAATTCTGGCCCTGTCACACTAATGGAACTATTCTCAAAGGGCCTTTCAGACCATGCACACAGCTCTGGACACATACAAATAAATAGGAAAATTATTTCAGCCTACAGCCCCCAGATTCCTTGTCCTTGGCGCAGACCAATGTAAATATTTAACCCAAAGAATAGCCAGAAGGCTGAGACTTTCATGCCTAGAAACTCTGCAGAAGGGCAGGGCTGGATACTTCCTATTTAATAGAGATTTACCCAATTTCCAGCTTCAGAGTGTACCCAGGTTTTGGGAGGGCTTAAACACAGAGACCAAGTGGCCTAAGCCTGCGCATCTTAGCTAGGCTAGTTACCAATTGCTTGGCGAAGATGCAAACACACCATAATTCTGTGGCACATTTGCCTTACCATGTAACATCAGCAATCAAGGATGACCACAAAAAGCACGCCAGGCATTTCCATTCAGCTGCTAAATCTGAACAATTTTGCTTATAGAAAGTCTGCCAGTTATAAAAATAACTTCATTCCAGGTGGTTAGTGGCAGGGTGGGGGAGTCAACAGGACATCAGTACTGCTGTCCACACAGAAACATCATGTTTTTGCCAAGAACATTTAAAAAAAATCTGGATGACATATGAGGAACACCTACAATTTTCTGTGCATGACCCACTGAACATATTGCTTCAGCTGATCTGAATTATATCCTGCATTTACAGATTTATTTCAAAGAGCATTTATAAATACAAGAAGAAAAACCTGAAGTGAGAGTCAATTTCCACAGTCTTCCCTCTGCGAATAAAGGCTATTGCTTCTTTTCAAGACAGAAGAGATCACAGTGCTCATACCAAGAACACGTGAAAGTTAGCATCCAGCTCAGACCAGATGAGAACACGTGCTAAAGCTTGACAAACTTCTCAAATGCTTGGCAGCACATTTCAAATTCTGTAAAGCCCAAGGTTTCCTAAAGCCATGGCAGTATCTGATCACAGGCACTCAAGTGTCAGTTGCCACAAATGACTCTATTGGGACAACTGTATAATATCTGGCTCTATCTGATGTCTCTACCCTAATCACTCCAGTTATTCAGTATAACAATTAATGGTACAACAAAGTTGGAAGAGTGCTGAGGATGGGCTGGTATATTAAAATGAAAAAAACAAACAAACATGTAAATTGTTCAAGTTTAAGGGCTACCCCATAAACTGGGACAAAGGTGTGTGGTCCATACATTTGCTGATCAAACTTGGGCAAAGGGACCTTCACATGACATCCCTTTAAGCTGTTTGAAGTTTTGAACTGTATCTTCTAAGGTCCTCAACTGCCATTTTATAGGCTTAGAGGGCAAGTTTGTACAAGGAGGCCCAGTTTATCAAAGTAGATCTTTCCCCAGCCCACAGACTACCCCATCATATTCGTGCTGCACTGTACCAGAGCCTTTTCAAGGCCAGCTCACATAAGTACTTTGCTTCTTTGTGCAGCCAGATTAGGGTTGAACCATTTGTATCCGGTCTGCCTAAGAGCACAAAGTTATACGTGAATTTCTGCAGTTTACTATCTACATAATTTTACTAAATGGAAAATGGTTTGAACTTGCACTGAAAGCAAAGAAAGTCTTCCAAGGATCTTTCTCTGTTACCTTTACCATATATCTTCTGAACAAAATAGAACATGAAGAAGAACGCCATTTCATCCCAATCTTGCATGCAAGAGAAAAAGACACATGAAGGTTAGAAAAGATTAATGGTGAAAATCTAGTAACTTTTTTCTTTTCTTAACTACTGATATTAATTACTGTTCAAACTCATTGAAGCTGTGAACACACTACAAAATGCAAATGTTCTCCTTCATACTTTAAATAAATTACAACTTAATTCTCTGCCCAAAATTCTTGGATCACCTTGTGAGGCAAACGTCTCAGTCATCACCTCCAGCACAACACAGCTAAATTCAACTTGGGCAGCTGATGTGAAACAGAGCTTCCAAAATGTTTGTTACATGAGCTTTAATGAAGTCATGATAAATGCTTCTCAGAACTCAAATGACAACCCTGGAGCATCCTGTAAGTCCAGTCCATTAACACTTTTTCTACAGATACACTGTTTCTTCTTCAGAACATGGTACCTTCATGATGGTTATTGGAGACTGGTAATAAATGTACCTTCACCTTGATGATTAATTTTCCTTCCCAATAAGTTCTGATATGACCTTCACCATTACTGTGCCACGGTGACTCACAGCAGTGCATTACAACGTGGCCAACATCTATCAGGTACTTTGCTCTTCTGAATGAATTTGGAGTCGTGTGTGCATTTCAATCTCTTCTTTTACATACAACTGGTTGTTTATGATAATAACAGCAATGGTGCAGCTTGTGCTAACAGCAGTTCCTGTTTTACAGTCCTGTATTAAAGACCCTCCTGGGCAGTTGTGTGAATCACTCTAGCAGCTCATCATAACCAAAAGCATCATATCCCACACTCCAGCCCTGCCCTTTCCTCTCCATCTCAGTCATGTTAATGCACTCTCTCTTGCATCAAACTCTGATGTTCACCAGAGCTTTCACAGAGCTGATTCAGTTCATTAACCCAGGAGCAAACAATTCACTTTTTTGTCACGTTAGTTTTCTTCTGGGCCAGTGAGTTGAATCCATTTTGCTCACGGCTGACAGGCACTAGGACTTGCAGTTGGCAGCCAGGAGCAAGGAAAAGAAGTAATGAAGACGGGGTGCAGGATGTCCACGATGCAGAAAGAGACATGACCAGCTGTAACATGCTGCTTTACCTTCAGCAATCTGACTCTAACTGAAGAAGGTTTCTTGGTAGCTGAGGAGCAAAACCTCTCCTCCTTGAGCAACCAGCAGCTGCCTGCAAACCCTTACTGCAGGCCATTAGGGACCCTGACAAACAACAGAGAGACTTTGAACCTAATCTAATGCCCCGTGGAAAGCTGGGGCAAAAAGAGTTGATGCACTCCTGACATCTGCCATTGCTGGAGAAATACATACTACAAGTTTCTGGACTGTTTGCTAATGGATAACAGTTTTAAGCCATTTCACCTGCAACCAATTTGGGGAAAAAAACACAAAAGAAACAGTTCTGCACAGACCAATGGAGTACATAACAGAAAGGCACAGTTTGCTATATTCTTAACCCCAAAGGTCTTTCTCTTCCTACACATACTACAGATTGCCTGCCCCTCCTTGATCGCTCCTGCTCCTTGCCAGCTTTCTACACAACTTCTTCCCATCTGCTGCTTCTTCATCCACACAGACCTCTGTATATAACTCTACAGCTCCTACAGCCTACTCATTTTATAAAGCCTCTAAAAGCATTCTTCTGCCATGCATGTTTACAAGAAATCAACTCCTAATAAATGTCTGAGAAGAAAAAATAGCTAACACTTAAATATGTCTAGTATATTTAATATCACTCTTTCCCTCCTCCCATTTGCTGCATGCCAGGGCATAAATTTAAGCTGCACTAGAGCTTAATTCCTTTGACTTGTTTGGAAATCTCATTTTAAGGTGCAATGCTTTAATACACCGGAGGTTCACCTAATTCCATCCAGTTTATTCACAAGAAAAATCACACATCATTAAACCCAACTCCATGTGAGCTGACACTCCCTTCCAACAATGAAAGTGATTTGTAACTTTTCTTCCAACAATAGCTATGAGGGAAAGGTTCCTTCTCCACAGCTGTTTCTTGAAAACCTACCGGTCCACTACAATGACTGACAGAGCTTTCAATAGAGTAGGTTGGACGTTTATTCATCATGAATTGATCCAAGCCCTTGATAACCTGATAAAAGATGCAGTTGACTGCTTTGTAAAACAGCCAGGATTTCAAAGGCAGTGGAAAGCAGTGGATAGCATAGTATTTAACCAGTCTTCTCAAAGGCAGAGTTAATCTGCATAATTCATTTGCTCAGTGGCACTCATCTACATATTAGCCTTACACACAAAATCTAACCTCCCCTACATGTAAGGTTTCAGTTTAAATTTTGGCTTCTCTTCTTACAGTGTTTTGCATCCCAAACACATTGCTTGTAACATCCTAGCCAAAGTAAATTAGTTCTATTAATATACAGCAGTTATAGCTCGTGCAAGTAGCTCCCTTGATACCTTTCTCTGCCACCACCACAGCATCCGTGATACCATGAGGCCTAGGTAGAGTTACCATCCATAGCAGAAACTTTCCAAAAGCCACTCTTTCCATCTTTCAACTTTGCAATGAATTGAAGAACCACTGCTGTGCAGGGAAAACCCCCGCTGGAAAAGAAGCTCTGAAATTATGGAGGAGGAAAGCAAACAGGTCCCCCTAGGTGGTACAACAGGTTATGGTTTCCTTCCAATAACAGTTACCATAGCCTTTGATATTCTATCTACTTTATCAATTTCCCCTGCTTTCGTGGAGTAGCAGCTGTGATAACACAGAACCCATCTCCTGCATTGCCCATCTCTGCACGGAGGGAAACCAGTGAGGACAGAGCAAACACTTGTTGGGAGCCTTCAGCTTGCTCAGTCAGGAGGCAAAAGACAAGTCAGCATCTGACCCAGGAGTCAGAGGTCACCCCCCCCTCTGGGGAGCCACCAAGCTGCTGGGTCCACTTGCAGCTAATCCCCAGTGAGTGCTTCTCCCCAAAGGATTTCTTTATTCTGCTAGCTGAAAAAAAATAACAACAGAGTTAACAAGCCCAATAAAAATCCATGACTCAGGCAAATCCTTAAGGGATCAAGTGTTTTTGGGAGGGGGGGGTGGAACATAAACTACTCCAAGAGTCCAAAACATCTTTTGCCAAAGCCTTTTAAAACACAAAAACTACATCAGGGTCTCCTCGTTAGCTGCGATTACAAGGAAGGCATTTCTTTCTTAACTAAGAATCTCTTCTCAACAACACAAACAAAGGGTCCCATTGACGTGGTGCAGTGCTTTCTAATCCATCTGACCAGCTGGCTTTGTATATCCCTTATACATACTGCTGGAGGAGAAAGAAAGGCCTCTCTGGAGGAAAGCATCCATCTCCACGACGGAAATACCAGTTCAACTGCTGGATGGACTGCAGTGCTTTTGGGGAACAGATAGAAACTTCTAGTTAATAAAAACATTTATAGTACATGGTTTTGAGTATCAGCAGCGACTCACGTAAGTTACAAATTATCCTTTCCCTTTTTTCCCCCAGAAAAAAAAAATTATGTCTTAGACATTACTTCTGCCACCAGCTTTCAAACCTCGAAACACCAGCCATAAGCTGGCACGATGAATCCATTCTAACACCAGTTAAATAAAAACACCAGTACTTGTTCTCCTGAGCCATTCCTGAAGTCAGTTTAGGGAGAGGTGCACCCTCAGCTACTGCCAACCCTTTTGGTGGTTTCCAGCTTGAATCAGTGCTGATGCAACAAGTCAGGGCTGCAGAATGCAAGCGCCAACCTCCATTCTGCACCAGCCATGTGGCACAGTCCCTTTTCTCAGGGCACTAGCACCCACATTCACTCTTCCTTTCACATAGTGAACTTCATTTATTGAAAAAGAAAAAAAATAAGAAAACCATGCACCAGGTTCCTGTCATTTTAAGTAGCTGAACTATACCATAGAGCAATCCAACACACACAGAAACTAGCACATAGTGATTGCCAGTACCACAGCAGCTGGAACCAGCACAGGTGTGGAGACAGGATCTTCCCCTTCTCACAGCACCATGACTCTGCTTTGACCCAATCTATATTATGACACTATGCCCCAGGAAATATCCTTACCTTCCTATCCCTGAGTCCAAGTTCGCTCTTTTCTCAGAGCAATGTCTCTAGAAAGTACTTCGGCTGTTGGCTTTCCCATCCTATCATCCACGCACATTCTCATCATTCTCACTGTTATTATTTTTCAAATTCCAACAACACATTATAGCAAGTGTTGGACCCAACATAGTTCTTTTCACCAAATATTAGTTCTCGTAAAAAGAAAATTTAAAAGATGTTCATGGATTCATACAACACATTTCAAACCCAGAACCTCCACTAGAAGCTGGTACAGATCCCTGAACACACCTGAAGCAAATTAATTTGTAATTTCACACTAGGCCACAAAGTTTTCCCCAAATATGTTCTTCCCACAATCTCTACTCAGTTTCAGTTGCCTGAATTTTTGATGGACATCCCATATTTTTTACATCATTTGCATCAAATTAGCATGATTGTTGTCTCGCTCGCCATCTCACACCTCATTCTGTTTTGCAGCCTGTGTCCTTTTAACCAAGTCATCTCCATTTTACTTCACATCCTGGGAGCAGTAAATTCACCAAACCACTGTTCTCGAGTAAAATCCTAGCCCTAATTTAAGGGATGCAGGTGTAAGCACCACCTGGGGCAGCACCAGGAGGTGCTGGGCCACATTACAGCAGGTGCAAGGATGAGACTTGGAGTCAACAGTTTTTTTTTTTTTTGCAAGTGTAGTTGGAACTGCAGCTGTGTTTTGGCCAACTTCCACAACACGATGCCTACATGGAAGCATTTCTCAGGCTCTACTGTCACTGAGCCCCCAGCAGAGCCATAAGCAGAGAAGAGACTTTGACAGCACACACTCAGCAGGGCTAATGCAAATACAGCCCTGACAAGCTCTAAAGATGCAAGTCAGAGCTCACTCCTTTCTGCAAACTCCCCTCCCTTCTCATCAGAAACATTTCCATCTGCCTGTTGGTAAAAGATGTCTTCTTAAGCAATTCACATTCAGATATTTGGGTTACATCTGTAAGCGCTTTCCTGCCCTAGTGTTACAACTAGAGTAGAAAGATTCTTTTGAATGGTGCAAGAAAATAAAATATTAAGTTCATGAACAATTGACAACTCATGTGGTAAAAGATACATATGTATCTACAATTAAAAAAAATCACAAGGATGACTCAGAACTAGTATTTAAATCTAGAACTATTGAAGAACAGTTCAGTCATTGCTCTGATGTTTCCTATCCTATCCAGAGTTGACAGCTCCAAGGCTAAAGTCACTTAGCCTTGTGTAATACATGAGGGAAGCAACATGGGGAAGTACTGAGTAAGAAAGCCTGGGCAAAGATACACATCTACCAGAAGCAATCTAGCAATTCTTTCCCTCTTAAGCCAGGTTTCCCTCAGAGATGTGAGTAAAAATAAGAGCAAGCTTAAGAACTTAAGAACTTCTAAGCATAGCTATGCTGCTTCATTTTTCATGTCTTTCATTTGCTGGGGCTTTGCACCTTGCCTCCAACCTCCCCACCGTGAAGCCCTCTGTCAAGTAAAACCTGTTTGCCATTTGTGTGTGTGAATGCCCTTAGACCCAAACCCAGCCAACAGTTTAGAGTAAACAGACCTACCCAGGGAGGAGCTGGAATTTGAACAGCAAATCATGTGTGTCCCAAACAATTACTCCCTCTCCAGGTGAGGTAACGCAGCAACGTTTCTGGTGTCTAAGCAAATTTCTCTGCAGCAGTAGGAGAGAAGGGAGACAGGGCCTTTTTCATCACGAGCAGGGCAGTGCCTTAGAGGGACTCATCAACAAAAAAATTTGCTTAGCTAACTAGTCTGCTCCTTTTGCTTGCCTACTGCTGATTTGTGCAGCTAATATTTTAAGAACAAGTGGTTATGTAGGTACATCCTGGAACCACCCTCTTAGCTCAATGATCGTGTCTAAATTGTTCTGCTGAGTATCTTACACAAGACTTGCATAAGTAATGCATTCTGCTTCTGGTGAGCTTGGTTGCTCTAGCTAATGAGGAGCACCACACGGTGAACTTCCCATACTGCAGAATGCCTCAAACACCAGTGCTTGACACACGGCTCATCGTTCTTTAGCACAATGCTGACCTTTCAAAGAAGATTAAACCTAGGCAAGCAATTGAAAAGACTGAGCAAGCTGAGACCTGGCAACAAAGCCAAACACTAGCACAAAGGAATCACAAAGGGGATAGAAAAGGGTAGGAATAAGGAAGAGAGGTAATCACTCTCCATCTGAGAGCAGGAATCAGAGAGCCCTAAGCATGGAGGGGGATGTGAGTACAGAACGTTAAGATCACCTCTCTCCACCTCCCCTTCTCACCACAATCTCCAGTTTAAGGAGTGCTCACATTCAGATCTGTAAATTATCCGGCTACATATGCATACTGTAATTACACTGAGTAGTCCACTCATCTCTTGATCATTTGAAATGTAAATGACAAGTCTCAGATAAAGGCTATTTATTTGTGGGTACAGCGTATCCCATGCAAGTCCTGCACATCCTGCTCCCCATGAGAAAATATCTCCCTTATACTTTGACATAGAGTATTTCTCTGGAGACAGAACAGGGTGCTGGTGGCCAAGGCAGGTGAGCTGCAAAATCATTGTGGAGGGGTTATGAATGCCAGGCTGTAAACCAGAAGGGAAGCTTCAGAGAGATCTACTGAAACACTGAGTATTGCTCATGATTTCATCTTTTCTCTCTCTTTTCCCAAAACCCAAGGGTTCTGGCTTTGTATGCACAGACGAGCAAGAAGATAACATGCACAAAATAGCCCACATTTATCACACACATCCTGTTATTAATAAATGAGAAATTCTCTCAAATTAAGGCAGACAAGATTGATACCAGTCAACAATGCTTTGATAATCCAATGTGTGGTTGTCTGTATTAGAGAGTAAGTAAAGCATTATATGCAAACATGCACTAAAGCTATAACAAAAGATAGCCACTGGGACTAAAAGTTTAAAAAAAAAACCACCAAACCAACAAAAAACTGAGGTTGGGAAATACACTAATGAAGGTAGATGGTGCAACCATCATTTGCTGCCTTTGTCATTATGAGGTAGTCCCTATTACGTGATTACACGCTGTTTTAGCCTGGACTCCTGCCTCATTCCGTGCATAATTGAAATGAAAAGGAAGGTAAATGTTTTAATGCTAAATGTTTTGGAAGCTTTATCTAGTAGTCACTGCAGCTTTGCTTATGAGACACGTGGCATATGTTTCTGCCTACACTGAAACGCAGCTAAAGCTAAAAAGCATATGTTAAGCACCAATAATTTTATTCAGTGTGATCAGTCTGGTTATATAATATCAATCTAGCTTGAGTGATGAGCAAACTTTGGATCCCCAGTCAGCTTTGTTGTTGGCAGGCATTATGCTCTGTTGTGACCTGTTTTTAACCACACCTACAATCACACAGTGAGCTAAAGGTAACTCCTGAGATTGTCTTTTATCTTCAATCACTTCCTGTTCACACTTCATTCTGCCAACACCTCCTGTCAGGATTACTGCTGTTTATTTCCTATGAATATCTAAGAATATCATTCATCCTGGCAATAAATGTTTCCATGCAGTGAGGCATGCTACAGAAGTGACCCACAGTATTTCCTAAAAGGTTACTTGACTGACATTTTATTTGGGAAAGTAAACAGGAAAACCTACATTGTCTGTCATAAAAAGCAACAGTATTAGGCTGGCAGAAATCACCAAAGCAGTTATGCCAGTGTAGTTCTCTAGAAATGAAAGTCAAACAGATTAAATCTAGCAGCACCAGTATTATGGGTCTGATCATGAAAGTTCTTAGTCATGTTGAGTTGTTTCCTCTTACAAATACTCAGATGAGCCACAGTTGCAGATTTAAGATAAACCGTGCTGGTTGTTAACAACACAGATCCAAGATGTCTAAGAGATGCTGGTTTTATTGAGTTTATGGGCCCTGACTGCACAGCACAACAATGGAGTCTTGCCATAGCCTCTTAGAAGTCAACACTGCCCTTTACCAGCTACATTTAATAATGCTTAACCAGTCAGTCTACTTTAAAGACAGAGCTGAGGAGTCCAGTAACTAAATCTCTCATGAGGACCTGCAGATGTCAGCAGTGGTAAGTCCCATCCTCCTTGCTATGCCACATCCCACAGTGCTAACCAACACAACCAATGGAAATCACTTTCTAGAATTTCCATGGGAAGCCATGTGGCAAACCCATATCAGGGTATTTATCTGAAAACAAACTGCTTTTTACTGCAGATAAAAGTGATGCAAAAATAAAGGCACATTAAATGTACCTGTCAGAATGTTGGTCCAGTACAAAGACAAAATATCCATTTCTTGCACTAGTTATTTATTAGCTGCGGAACACATTGCCACAGGATACAGCAGAAACCAGGACTAAACAGGTTCAAAAGCAATTGCACAAAACCATGTAAGAGTGATCCATCAAGGGCTACAAACCACCTTTGGCTCAGGAATGCAAGAGACAACTGATAACTGTGCAAACAAAAAAAAAATCACCACCGTAAGTCTGCCTGCTCTTTTAGCTTGTTCCTATCCACTGACACAGGCAGAATAACAGGAACTGTTCTTGTATTTATATTATTGCACTCTCCCTCAATTAGGTAGATTTCCATTTGAAGCTCAGCTTTCCACTATTCTTCACATCACACCTGTGTGTGCTAGGGCAGGTACAGCTGTGACAACCTCAACTGTCAACCTCTATAAAGGACCACCAACAAAGAGCAGCAAAAATGATGGATACTGAATGCAATAGAGCTTGCAAGTATCCATGTTCCACCCTGCTTGTCATCTTTGTTGGCCCCACAGGGCCTAACCATTGAGAATTACTCTGCATCTTCCATTTCATGTACTGAGTCTCTCTCATTCTCTCAAGCTGTAGACTCACCTCGGATAAGACTCCTCTGCTATCCAGGGTGAAAAAAGTCACACTTCAGTCCTACAACAGTCATCACCACTTCCCTGTGTTGTTCTTTTTTCCCCTCTTCTGTTGAAAAACACACTGCTTTATGTTCATTGTTAGATGAACTGTTATTCACTGCTGCTTGGAGCTTCCCTTACTGCTGTTAAATACTTTCATAACTAAAGACTTCTCTGCCTGAGTCAACTGAAAACTGCTGAAAATGTCAAGTATTTCACAACTAACTATTGCCAGAAATAGTCACACTACTTTCAGACAATCTTACTTCTGGCATGACCCCTTGAATGCAGAAAGTCAAGCATGTTTGAAATCTCCATCTAGTCTGCCTACTCCTCAGTATTTGATAACACCAATTTCTGCATAACTCAATCAGTTGAAACTATACCTTTAGGAGGCTTTCAAAGGGCCAGTCTTCTCCCTGAAACATTTGTATACATACTGACTACATTCCATCTTCTGCAAAAACATACTTGGCATTTATTTTCTCAGTGATTACTTTCTCAGTGCACACTTACATTACACACACTAATACATGCATTTGCTTCAGAGGTCCACTTATTGGCCTTGCAAACCAGGAGAAAGATTAATGACCAAAGAGAAGGATCTTGTCCCTAATTTGAGCAGGGAGTTGGACCAGATGACCCCCAGAGGTCCCTTCCAATCTCAAACGTGCTTTGATTCTGTGAAGGTGTTTGGTTACTTGTACGAACAAGAGTGAATGGCAGATATACAAACAGGTCATAACCTCTAAAATTCTTGCAGGTACAATCTAATCTATAGATGTTACTTCAGTCATGACACAAATACAACCACTCATGGACAGAAAACAATGTTGGTTGGAAGAATCAAAGTAATATTACACCCTACTTAAAAGGAAAAGAAAATGTTTCCAGTATTAGCAAACTGGGAGACCTAATCGAAGTAGTAAGCTGGAATCTGGGCCTCTGACCCATCTAGTTCACCTTGTACAGTCAAGACAGCAAAGCAAACTCCACCAAATCAAAAAACCCTGAAACTGCTAAGCATAGCAGAAAGCATTTGAAAATTAACTTCCATGTACTTTTTGATCAACAGCTATGGGTGAAATTAAATCTGTTATGGATATGTGTTTATTAAGTTCATGTTAAAAACAAAAACCAGAATGCCATACGTTCCTTCCACTTTAACATTTCACTTTGACTTTCCATACATGTAAGAAATAAGAAGAGCCACATGAAAGGATGAAACAAAGTCCTGTCCTTGACTGAATGGATTCACCACAAACCTCAGAGACCTTCAGGTTCCACTCAAACCAATTAATTATCACTTCTGTGCTTGGCACTATTGATCCTCCTACCTCCTCATCTATAAATTAGGACAACTGTCCTCATGGATGAGCGACCAAGCATGCTTAGCTTCTCCTTCTTAAATAAAATCTTAGGCAGAAGTTATGAGGCAACTTCATGACTGTAAATAATTTTAATAATTTTGTTTTTAATTTTGTTCTAAAATTTTTAATTTTAGTTATTTTGTTTTTAATAACAAGTCTAAACACTGTGTAAAGATAGCACATTCCCTATTTACTTTTATTTTCACATATCACATGGGTGACATGTTGGCATTCTCTTTACCACTATACTATGAACCTCCTGAATCTTCTGGACTGCTGCTGAAGGAAACAGCTACCTACAGACCAAGTACAGAGACCTGGATGAATCACATTACAGAACTGCATTTAAATACTGTTAGCAATAATATTGTCAGCTTTTGCCAGGCTGGTTGGTCCAATATTACAGTAGACTCATTTGACCTCGAAAGTATACTCCTTTACCTTGCCTCTTGCAAGGGGAGCTTGAAAACCTGAATTGTTTAATGGTTTCTTTTAAGCGATGTCACCAAGGTGAACAAATACTTCTTTCAAAAGTACCCTTGAAACAGAACAAAATCTTCTCCTTGGGATACTTGATTCTTTAGATCTTCCTTTCAGGCAGTGTAGCTCTTATATTCTCTCCCTACATTACACAGAAGGAAGCAACCCAACCAGAGGCAACGTTGCCAAGAATGTTTTGTCTAGCTTTGGGTGAACCCTTCTGGCAAGCTTTTATACGCTCTGGAAAAAATATATGCTGTTATAACTTTGTAGCTACTGTTTTCTGCAGCAGTCCTGCCTGAATCTGGTCCAGAAAAGTTCACCAAAAGTCAGTACTAGAACAAGCACTCCTTAGCCGTTAGCTATTGTATCATCGCATCATTTCCCAGCACAGTATCTTATCGCTGATCATCTGCAGAAGTGGGACAAAGTTTTTTGTTAAAGTGCCAGAAGGAGCCTAGTAGGGCAAGTTCTGTTTGAAATACATGGAGATAAAAGCTGTGTGGCCTTTCACATTTTTATTTTTACTGAAAAGTAAAGCAATCATTGCTAGCTTTGCAATAAGATCCTCAGGGTTATCCACAAAACCAGAGAACCCCAAGTAAGTAAATGCCCTACTAAGTAAATAAAACAAAAACCAGTAACAAATGTATTGTTTTCTCTTGGTTCTAACACAATACATCCCACTAAGCCCCTAAACCCAATATTGAATATATTTAATTGTGATCATGATGAACACAAGATTACCAGAGCCAGAAAATATCTTGGACTTGAATCAACAATTGTTTTCCATTTTGAAAACTTCACAATGAACATGGCTGGAGACTTGGCTTCTACCCCCTGAATGAAACCCAACATCGGCTCTGAGTCCCCAGAGTCCCAAAACTGAAGTGACCCAGAGGCTGTAAAGGTCAGTACAACCAAGAACCAACACTGAATTTACTATTTTTGCTATTTTAATGCCCAAAGCCTTCAAGTCTTGAGCCAGAGCCCCCGCTGCATTAAGCAACACACAGACAATCTTGAAAAAGCAGTCCCTGTACCAAAGACCTTACAGTACAATTTTCAGCAGGCTCCATCAGCTACATGAAACAAGCGAAGGGACTTGGAGGGAGACCTAGTAACCCAAAAGCAAGCACACAGTGGCACAATGAGCATTAGTCATGGCTTACCACCAGCTAATCTCAAAACAGTATTTTCCAGTAACAGATCTTACTTTTACCAACAAACGACATAACAGAGCATTTCTTTTTTCTCTCCGGACTCTCAGTACAGAACCACCTACAGACAGAAAACCCCTCTCAGTTTTTTTTTTTTTTTTTTTTTTGCTAGCACCATATCATTTTACTGCATCTTGTACATTGAGGGGAAAAAAAAAAGAAAAAACAGCATCAGCAAAAAAAAGTAAACCATAGCGAGCCAATCAATTAGAAGCAGGCTGGCCTTTCTTTTTATAGAGAAAGATTTTTCTCCCCTAAGAATAAGAAACTCCAAAACTTGGTCTTATAAGGAGGTCCTTTATGTAAAAGCTTCATTTAAGAGAGAAAACTCACGGTTCTCAAAAGCACATTGCTCTTTCCTCCTGCATGCTTTGCTCTAAGCCTGCTGCTAAATGTGTATTCACTAAACCAGCTTCTATTAATAAGATTATGGTACTCTGTACGATAGCTCGGAGTCAATGGGTGATCTTCTGTACGACATTAATTTGTGGAGGGTCCTAAGCTCACATACTTATGCCCTCAGGTGTCCTTGCTCAGCCAGAAGGGCAAGCACTGATGGTGGCACAAGGTATAGCTTGGCTCCAGAGTTTGGGACCAATGGATGCTTTCCTTTGGTGAGAAGTAAGCTCTGAAACTCCACTTTCCTCCACCAAATACTATTATGCATTGCCAGGAGGCACAACTCCTATATGCTTCAGTCCATAACTTCTTGTTTTCACCTTGTGCTAGGAACTGTAGAAAGGGATTGCCCTTTAGCCCCTGAAGCAGAGGGGTGGTTTGGTTCAGACCCCTGGAGTTCTCGAATCCTGAACAGTACCTCAAGAGCACAAAAGGGGAGTCTGAAACCACCTTGCAACATAGCGTTACCGCAATACACAAGAGCTTACATGCTATATTAAATTAGGAAGTGCTCCATTTGTCCCTACGCTGTGCAATGCAAGGTAAGTCAAAGTAGATTCATGTGCTCTAAGAGCACACTAAGATGATACAAATCCTTTTTCCATTCAGAGTAAGGCATTATTTATGAGTTAAACATATATTCCCCTGTGATCAGGGTGCAAGAAAAACAGTCATTCCCTCCCTGACATGATACTATAGCTCTCCAAGCTTCCCCAATATTGTGGGACAAGCTAAATTCCCCATTTGTCCTGCCCTTACAATTCCCAACAAATGAGTCCTAGAATGACAGAACACCATTTTGTTGAACTAGCTGCTTTTGGCTTTCTTCTTATTCCTCCCCTATAACACAGAGGCTTTTTATCTTGGGGCTGTCTCCTCCTTGGCATGCCTCCAGCTAATTTTAGTGCCTGCTGCACATTAGTACTGTCTACGCAACATCATCATTGCTTTAAAAATGTACCAAATGCAGGAAAACAGTTTCTCCCTCTCTCTCACCCTCTTCCCCACCCCTCCTTTTCAATAAGAATTTTTTCCATGTGGTTAGAGAAATAACATCTGGAATTAGTGAAGGCTGCCAAAAGGAGAGAATGAAAACAATGAGTTGAGTCACACTTGAACCTGCCAGCTTCATTTAATTTAGACCTTCTTGGGTCAGTTTGAAAAGAAAAAAAAATGGAAAATGTTTTAGTTTTCTTTTTATAATGTAACTTTTTTTTCTTCAGCCTGCTGATGTAAGTTGCAGAGTCAGTCAAGACATAGCACCATGGCGCAGGCATTCATCCTTGCAGCACTCTGGTATTAATCCATCTGTAAGTAATCTACACATATGCAACAGCATGTCCAGGTGTCACTTCCTGAGCAGAGTCCCACTGAGCTAGCGAAATTTCTGCCAGAAGCAGGTATGGAGCTGTATGAGACCTTTTCATTCTATTTCACAACGTGGTGCAGAACAATCTGGAAACTTCCTAAATGCACCTTCTTTTTCCTTACCTCTGAACATGACTGCTTAACAAGTGCTGAGGAATATAATCCCCTTTTCTCAGTGAAAGATCAGCTCCCATATGATTGCCCCAATCTTGATAAAAAGACGCTACACTTTTCTGCCTAGTATAAGAAAGGCCTTAAGCATTTCCATGTTCACCTTGAGCAGTTAGGCTATGCTAGAGCACAGTTTTTATGCCCACTGAAGCAGGCAATTACAATGCAATACAGATAGAGTGGCACAACTTTTAACAAAATAGGAAACTCAGACAACATTAACTACCAGCAAGACATTCCATGAAGAAGTCGCAAATAGGAACCAAGTCAGGCAGCCTGAGCAGTTTTCCATGGGATTTATAAGCAAACTTATGTGTCAGATGAAGGAAGAAAAGGGCAAAGCCGGAAACTGCATGCTGTCTGCTGGAGCCTTGCACATATTAGAGTTGAGCAGAAAAGCGCGGTAATCAATTTGCAACAGAGGGGGAAGGATTTGTGGCAACACTTTGGAGAAACATCTGACAGAGACCTCTGGAGAACAGGCTGATCTAGAAAGAACAGTGAGCCAAGACACTTTCTTCTGCTGATTGGTACAACAAACATACAAGATTTATAGGTATTGCTTGTTAACTGCCTGAACCCAAGATATACCCAAGTTTGTGAACCAGCATGGCTTCAACAAGGACAAATCCTGCTTGACCAACCTAGCAGCCTTTTATTATGGCATCACTGAATCAACAGAAAAGGGAAGAGCCACTGATGTCATCTATCTGGACTTCAGTAAGACCTCTGACAAGGTGCCCCACAACATCCTTCTCTCCAAATTGGAAGAATATGGATTTGATGTGTGGACTGTTCAAAGGACAAAGAATTGGCTGCACGATCAAGTCCAGAGAGTGACTGACAGTCAATGGCTCAATGCCTAGTTGGAGATCAGTGACAAGTGGTGTCCCACAGGGTTCAGTGCTGGGACCAGTGCTCTTTAATACCTTCGTCAATGACATCGGCAGAGGGGTTGAGTGTACCTTCAGCAAGCTTGCTGATGATACCAAGGTATGGGGCACAGTCATCACACCAGAGGGTCAGGATGACATTTTCAGAGCCATGTAGACAAACCTGAGTAGACTTGGGCACAGAATATCATTACATCCAACAAATCCAAATGCAAGATCTTGCATCTGGGTTGTAGCAACACCCACTACAAATATAAGCTGGGGGATAAAAGGATGGAGCACAGCCCAGCCAATGAAAAGAACCCGGAGGTACTAGCGGATGGGAAAGCTGGACATGAGCCAGCAACATGCCCTCGCAGCCCAGAAAGCCAACCAGATCCTGGGCTGCACCAAAAGCAGCATAGCCAGTAGGTTGAGGAAGGTGACCCTGTCCCTCTGGTCTGCACCGATGAGACCTCACCTGGAATACTGCATCCAGATGTGGAGTCCTAAGTACAACAGAGACATGGACCTGCATAGAGCGCATCCAGAGAAGGGTCACAAAAATGATCCAAGGGATGGAACACCTCTCCTGTGAGGATCAGGCTGAATGACCTGGGGCTGGTCAGCGTGGAGAAGCGAAGGCTCAAAGGTGACCTGATAGTATCTGAAGTACCTAACAGGGAGCTACAGGAAAGAAGGGGACAGGCTCTTTTAGAAAGGTCTGTTGTGATAAGATTCAAACTTAAAGAGTGGTGATTTAGGCTGGATATAAGAAAAAAAGACTTCTAAAGAGAGGGTGGTGAGGTACTGGAACAGGTTGCCAGAGGTGTTGTTGATGCCTCATCTCTGGAAACTTTCAAGGTGAGGATGGATCAGGCCCTGTGCAATCTGGTCGAGCTGTGCATGGCCCTGTTTGCTTCAAGGGAGTTGGACTTGATGACCTCTAAAGGTCCCTTTTAACTCCAAGAATTCTATGACTCTGATTCATTACTGTTTCTCCTTAAAAAAAAAAAACAACATTCAGAAGGCTTTAAAATCTCTCAAAGTTTGCATGGTTTATATCCATGCCAAGGATATGCAATTATGATCATTCCAGTATCATCTGACAGTGGAGGAAAGGCAACGTAGAGACAAAGTGGTCTAACTGCAGGAGATACCACACTGTCCTTAAAAGGGCGACTATAAGCTTCTTACACACTTCTACAGGAGTACTTTTACCAGCATTTCAGAAGGTCCTTAGACACAGCCATACTAGTATTTATCAAAGCAGCACCTCTGCTTGACACCACCTTACTATACCATCATTACCATTACCCCCAGGAGGAGCACATGATGCTTACAACAGCTTTCATAACAGTGTTCCAACATGATAATTCCACCCTAGCTTCAGCAGCCCATTACTGGCTCAGGTATCAGCTCCCCTATCCTCGTGTCACAAAAGCTGTCAGTTCATCAGTCTACAACAAACTGCCCTCTGCACAGCTATCATAGCCCCTTTCCCTCAGCACAAAGCTACTGGAAATTCTTATCGAGCTTGCCCACTCCATTGTTTCACACTATCACACGTTATCGAAGGAGACACTTCACATGTAGTACACGCAGACTTTTTTCTTTTCATTAAGTCACTTGGCAATTGTTCTAGTAGCTCTCCTTGCCTCATAGGCTTTGAACAATCTTTCCAAGATGGCTGAACAGTGAGAGATGCATTAATGCAACTTACTCACGTGGATAGACCTTTGTTCCAGGATAAGACTCACTGCTGAGTTTAAAAGTCTTCCTAAGTTGTAAGCTGAAATAACCCTAGCTCGTTTAATACCAAAACAGGAGCGTCTACAGGATGTGGCTACACTGATTTAATTTCACTGTTTCAAATTTACTCCTTATCTTACATAAAGAGCTTTCCCATTTAGGCAAAGCATTGGCCTGCTAAATGGTAGTTAACCACCCACTATTTTGTACTTATTAACTTGCTGTCATTTTACAGAAAGTGTTTAGGCGAACCACGAGAGAGATCAAAATTCTGATCCTCATATCAAAAAGAAAAGGGCTTCAGGCATTAGATGGTGAAATATGATTTCCCAGGATAGATTAAATTCTGGTTTAATGCTCTTTTTGATATCACAGAAAGTCAAACCTCATTTCATAAGAGGGCACTTCAATGTGCTTTGCATACAGCATGCTTTCCCTTGATAAAGAGTCTTAGCTACAGCAAACTTGGAATTTGATCAGAACTGCTGGAGCAGCCAGCAATAGGAGTGGAGGAGAGCAAAATCCACAATCCACACTGTGAACCTGATCTCATAGGAGTCCCTTAGATAGCTTTACAGAAAAAAAAAATCTAAGAGCAGAGGGGGATGAAGAAAGCACCACAGATCCAAACTGTGGTGCAGGACAAATAGACTGCAGATGAAGAGCCTGGCTCAATGGCAACACCGAGCACAGCACCCACCACATGTGTACCTGCACTTTGACTTTCTCCTATGAAAGCCACAGCAGAATGGCAAGGAGAAACACGCATTTAGGACTAAGAGGGTGCTGAGATTTGAACATTCTCACATGGTAACTGTTGATCTAACTATAGAACAGCTGAGAAAAACTTACAACCTAGACCTGCAACATGCCTGCTGTGCTTCAGAGCCCCACACAGCAGCACAGTTTCAGAGGGAAGTTCCCCTCTTTCCTCATGGTCTTGCCCAATTCCTACTGCATTCCCTTATCTTTTGCATACCTTAAGAACTGGTGACTTAAAACAAAAGCACAATTGTTTTTCAAGAAAACCTACCATGATTGATGGCATTACAGGAAATCAGCAGGCTACACATCCTCAGGCTGCACAGAGTGGAGACATTTGCAATGAAGCAGAAGGAGCACCCTGACAATCTGAAGATGGACAATTGACCACAAGACATTACCTACCGCTCTCAAATTTTCCTCCTTTCCTGCTTAGGTACCTTCTCCAGCAGCAGATGATCTCTGCAACTAATAGGTGATATTCTGGATGCAACAGAGCAAGATTTCATCCCACCATTCTAAAGCAAAGGTCTACTCTACCATTGATGTTTACTACTTCCACTGTGCTGCATTCTGGACTTACTTCCTTTTATACATGGTTGCCAAATGTGTAGGCTGATGTGGCTGCATGCTGCACATCATGCTCTCTTTGGGCCACCCTCCTCTGATTGCAGTTGGTGAGTAGCATCATTTCTGAGCTCTGTGGGCAGCCAAGCAAAGAGTGACATAGTCAAGAGCCTTTAACCATTCTCCAATTTGCCTCAAGTCCCACCATCCTCTTTGGTATGCAATGCCACACTTCATCTGTGAAGATTAGCGAGATGTGTGAAACGTTGCTGGCAAAAAGCAGCAAGCCACTGTCCTGCAAATATCTGCTATTCTTTTTAGGAAAACTTTACCATTAAACAATTCTATCTCAATCTATTGTGATGAGTGTGGCTGAATATTTTTTGTTCTGCTTCCAGACAGTATGCTCTCAGCAGACAGAAGTGCGTACTCAAGACAATCTTAACAGCAGATCAAGACTCATAAAGGAAGGTTTCCACAGCAGATCAATGAAAAAAAGTGATAATGCCAGGGCATGTCTTGGCTAGAGTCTAATAGTTATAGTTTACTGCACAACACTACACAAGACCACATGTTACGTGGGGCCACAAGTAGTACCAATTAATTAATTAGCAAAAGATCCCTGTATCCTGTAGATCAGCTTATATGCTCGTAAAAAACTCCCAGGAGTAAAATAGATAAAAGTGCAAGTGAGGGATTATGTACAGTTAACTCATGTCAATTGTTATTTAATTAATTTTGTTATGTTTTATAACCGATTAAGACTTTCGTATTATTATTGCAAAATAAATCACAATACTCATCTCCAGAGTTTTTTTTCTTCTTCCTTCACCCTCCCACACAGTAGACTCTTGGTGAATTGTGATTACCTTTTACTACATACTTCTTTTATTTGTTATATCTCACTTCGATGGATATCTTGTTAGGTGTTGATGTGTGATTTTTTTATTTTATCTTTTTAAAGATAAACGTATGTAGTGTCAGAAAGTTACTTATATTCAGGCATTACTCTCTTGCCTCTTCCCATGTTCCATGCTTCCCCACTGCCCTCCTCCAAGACAACTTATCCTCTCTAACTTGGGGCAGGCGGTAGGAGAGGGTAGAGGGGCGATTTATGAACTTCTGTCAGAGTCACTATTTTCTGCAAGTCTATGTTTAGTCTGAAGAGATATACGTTAGCCAGTCTAAATACGTGTCTACCTCTCTTCCTTTTAGCAGTATCCACTACTGAAAAATGAGAGCATTTTCCAGGGCAAAAATCACTATTGCCAACTAGAAAAGAACCACACTTGTCAACTGAGTAAGCTACTCTGATGCAAGTTGTACTGATCTAAGAAATCACAACCTACACAGAGGTCACGTTAGCAGAATTACACCAGCAGCCCAGCTCCCATGCACAGAGAAAGAGTATACTAGCTACAGCAATCATCTGGGGATTTCAAATATCTTGTTTTGTTTCCAGGCAGTATATATGCCAAGTCTTTCGATTTCCAAACAACTTAAATCATTGAAAAATCAAATTTTTGTGCAACATACAGTAGAGGGCAACAATACTTACTATTTTGTGGATAAACCTTCAATCTTTACAAAAAAAGCCACAAAACACCACACTTTTTCTGTATAAACAGGAGTGGCTTTGGCATCCTTTTACTATGTTCCCTTCTAAAATAATAATGTAACTGAATAGAGAGCCCTAAATAAATGATTCACCTTTACAATTTCCCTTAGCACAATGTACTGGTATTACAAATCTCTAGCTCAACTCCTCCCTTCTGTGGCAAGTCATTGGATTTTATTTTGGAATTACGTGCTCATATATGGCCTATTTCATAAAATATCTAAGGTCACATTGCAATACATTCCAATGACACTGGCACTGAAGAAAACGAAGTAGAACAATGAAACCGAAAAATTTGGGGGAATGCAGAGCTCCAAACCACTGCCATTTAACTTACTCATTTGAATAACTGATTTACTATACACATCCCCCAAACATATAAGCTTTTAAGAAAAGTTTAAACATGACTGTACCTTTGGGCTTATGACTAAGGTAGAAGAGTTGGAGAAATAACATTCTAATTTTCTACTTGTTCTTGATATTTTTTTTCTTTTACGCCCAATTACTCCATTGAGCACAGTAACTCTTACTTCAAAAATAAACATCAGGAAAAAATTGGGCCTCTTCAGCAATAGACAATGAATAGGCATAAAGTGCACTTGCTCTGTTTATACATGGCTTTCTGAGCGCATTAGTGAAGGACATCAAATTTACAGATGGACTTGAAAAAAACCCAGGGACTACTTAATAAAGAGTTAAGTGAAACACTGGAACAAACCACAAAGCTTTTAGTTCAGTTTTTGCACACAATAGCTATTCAGAGACAGTAATAATGCAATGTTAGATTTAAAAAAAAAGTCTGGAAAACATTCCTGCTTCTACTTAATTTAATGTAAGAATTCTTTTAAAACAGTTTGCAGTTTTCACAAGACACTGACATTATTGCTTGTCCAGGCCATCACACAAAAGAAGATGTGTTCTTGAACATAAATTGCAGTTTGGCTACCCTGCTTCAGTACTTCTCACATCACTGCAAGAGTTTCTTAAAACCTTCCATCCAGAGGATGAGGTGAGCCACTCAGCTCTCATTTGGGGAATGGGGGAAATGGGTGGGGGGGCTGTTTCCAAACAAATACATCTCTAGCCTGTGTGGTAAAGGCAAATAATTGAAAAGCATGAGCATCTCCACAAACCTCAAATATAAGGGGAAAAAATAGAAGGGAGAAAAAGTGAGAAAAAGTCCTTTTTCTATTTAATTATTGGGGTGGGTTTGACAATGAGTTCATAGGGAAAATAAGTATGAGAATTATGAGCAACCTGAGAGAATTTTCTATGGATATAACACAGTTATAAACCAGAATCCTTAAAGCCTTGTGAAATGGAGCAAGCTGTAGCTCACCTCACACCCTCAGCCTGATGCTGCCTGGAAATGTAATAGGCAGTGGCATCCTATATCAACCTGGTGCTGCTTCACAATTGAGCAATCCAGCCTTTTCCATTCCTTTTAATATTTTTCATTCTCTCCAAAAGACAGCTCAGCTACAAGACACTAAAACAAAACAACAAGGATTATGATATTAATCCTCTGTAAATAGGCTTTTGCTTTTAAGGCTGTACATGGGCACACGTTGAATAAATACTCCAACTTGCAGTTGTTTCTTCTCCATCAATCAGTATGCCATTTTCATTTACCTGTAGTAAAGAAAGTGCTGTTTTCAGATTGGAGAGATTTCTGTATCAAGTCCCTTCTTGTTTTAGACAGACAACATACTTCTGTTGCATAGACAACTTAGACAATTATAGAGCATTTCCCCAAGATATTCAAAATAATTCAGCAATTATCTCTATCTCACAGTTAGTGTTATGTAATTGTTACTGATAGGTAACTCCACATCATCAGGAGTGGCAACATACAGAGATCTCAGCCCATGAACTGTCAGATGTCCAACACAGTGTCAGTAACTGCTTTCATAACAACAGAAAGAAGAGCTGCAGTTGTTATTCACTAAAATAGAAGCTCACAAACACCTTCAGTGCACGCCAGTTTAAGATTCAGGTCAGATGTTCCTGGACCCCAGCTTCCTGACACATCTGGTGGGCAACCCAGCCCTCCTGGCTGACAAGACTTGGAACTGGCAAGACTGATGAAAAAAGCATCAGGGAGGGTTAAAACAGATTAGCAAGGAACTGCTAGGTGATGAATGGAGCCTGTCCCTGCAAGCACTCCAGGTTATCTTCATCTTCATGCCCACTGGGAATTGACTCACAGGTGTTTTAGGAAGAAGCAGCTGCCTACTTTGTGACATTTTGGCTTTTGCCTCCAGGTTGAGAAGGGATACGATATACAACAGAGAGGAGACAGTCTGCTGGAGATATCTAACTGCATTTTCTACACCCAAAGTAGAGCTTGTTTGGCAAGTGAACAGGAAGGTTTCTACATCTCAAATGCAAAAGGAGTCAGGTCCCATTCCATTGACAAAGGACTGAGTATCTGAAATGGCAGAAGTATTTAAAGCAAATTAATACCATTAGCAAAGTCAAAGCTGATGAAAGATGCTTGACATAAGCTGACATTTCTGAAGCCAACATCCTCTGGTCACAAAGCAAAGCAGAGGGAGGCAGGGCTGCATGCTGCCCCTCCGTAGGGCCCTGCACAGGGCTGAAATGGAAACATGCACGTTCCAACATCCCACACAGCATCTGCAACCCTTCCTCCTAAGGGTGAAGGCATTTCAGGAAATTGCGCACCAATTGATAACGCTTATCTTCCCAGCACAATTTGAATCAATGGATTTAAATCTACATGCAATTTACAGCAATGGATCAAAAAAAATCAATGTCGCATAAACCCAAATCTTGAGGCTGTATGGGTTTCTAATAAACACATCTGTCACAGGCAGAGCCGTGGCAACATTTATATAAGCAATATCACACTTTTTGATGGAGTTTTCCTTTTTGTAAGTATAAAACAAACAGACTCACAGCATATCTCTCAGTTAGCAGATAAGCCGCACAGACAGGAATCTTTGATGCTTTATCTTGCCTTGCCCTGATTTTTGCCCCAAACAAATTAATATGGTAGCACCCCCTCTCCTAAGAGTCACTGGGATTTATGAAGTAAAAATAGTCTTCATTCCTATCTGACACATGGTGACACTAAGGGATGCAGAGATCAACTGGGAAGAAAAAGCAAGATGTTAAGTCTTTAAAACAGCACAGCACTACTGATACCCATACCCAGAGTTCATCCACTGAGTCCATAAAACTTACTGTAACCTTTGTCCTAGGAGGATTACTCATCTGCAAGTTATCAGCAAAACCACCTTCTATGAAGTAGGACACAAAATCTGTACAAATTTTCTTTTTTTTTTCCCCCCCAAACATACAACTTTAAACTCCAAAGTCACTTAAAGTCCAGAAGCACAACAAAACCTCTCTGAGTAGCATGCAAGCAGAGCAGAACAAGAGGAATGAGCGGTAGAGATGCGCTGCTTACTGCATCCAGGTACAGAGGGGTCTAGGAGGTCAGAGTGGGTCCATGCCCACGTCCAGAATTACCCCACAGAGGAACTGGTGCTGCATTGCCTTGCAGCACGCAACCCTTGCTCTATGGGTGAAACTATAGTAACTACATGACCACTGGGAATTAGCATGATCCCAGGTCATAAAACTCCATCAGAGCAGATTAGCAAATGACCAGGCCAGCGCTGGATAGGAGTCTTTTTTCTTTTCTTTCCTTTCTGTTAAAGGGAGAATATCACATATGAAATGCTAATTCTGTTTTAAATCAGAAGTAAAACATACACATGACAAAACAAATGTGTGCTTACAAATATTTTGTCATATTAGATTAAGTTATAGCACACAGACTAAACAGAGAAATCTGAAATCCAGGGTCTTGTGTTTGGGATATCCTTGGAGCTTTTATACAAAGAGAGAGAAGTTTACACTTCTGCATTGCACGGCGCACAGTCATCCCATACCTGCCCCATAACACAAACACAGTTTTCTGTACAGCAGCAACATATTTTTCAGTGCAAGAATACACCAATTAAACTGCCAAAACCCTGCTCCTTTCCTATTGATTTTCCTGTGCCACCCTTCTGCAGTGTTTCCTGCCATTTCCTGTCCTCTATTTCTCAAGGCTCAGTGCTGCATCCAACTACATCTCCACCATTATTCCACTTGAGCTCCTTTCCCCCTTTTTGGTCCCATGTTGGCCCCGCGCATCCAACCCAGACCCTGTCTAATAGGTAAAGCCGCCTCCCACATTTCAAGTACCTCAGTCTCCTGCAACCACCACTCCTTTTGTGAAGCTCTCTTATGCTAGTCTCCTCCCTAAAGACATCTCCACACCTTCTTACATACCTATTGTTAACCTGTGCACTAGGCTAGTCTGAATCAAGTGGCAGCCTCTTGAAGCAGACAGCTACAAACACAAAGATACTAGAGAGAGCCATAAAGGAATCAGGTCAGGCAGGGAGCCAACCCAGCCCAGTGGAAGGTACAGGGAGCAAGGAGTTCCTGGGCACCAGGTTCAGTTGGGCATGGCCAAAGTGCTCCTGGCAAAGGCTGACAGACTTTTCACATAACTGGAGAGGGCTCTTAGGCTACAAGTTACACAAAGGGTACTAAACACAAGATGTAGGTTTCAGGTAAAAAAAAGAAAAGAAAAAACCCACAACCATACTGAACTTTTAGAAGAAATGTGATAAGTTTAAGAACGGGACTGTGCAATGTGGTCACTGAGGCAAGAGAGCCTAGACCCAGTAACTCAGAAGCTCCTTTCCAGTTCTACATCTTTGTTTTCCAGGAAGTAAAGGGTGAGTAAGTAACAGAGCTTGTTAGACTGGTATAATTTTCACAAATTGGAAGAAAGAGGAGAGAGCAAAGCAGCTCCTGAGCTTCAGGGCTTTTAGAAGAAGGAAGTTTCAATCTTTTCTTCTCCTTTCTTGAAATACATAATGACCCAGCTTTCCATTCCTTCCTCTCCTGGCAAAAAGTACACAACAAACTCCTGAACAAGTCCTCTGCTGCTATATCTCATCTGTTCCAAGGACTGCTGGGTGATGATGAAGAACATGGAAAAGCTCAGTAGGGCCAGCATCCCAGAAGCTATACTGGGCAGCCACACAGGCTGGCAGAACTGGAGAAGCAGCATTGCTGTGATGCTTTCTGCAGAGCTTCTGTCTGGTCAGCACAGCTTACTATACAAGTGTGAGGGGGAATAGTAATAAAACTGATTTTGCCAGAACCAGAAAATTTCTACCCATCAGAAAAGGTATACAGGAGAATTTAATTGCATCAGCAAAGGGCTGAAAACCTGCATGTTAACTGTGCTCAGAATACTATGAGCAAGGAGTCCTATACCAACCACAACTGTCCTAAGAGAACTCTGATTTTTCCCCACCCACCATCCAGAACACCCATTCCTACCTCACCTCCACACATCAAGAGATGCTAACTTGGGAAAAAGGTCTTCTCTCTTGCGGTCATTCATGAGGCCTCTAGAACTGCAGCACTCAAGGGATTCATAATCAGAACAGATAACTCAGAACACATAGCTTTAATAGCGTCTCATAGGAGGCTCCAGTGGGTTGCCAACCACTAGATCAAGCTGTCCAGGAATCCATTCAACCTGACCTTGAGTGCATCCAGAGATAGGACACTCACCACCTCTCTGGACAACCTGTGCCAGTGTCTCACACCCTCTGAATTATGAATTTCTCCCTAACACTAACCTAAACCTCCCCTCTTTTAGTTTAAAGCCATTCCCCCTTGTCCTATCACTATCAGGCCATGTAAGAAGTCCATTCCCCTCCTGACTGTCAGCTCCCTTTCAAGCATTGGAAAATCACAATGTCACAATGAGGTCTCCTTGGAGCCTTCTCTTCTCCAAACTAAATAAGTCCAATTCCCTCAACCTTACATTATAGGAGCGGTGCTCCAGTCCTCTGATCATTTTCATAGCTCTTCTCTATACCCACTCCAACAGCTCTGTATTCCTCCTGTATTGGGGGGCCCAGGCTTGGATACAGTACTCCAGATAGAATCTTACAAGAACAGAGCAGCAGGGAACAATCACCTCCCTCTCCCTTCTGGCCACCCCTCTTTTGATGCAGCCCAGGATACTGTTGGCTTTCCAGGCTGCAAAAGCACACTGCTGGCTCACATACAGCTTTTCATCCATCAGGACCCTCAAGTCCTTTTCTGCAGTGCTGCTCCCAATGAGTTCTCCCAGTCTGAACTCATACCTGGGATTACCTCAACCCAAGTGCAGCACCTTGCTCTCAGCCTTGATAAACCTCATTAGATTCTTGTGTACTCACTTTTCAAGCCTTTCCAGGTTCTTCTGGATAGCACCCCTCCCTTCTATTGTGAAAAATGCACCACTCAGCTTGGTGTCATCAGCAAACTTGCTAAGGGTATGCTTGATCATGCTGTCTACATCATTGATAAAAATGTTGAAGAGCACCAGTCTCAAGAGGACGCTGGGGAGACACCACTTGTGACCATCCTCCACCAACATATAGTCATTAACAGCAACCCTCTGGCTATGATCATCCAACCAAGTCTTTATCAACCTAAAGCCTTCAGATCCATCTATCTTCAATTTAGAGATGAGGATACATTGAAGAACCACGTCAAAGGCCTTGCACAAGTCTTGGCAGATGACATCAGTTGCACTTTTTTTGTCCACTAATGCAATGACTCATCAGCACCCAGCAGTGACAAGTGACTGTGGTATACCCTCCTCCTTCTTTAAGGGAAAACTCCCACAGAGCAATTATATGAAAAAAATCATGTAATGTGACCATGCATCTTTTTCTTTGACCATCCTGGAAAGAACTCTTTTGATCTATCACATTTCTGGTCCCATGCTGCTGCCACCCGTGCTCAGCTGAGTGCACTGGTGGCAACAGCAGGTTCAGCAAATGACAGCACCAAACGCTGACTCCAAGGTCTCTCATAGCTCTGCCCTCACAGCCTGAAGTAGTGTCCTACTGGTGTAGGCAGTAACTTCAGTATGAGTGATCTCAACTGTCTACCTGTCAGCAGCACCCAATGCTGCTACTATAACTAGGTCTAGGTCTAAAGGACACAGGTCTAAAGGACACTGCTTCAAAACACCTCACTCCTGCTCACAGCTATATATACCAGAACTATCATTAAATCTTCAGCTCTTTGCCCCAAAGCTGCCTGGATGGCTGTGAATTTTACAGCAGCAAGGACTGAACTGCAGGGGCCATCACCCCACCCCCCCAGCTCACTCCTCTGCAGCACAGCCAGCATAGAACACCTTTACTTTGCAAGTTTCACTTTCATTGCACCAGTTTCAGAACTGATCCCTGAAGTACTGCAAGAGTTAAGATGCTAATACACAGACATTTATTTATTTGTAAGGGAAAAGTCCTAGAATTCTCCAGAACTTTCACACTAGGATCTGTGCTGCTGGCTGCCTTGCACACTCATCGGGAGTTCTCACGTCCCACCAGCAGTGCCCAAACCTTCTCCATAATTCCACTTCCACCTGCAGAGCTGCATGAGCATGAGTGCCTGGAGGCAGCTTCTCTTCTTCTAGCCTCTGTCATAGGCCCTAAATAAAATCATTTCCAGCATGGCAGATAAATCCTGCTAGGGTACCATACCCACAGTAGGGTTCACATTCAGCTGACTACAACAGGGTCTTTGGTGCTTGATGACAATTAAAAATAAATAAATACATAAAAGATACTCTTCCTGATATCTGTGGTTGAGAAATGTTTGTGACAAGAGCCATTTGTCCGGTAGTTATAGCTACAAATACATTTATATTTGACTTGCACTTGACTTAATACCACACGAACTGGTGAGAGTAAAGGGACATTGATCTTTGCTTTACTGCTTTGCTTCACAACAAAGGTGTAAGCTCAAGAGGTGGGTTCACCACAGAATATTCATGGATTGCAGTTTGGGCAGGAACAGTTTGTAAACATCAGAAGAAACAGCAAAAAAATTTGTGTTGCAAAACAGTAACATATGTCATTAAAAGAGTTTACTTTTCAGACACATACAGTGCTCCACATTGTTCCCAAAGCTTTTTAAAAGGAAACGATTAGTGTTATTAGCACAGCAGTGCTCTTTTACAAAAGTAGCTCTAGCCATGGTTAATGTTTAAGAAGGAATTAAATATTAACTCAAGGGAAAGCACAGAAGTCATAATGGTTTCAGACCATACACCAGACGGGCAAAGAAATTTTGCTGGGAAAGCAAAAGAAAAAAAAAAGCAGGTTTAGTTCCCAAAGCTAGAAATTGTGGTTCTCCTGCCTCGTTGTCTTGGTGTTCCCAGGATGGAAGGACAGCGCTGCCTCTTTGCTTTTCACCCCAGGACAGGTAATTTTCCTCCTGCGTTTGGTTTAGCAATGACTCCTCAACAATAGAAGGTGGATCACACAGCCCTCCTCCCTGCTGAGGAGGGCTGCAATTTGATTCCCAGCCTGAGATTTGCAGGTAAGATAAAGTGCAAAGGTGACTAAACACCACAACAAGCAAGGTCTAGCCCCGTGGCTTTGCCTGGAAGGGAGAACGGATTATTATAGCAGCAGATCTACCAAGATCTATTCCTTTTCTCCTGTTCCAGCTCCAGTACATGAGAATCCTTGCAGCTGTCTGAAGATAGTTTTATAGTGGCAAAATGGCTTGCTGTGGACTAATACAACAAGCATTCTGCCCTGTTCTACAATATTCCCTTATTCTCTCTCCCATCTTTACATTCTTGCTGCAAATTTAAGAGCATGCACAGAGAACAAAACCATAAATATTAACTGAATTAACTTCACCGCTATAAATACACTTTTCTGTTGCATGTTGTGCTGAACTTCCTAAATAATACTCAACATGAACGTTTAGTCCAAGACTCTCAGGAGGGCTACATCTACATTATACTTTTCATCTTCAAAGCATTTTAAAGATACTAGCTAATTAATCCACTCATCCCCTTTGGGGGAAGCATATTATCATCATCACATTGTTCTTCGCAGTTTTGCAAATAGAGAAACTGAGGCAGAGAAGTAACTTATTCAGTGCCTCAGAGAGAACGAGTGTAAGAAAGTTGTCAGGACTTGCTGACTCTGTCCTAAACCCGAGCTACTATTGGAGCTCATCTGTACTTCATCACTTGTCACTGTGGTGATAGTGCCTTTCTTCCACGCTCATATAATTTTACAGCAACTCTTCAGCACATAGCCTTTAATAAATTACAAACAATAGATAAGGAGTTCTCTGGGCACAATGGAGAAGAAAAAAGGGAAAAAGCAAGAACAAAACAAGGGAAAAGAGGTAAAAGGAGGGAAAGGAAGGGAAAGAAAAAGAGAGAAAGGAAATAAATAGAAAAGGTCACAATAGATTAGTGAAAGAAGCAACAAATCAGTGGGGCCAACTCAGCCTCAAGAGCTTCTCATTTCAGCTTGAACAAAAGACTTGTGAGTGCTAGCCATTATGTGAGCAAGTGAAGGAAAACTCTCTTTTCTAGGAGAACAAAATAATATAAAATGGAATCTCCGTTCTGAAAGTATCCATTCATGTGAATAGATCTACATGCAGGCTGGCTGTGGGAATCAAAAGGACTGATAATGCCTAAAAACGTAAATCCCACACGTTCCAGTTTGAATGACAAAGGGGGAAACTTCCATGATTTTAGTTTGCTCACTAAATAAAGGTCTCCGTGAAACTCAGAACTCTTAAAAGTCTTCTCTGAAAGGCCTGTCCCTCTTTCACCAGTGGATTCATGTCACACCTTCCAAGACTCTTCTACCTCATCTTTTGAGTGAAATTAGCAAAATGATATGGAACAGTTTCTGGTCCGCACTTCATCTTTTCCAAATCAGCATATATCATGCACCAAGAAATAAAGAACTCACTTGGGCCTTCAAAAGTGAACCTTTTAAGAATGATAGTCTAAATGATTTTCATAAGGAACCACTCATACACAGCCTAGAGAGATGAATCTATATACATCACATTACCTCTGAGCATCGTTGCTCTGCCCATGCGATTTCAATAAAATCTAACAACCCAACTGAATTCTCAGAATCCAAACAATCATTTACAACCATGAGGTAATTAGTTTGGCTTCAGGTGAAAAGGTCTAAGGCCTTTTATAAAGGCTGCATATTTCGTCATCTTTTCCTCTTGGCTTCGTTTCATCATGTTTTACAGCTGCTCATCAGGTATTGGCTAACTCGAGTTATTATGACAAGAATATGATCTCGTTAGCATTTTAATCCGTTGCTTCACTATAACTATTTAAAATACTTCACTCTCAGCAAGCTGCTCCATTTGCTTTCAGATGACATTATCTCAGACTTCTTGCTCATTTTGATAACTCAGAGATAAACATGACTCCTCCCCTGCGTCCATCCCTCCTCACACATCCGTCATCATGGAGCCACTTGGTTCCCAGGTCTTTCCAGCTCCTGCCCACACAGAAGTTGTGTATGGCTGGGCTTATTCTCTCTATCATCCTGAGGTTCCCATGTTCTTGTGCAGTTGCACAATTTCTTATTGCAAGCTCCTCTCTACTCAGGGTGTCAGTCATGTACACAACAATCTCTTTTAGCACTGCACATTTCATTTGAAATGCTGCACAGAAGACTATTGGGGTTACTATCAGAAGTTTCCATGACACATTCTCTTGTGGCTGATGGTCATTTTTCACTCAAATGACTTCAACTCTTGTTCTGCACCTGAGCAGACACCCAGATCTGCAGTTAGGTTCACTGAGATAGGAAGAGAGAGGCCTGTGCTGCAGCACCCACAGTGGCAGGAGCATCCTGAGCACCGCAGTTTATATTTCTGACAAAATATACTTCTTACCAAATATCCCTTTCCAATGTGGTTGATTCCTATCTCTGTTAATCAGACTGACATAAAAGCCACTAGCAGCCCTTTTTTAAAGGACATCTCAAGAGCATCTCAGTAGCATTGTGACTGATACAACTTCAAAAGAGAAGAGCTGGGTCTTCAGTACATTTACACAAGTGATGGCTGTGCCACTGTCTATGAGTGGCACAAGTAAGATATGTGTTGTGATGGAAAAATACCCCATACCACACATTTATGTCCCAATTTGCAAGCAACTGCAAAGAGGCTGGGAATAAATCCCATCAAGGAAAATCCAAGAGCTAGAATGAGTTTGAATTGCTCAGAGAAGTAATTAGCAATTTGCAGAACCCAAGCTGCTGGGGTCAGGACATTACAACACGGAAATGACATCCCACACAGCATCTCAGATAACCACTGTTTTGTCTTTGATTCTGCTAAGGAGTTACTTCTCTCTTTCCAAGAGATTGATGAGCTTGAGGTGCTGATTTGAGTCAAATTCCATTCTTCTGTCCCTATATGTATGTAGCAAATAATATCACCAGTAACAGACCCTGCATGTTACCATATCTCATAGGCAGCACTGACACTCTTCAGCTTTGATCTCAGCCACCTCTATTTACTTGCTGACGCCCAGAATGTGGTAAGGTAGGTGTTTTCCTAATCCTCTTGCCAGTATCCTCACTATTCAGTGCCAAAGACAGCTGCTTTTCATTTTTGCCACTCAAAGTGCTTCCTCAATTGCATATGCTTTGTAATGAGCTCTGAGGTGTTCAGCATCACACATTATAGCTTGACTGACTTTTCCACAATGACCATACATTGGTCCCGTGTGGACTTTTCAACTGGCAAGAATACATTCTCTTCTGTTTCTCTATATTTCACATTATTTCTTCCTCCTCATACAGTAATTACTCTGTGGGGCAAGTGCTATAGCAGCCAAATTCTTTAATCTTTCTCCAGGTGCAGAGTGCCTGGAAGACATTGCAGACCTTCAAAAACATTTTGATAATCTTTCAGCCTTTTTGCTGTAGGGATACCACAGTATGTCTGTTCAGACTGGATTTCTGGAGTTCCTTGTGTCTCTACCACATAAATCACTTGTCTGTCCCTTTCTGAGTGTCCCTACATCTCTACATTTATTTGTACTGACTGCAAGCAGTGACTTTGCCACTGACTTAGTCAATTATTAATTGCACTTTCATCTTGTAAAGCTCCTCTTGGTGCTTTCCCTGAGTTTTATGTTGGCATAGCAAGTTGAGGACTATCCAATACAGATATTTTAGTATTTGCAGTGCTTGGTTACATTCTTATGTTCTTCCCTTTCATAGCAAGTGCAATGCCTTCACTGATAACTCACCATCTACGTGGCATGTAGTTTCCTGTTTGCATGCAGCTGTCCAGTGCTGGAGTTTGACTGAGGTTTACAACTGTTATTATTTTGGAGAGCACTGTATTGTACAAACATTAATATATATATATAATTTAAGCTTGCATAAGATAAACTTCTCAATAATGACATTGTCCACCACAATCAATGCAGGTGACACTGTACTTGGAACATTATTCAAAACACTTCATTTTCTTCTCCCAAGAACTTTCTTCTCACTTGTTTGCCTTTTTCTGCCTACTTCTGTTCATTCATTTCTGCACTGAACTTGGTTTATTTCTGTGCTGCTGTTTTTCTCTGTTTATACTCAGTGTCGGAAGTGAGGTACCTTACTGTCAAAAAAAACCCACATCATTCTTGTCCTCATTAGTAAGGTATAATTTGGCTTTCGAGATCAGACATTCATAGAAGTCATCTATTTTGTACCACTGACATCAACCAGGCACTTCTTAACAACAGGCAAAAAAAAATCATGATACTTTCTGCATTTTCTGCAACTTGAAAATGCTTACGGAGCATTGCTAGATTTGTTTTTTTTTTTTTAAACAGGGGCTCTCTGTATCATTGGCATCTAGGTTTTTTGTATGTATTATGAATATTCCTATGCTTCTGATTTCACCAACTGATTGCAGGCCGCTTATTTCTAACACCAAGTTCAATATTTAAGTATTAAGCGTTGGGCAAAAGAGCTATAGCTATTCAGCCTTTGTTATCTTCTCTGCACAAACTGTATTTTGTCATCAAACCTTTCCTGAAAGCAGTATTCTAAATTTCTAGACATTACCACGCATTGCTGGCAGTGCTTTTGCTCCAAAATTTTCTTTTTTGTCAGGTCTCTCTGTATAGTCTTTTACTGTAGCAACACGTAGATGTAACAGAAAGAGAGGGAAGACCAAAATATATAAACTACTTGAAAAAAAAATAGGTCCTTCTGATGGTAACACGGGATGTGTCTTCTCTGTCCTAGTAATTTGATGGTTTTATATGGGAAGCCTACAGTCTTGCAGAGAAATCCTGCTTTATTTCCTGCATGCATAGGACAATGCGTAGCTGTGCGTGCCTATCCTGAGCCAGGTCTGGAAAGATCAACAGCATCATCAAGGAGCCATGCTCAAAACCACAATAAGCATTTCAATATTCCTGTTTCAATTAATCTAACAGCAGATGTGTTTATCTACCCTGAGTAGATAAGGAAGTGAAACCATTTGAGTAAAAAATGACCATAAACCACAAGAGAACAGTGTAAGAGTTATAGATAGCAACCCCAAAACTCCTTTCAGAGCGTACTGTAAAAGCTGCATACATACAAGGCCACATACAGAGGTTCAATGTGACTTCTGCCTGTGCTAGCAGAAGAGACAAAAAGGAAGAGACATGCAAAGTTCAAAGTCCATGCTATCTGATAAGGCCTGTCAGAACTAAAACCAGGAGGTACTGCCAGAATTAAATTATTTCCTCAGGACAAGTCATGCATTCATAATCAAGAAACATTGGTTGAGCAGATAAAGCCCATTTGTATAGCATAATAGTTGATGAGCATATATTTCACCAAAATAGTAAATATATACACTCTACAAACACAGGGCAAAACCACAGACACAGCAGACAACATAACATCCTCTCTGCTGAGACTTGAACAGCAAGACAAAGAGAAAAGCTAAAAAGCAACTGGCTGATAGATATGCATATATCCTCTGAAAACCCTACACCTATAAAAGAAAGGAGTTAAAGCTGTCTACCCTTCTTGCAAAGAGGGATTACGCTTGCTCCAACATGAATTCACCTTCAAAGACTACCCAAGAATTTCTGTAATACCAAGGCATGAAAAAATAACATTTACCCCCCTCCAAGCTAGAAAAAGAGTTTTTTCAGGTAAATGAGAATTAGTCAAAACAAACACTTAAAGCAGAGACAGAGTAAGTGTCATATGTGCTGAAACAAATTATAAGGGACTATTATATTTTATATGCAAACAGACTTCACTAATTATGCTGGATTTTCCTATCTTGATTGAGACAAAAGGGGTGCTGGAATAGACATCCCTGCAGGAGGGTTTTATGAACAAACAGCTGCATGTAGGAACTTGGAGCTCTCTCATTTCAGAAAATCTCTGATAAGAAAAGGAGCCTTCCTGGGTGAACTGTCTCAGTTCTTGGCCCCTTATTCAGAAACACAGAGCAGTTGCATGGGTAGTTATACCAACCCTGTAGCCCAAGCAAACAGCCTCACAGACAGCTACCATTATTAACTAAATCAGATGAACACATTTTTCAGCAATAGGTGCTGAAGCTTTTATTTTTTATAAGCATATCACTCACTACTGCAACTCCCAGATACATGCACCATGGAGAAAACAGTACAGCAAGGGGAAAGGAGAAGTATTTATAGGTATTTGTTTGAGAAAATTCTGAAAATTCATGGTGGTCAAGGTTTCTTTTCATGAGCTTACTGCAAACATTCACAGCTATTTAGTTCCATCTTGAAGAAGGTTTGCAAACATGGATTACACTGCAGGTTCTTGTGCAAACATATATCCATTAATGAAGATATGCTAAAAGACTAGCACAAGTATTTGCATTGAGAGCATTTGCAGAGCTAATGTAAAAGCTTCTTGTGGTTTGGGAATTCCCAAGGCAGGCATCAAAATATGAAAAATATATAACAAAAAAATATAGCACAGTGCAAGCAACCAATGGAGCTAAAGCAAACATTCAAAACATGTACAAGTACACTCCAGTCTCAGCTATGCTCCCTTTAACCATTCACTGAGCAAGATGAAAAGTTGGCTAGAAAAAGTAATGATAGAAAAAAAAATCAAAGAATGTTTCCACAGTATTTATAAACAGAAAAGAGGCATTTGCCAAATGCATTCTTACTGCAGTTAGCTCCCCATTCCTAGCAATATTTCTCATATTTCCCACATAGAATAGACTCTGCTTGCTCTCCTTTGTTGGGTTCCATGGTGGAGAGGAGCATCAGATCTGGGGTTTGTGGAGGGATGCAGACAGCAGCCTGCCGGGAGCTAATCTCAGTAGAAGGGCACTCCAGGCATGGCCATCCCCACAATACACAGATACTAGACTGCTTTGACTTTTCCCAAAGTGCTTCTCATTGCTCCCCAAAGAGAACAAGTCAAGCAAACCATGTGACCAGGCAGCCCTGCGTCCTCAGTACTGGGAACACACGGAAGCTGCACACGCTGCCAGCACAGCAGCCACCTCAGAGAGGAAAGGCTGGGAATGATTTTCACTCAGGTCTACCACTGAAGCCAATGTATTGTGCAATTACATCCTGCAAGGTTAAGGTATCTCAGAATTCCTGGAGCAGTCATCTTTTGCTGCCAAGACATGCTTCTAGGAAGGACAGCAAAGGAATGATTCTCCTGCTTTCTGCAGACACATAAAGCTTAACTAAAGCTGTTGCTCACTTATGACCTGTCCATAGCAGCTCCTGTAACAGAAGCATCCAATTCACCAACGGTTCAAAAGTCAGGGCCCTAAAAATCACAGTATTACTAGTAATCAGTTTTTCCTTTTTTTTCTTTAAAGCCAACCAATGACACTTTTTTGTGGCTTTTTTTTCTCCTTTAGATTAAACCAGAAGCTGGCCATGTTTGTTTAACCTCAAGCTTTGCTGAACTGGCATGCCTGAACAGCCCTCAGCACTGCCAGAGCCGCAGATGCTAAGGTAACAGGAGAAGAGCAGAAAGCTGCAGCCTGTTGCTAAGACAAGGCAGCTTCCAAGTCCTGACCATGACCACAACAGGCACCCCACGTGGAAGAGAAACTCCAATGAAAGAGAACATGGCTGTGAGTTTATGCTGGCATCTTTGACAGCACTTCTAAAGGCAAGGAGAAAAGGCTGTGAGAGATGGGAACAGAGAGGTTATCATCACAGAGAAAGATCTAGGGGAAATTTCAGGTTGCATTTCAGCTGGCAAAGAAACAAACCTATGCATACACTACTGTACACATACAGTGACACAGCCAAAGATACAGATAATACCAGTTACAACTAAAATTTTTTAACAGTTTGCTCAATCTTTTGCAACAGTTATGTCTCTTAGTGGAAATATTTGCAAAAGCCAAGCACAGCACCAGTACTAAACATGGACCCATGAAAGAAGAACATGGGCTTGGGATGGAGCTACAGGTCCTGCTGCATTGGCCCCCGTCTGATCTTCAGAATTTCTGCTTTGTGCCCAGCCAACAAGGTACAGAAGCAGTCAAGCAGGAGGACAAGGTTAGTGACACCAGTAGGAACTATTTCAGCAGAAAATACAGGTAGGAGAGAAAATCCAAAGGAAACCCTCGCTCCAGGGAAAAGATACACACCCTTTCTGGTTGGGTCAAATGAACTCAAACACTATGCTCCTACTCCACTAAATCTTGTAAATATTTAAACCAGTTGGAATAGATTTTTAGCTCCCCACCCTCTGACCATGTGTGTTCATGCACCCCTGACCAAGTTACACAGATAGCAGGTAACACTCTTCTCTATATCTGCCAAAAGAGAAACCAGCTGTTTACTCTTACACAAGCTTGGGATTTCTGAGCTAAACAGATAACTGGCTCCTCAGTTTCCCTTCATGTTTTAATTGTATTTGATTTCACCAATTACAGAAGTGTTTACATTCTGGAGGGGGGTGGGAAAAGCAAAACATTTAAGCCACATGTAAGCAGCAACATCTGTCCCATCCGCCTGGGAAGCATGAGGAGGGGAGCCGGGTCATGCCAGAGCAGGAGGCTGCCGAGTCGTGCCCAGAGAGCCACACACAACCCACAAATGCCTGTAGTGTGCTGGGCTCTGAGCTGCAGCTGTGCTCACTGCCCACCCTGCGCATGCCCCGCACCCTGCCAGCAGCTCCCCACGCACTGCAGCCACAGCCAGCACCCAGGGATGCACACTGATGATGATTCACTTACAGAGCCAAAAGCAGCACACAATTAAACAAACAAGCCCATTTAACCAGGCATTAAAATGCATGCTTGGGAAACAGGGCTCCAGCAAAATTAGCAGCGACATGAGCATTCAGCTGGCCATGCTTCACCGCCCCAATCCCTCTTGCACACCGTTTTCTTGCCCCACATTCGGGCTGTCCAGAAGGTACCCTGTTGCCCTGCCACCAGGCCATGAGCAAGCTCCCCAGCCCATCTACAGCCTGCATACATCCCAACATCAAACCAGGCCTGGAAAGGGTTAAGGGGACAAGTAAATTTTTCTACCACCATTAAAATACCAGAAATCTTTATACAGCTTCAGGCCACAGCAACAATGGGAAAAGAGCTTTATTCTTACTGGTCTGTGCTTTGTAAGTAGCACCATTTTGAATACATATTACACCTTTTATCAGAAGGGACAAATCACATTCAAAGAAATTTTTAAACATGCATATGTATATCCTCATTGTTTTAAATATTCTTTTTAGATAACTGAACGTTTTAATCTACGTTAATTAAAGCATGCCAGCTAATGTGTTTAAAAAACACTGTTTTCATGGTCTAAACATAACCTGAAGCAGAACATGCATTTAATATGCTTTCTGATGGTGGTTAAGGCTGAGATCAAATCTGTATGAGACAAAAGCCTGTTCCAGGAACTGGGGGAAGCTCCTGCACTACAACCCAGGCTGTTGGCTGCTGCAGAGTAGGTGGCTTGCCACGTTGGGTTCTGCTCTTTCTCCTGTAACAATGCTGTAGTTTGGAAGGTGGCTCGGCAGGTTCTTCCAATGCCACAACCCATTCCCACCACCCACCCACTTCTTAGCAAGCTTTTCATATGCTAAGTGACAGCAAATCAGATGCAATCATCCTACCGGTGTTTCTCCGCATCTTCCTACATGACAAGCATCCTCATAAAATACCATCCCTGAGTGGCAGGCACTCTTGGCTCAGCAGACCACACTACTACACTTTTTTTTGCTTTTATTTATTTAACACCTCTGACTTCCTTCCAGAGATCTCAACTTGCGATGTGGCAGTATGCATTTTTAATGCTTACTCCTCATGCTAATTTCCAGATAGGTCAGCAGCAGATGCTCATACAGACAAAGGTCATTTCCCCGCCTGTGGCCCAGTCTCCATATTCCTCATTACAGCAATAAAGGCGTGTGTTCGTGTCTCCAGGTAGCTGCTAAACCTGCATCTCTTCACATGTGCTCTGATTCATGCAGGCAAAGGGCTTACCCTGCAACTTCTGCAGTGGTTCCCCAGGTTTCCCTCCCACACCCACACTGGGTATTTTTCACCCTTCCTGCCAGGACAGCCCTGCTACTCACCTGCCACAGTTCACAGCCCAGTATATGACAGCAAATTATTATGGCAAGGGTGCAGCATCACTGTCCTCACCCTGAGCTAACTTGTCCCCATTTCTGCAACTGGCACCTCCCACACGTGCTGCTGCTTACAAGGGAATGGCTGCCAACGGTTACTACAGGTAAAAGCTCCTGATTTGAAAGATACAAATAACACACCTGCAAAACATCACACCAACATTATTTTGACTAAAGAGCCAGGACACAAGTCTGTTGAATCAGATCACCTGTACATTCAGACCACTGTGGGCACATCATTTACATGCCATGGAAGTAGTACAACAGCATATGAATACTCAGACTTTGCTGACCCCAGGCAATTAGCCAAAATTGTTTCCACTGAGTGGAAAAACTGATGACAGCTTGTTCTCTCATTGATGCAATGCTTTTCTACAATAAATAAATAAATAAATCCAAAGTCCTACTTTTTTCAAAAAGAGAAAGATTCAACAAGGGACTGTTGATTCTCCAAACTTCAAGCCTTGTACAGCAAGTACTTATCCCAAAACGCCTCTCATTTTTGGGTCTCCATTTAAACAGGCCTCAGTAGCTATGACTGTCCGGCATTTGTTTCCCTCTGCCCCAGTCTCCTCAAGCAAAATCCCATACAGCTTCTCCCCCACCAAGCCCGCCCGCCCCCCCCCCCCCCCCCAGTTGCTCCTATCTTTATTCTAAGCAAACAATGTCTGTCACTTCTATGAGCCACAGCTGGGCTAGAACCTTGCCTGCAAAAACACGCCCCTTTTCATACTGCTTTCCTGTTCTAGTTCTCAGGATCTGCCTATCATCTTTCCCTGCCTGGAAGGAAGCACATCTCCCGGATGATCAGAAGTGTCCAGAAATCACAATGGGAGGTTAAAATGTATAGATGTAAGCAATGTAAATCATCTGTTGGCTCCTTTCACACTTTGAAGAGCTCAGGCACTTTATACAAAGGTGACTTTGCCATCCTACATTATGGGAAGGGCTGTGGCCATCTGGTACCATCCTACTCTTGATTTCCAGAGGTAATTGAGATGAAAAGGGTCGTGAGAAAAGAGAAGCTCAAGATTTTCCTACTGTAGCAGAGTGACAAATTTTGCTGGCCACCACAGCGGGCTGAACTCTCCTTGAAATGCCACAACAGTGATGCTGTGTCCAGCACTAGGCTCCCACAGATCCTGTCCTAAACACTTGGTGCTGCTGTATGTACCGTTGTATAAGATTTTCCCATCTTCGTGGCTTTTCCCTTGAGGTTGCTCTTGCTTAACTGCCCTCTCCTTGTAATTGACTTGCACAACCTATATTTTTCCCTTTGTGGAAAAAGCCAACACTTCTACTTTAAAAAAATAAATCAAATTACTCTAATTAATGAATTAACTCTGAAAAAGAGCAAAAGCAAGACAAAAACTGAAATTCATAGCCAAAGTTTTGAAACAGTGAATAATATCAAAGACAGAACTGAAGTAATTTCAGACCTTTAAAAGCTGACTGTAATGGTATGGAAATGACCTTCAATCAGTCATTTTAAGTAAGGCCTATTTGAAATTAACACCTTTTTGCAAAGTGCTCAATGAATCAGCATTTTCCATTGGAAAACCTTCCATCTGAAGATTTCTAACTTGTTCTACAGCTTCCACTGAGCTCGACTTTCTTGCCTTTCCTGTACTATATGTTTATTTTACCATCATTACATCATATTTTGTCTCATTCTTGCAGTCATTCATTGTTTCTTCCCAGCTTGGCAGGCCCAATATTTAAATAATGTGTAGTCAATATAAAAGCTAAGGGCTACTGTAAGTAAACAGCTAAGCATAGGACCCAACACATTCCTCAGTTTCATGGGTGTAAATCTCATAGGAGAGGAATGGTTGGAAGTACCCTACTTAAATTATTCACATTCCACTGTGGAGTGAAGATACATTTGAATTATTTTTTTAAACCAAAAAAAGCCTCCTTCCTCTCGAGCACTTCACTTAAATTTGATTTAGAATGAGAAATTACTAGAATATTGTTTGATAGGAAACAGCTGTTGTACAAAATAAAATGTAGGTAGAGTGAGGGACTATCATATACTAGCGGAAGGAGAAGAAAGGGCAAAAGTGAAGCATAAAGGGATGAAAGAGGAGTGATTGTAATCTAGAAAAAGAACTAAGTCTTATGTACAGCAGGCCAGTAATTACTAGTGTTCTTACTCATCTACCTGCATACAAATGAGTTGTTTCTTCTTTCTAGGATACTACTACAACCTTGAGGTGCCCAATTCCTTGTGGCAATAAGATCCTCAGCATCATTACATGTTGTAACTTGGAATCAGTGGTAGTCAGCTTTGAGCAAGCTAAGGACAAATTCAGCTCTGCCAAGTGCTATTAAGTTAGCAGGTATTAGGAACAAACAAGGGAGAAGGACAACTCTAGAGACTACTTCTACAAAAGTGCTGCCAGTGAGGCTGTGAAAGGAATTTCTGCGGCTAACAGCATATTGTAATTGCCTGTATAACAATCACAATGCAAGATTTTTGTCTGATAGTAAAATGAGAAAATAGCAATCTGTCTTTCAGAAACTGATCTAGAGGCATGATTTCACAAGCTGCTTTGTAATGGCAGCTTCCTGAGCCTTACTGATTCTCACTCAAGACAACAGCTCATCCTAGTTCACCTAGAGCCCCAGAGGGACAAGTAGCATGGCATTCAGCCAAAGGACATAATTCTACTGTAAGCCTGCAGCCATCCATCTTCTGCCCAGTCCGATATCCAAATTAACAATAGAACAGTGTGCATATCAAATAACTGTACTATCTGAATGTGACAAAAACATGGTGAGTAGTAACGACTGGATCAGTCTTCTGGCCTGCTCTTTAATGTTTTCCACATTAAACTGAGTAACACACTAGTAAAGGAGTCTTACCTTTAAAAAAGGGGATCCTTTGTGTATCCAGATCTAATGGGACCATTATTGGCCAAGAGGAGATCTGGAGAGGCTTGACATTGATAGATGTAGAAGGATCAGCACAGTACATCAACATGAAAGTTAAGTAAGTTGCACAGTATTGTTTGTTTTGTGTTTTAAAACAGCAGGGAATGTGGATAGTTATAGAGATTATATAGATCATCAGCAAAGACAGTCTCTGGAAGGTGAAAGAATACATCGACCAGAAGGGAGCAACAAGTTCTTGGCTAGAAGGGGAAAAAACCCAAACATATCCATAGAGTAACTTCCTTGGACTGGGATAACACTCCATCACCTGAGCTTCCTTACCAAGGCCTGTGTTTATAATCAAAAGCATCCTCCCCTTATAGAAACAGTTTAACTCCACCGGTTGCACTATGCAGCTGCTCACAGCAGGATGCAGCCACAACCCGAGATATCCCTCCTTATGATACAAGTGATAAATTGTCTGAGGAGGAGTCCATCACAGTACCCATGCCAGCATTTGTAGTGGTCTGCTCCATGCCAGAAGCTCTTTAATGAAAGCAAGTTCACTATTTGATGCTTCAGTCAAAAAGAAAAACAGCATTTTTCAAAGGCAAGAAAGTGAAAAACCCCAGCTGATGAGTATTAAATATGGTCAGAATAGCTTTCCAAGAGTCTGTTTTGATAAAACCACAATTTCTTCTTACAATTCAATTAATGTTAGGAAAAGTCCCACAGGAAAAAGTATTTGAAAATTAATTGAGGAAACTTAAGAGAAGTCATTTAAAATCTCATTATGTGACACTTTAGGTTTCTCACTTTTATACTGCTGCCTAGAATATGAGCACAGAATAGCTGAATTACTCCCCGCCACCCCGTCCTGAAATCTAGTTCTGGTTTCAATTTGTCTGTTGATTGAAATACCATTCTCTTGCTAATTCAAGGTATTACATCTGTTTGTCACCATGAAGTCTGAACAACTTACAGACAAAAAAAAAAATCTCGGAAATCAAATCTTTGGGAAATAACGATGAATAAGAAAGCCCCCAGAACAGACGTTTTCATCACAGCTTTGAATCAGGAACAAATTTCAAAGCAGCAAGATTATTCACAAAGCATATCATAGGTTTTACTGACTCTACATAACAGTATTTATCTATTCTTACGTAAAAGCTTCCCGTTACAGAGAAAAACACCACTATTTCCCACATGATTTGTCCTGAATAAAGATCTGCCTCAGTAACGGCCAGGCCATACCCATCTAATCTCAAGAAGACTGAACAAATTCTACCACCTACAGAAAAGCCATCTCTATCTGCATCTGCCCTCTTAGGGCTTACATGTGGGAATCAACAAGAAAAATGGCACTTGGCCAAAGGACTCTTGCCTTGTCTTGCACTCTGTGACATAATCAAAACTAGCTGTTGAAATAATATTGAGTCAACTGGTGGACTCAAAGTTGAAGTGCATCTTGTGTGTGCCCACGAATACAAAGCTAGTCACTGTCTGATCTTAACCACAAATACAACTTTATGTTTGAGGGTGTGTGCACTCAGTTCTCCCTTTCTACTTTACCATGCATGTTAGTAAGATACTGGGTAGACAATTGACAATAAAAAATCTCACTATTAAAAAAGGGCATTGGTGCAACAAAATATTGCTGTTTAGAGTGGAAAGTGAGCAAGGACTCCTCTTGAGAGATGGAAAAATCCAGGTATAGGTCAGCATGGAGGAAAAAGAATGGTGGGCCATTCTCTTACGTACTGAATTTCACGTTCTGCACCTCAAGCTTATTGAAGGACATAAAATAAGTACAGTTTTAGTCTGTACTGTCCCACAAGATGCTCCTTCTAGCACACGAATTTCCACAGAGGTCATGAGAACATATATTCCATAAAGACTGCTTATTTGCACACAAAAATGGGGTGGGTGATAAGGAAAACAAGCTTTTTGTAACCTCCTGGAGCATTAAAACAGACATTTTATTAATTATGGCTATGTAAGGGGACTTTTTCTGTGTATGAGTGCATGCACGCCTTGCTTTAAATCTCCTACAGACATGTTTATAGAAGGAAGGTTAAATATTTTTCCATAGCTTCATGGAAAATTACTATGAGAAACCTTGGAGGAACACAGCTGTGGGGTCCTTCATTACCTCAGCACAAGCAGAGCCTTCTATTCACTGACATTTCATTGTGTTTTGCTGGGTATGTGTTCCCAGGTGTACACTCAACCCTTCTGAAACATGACACCAAAAGAGATGAATTTTTCCTTCCCAATCTGGCTAATATTTTTGAAAGAACCACCGAGGACAACTTTACTTTCCCACCCAACAGATCACATACCATTTCCCAAACCTAAATCCAATTTTGTAATAAGAGAAAAGGGGCTGAGGAGATGCCATCACTCACATACGTCCTAACCTAGTACCAAAACACATAGAGCCATTCTACATCCTCATTTAAGTCCAGAGATCTAACAGCTTCTTAGTATTTCACCTCGCTGTACTCCATGCTCTGAGTTCAGGCAGATATTTTTGCCTTACACCTCGTCCCAAACTGCAAAAATAACACCTCTCCTCCTTAGAGGGGCAGCATTTTTGCAGCATGTTAAAAACTGCCCTGGTACTTCTCAGTAATCCACTAAAGATGCTGGGGATTCTCTAAAATGAAAGGCTCTTTACAGATATAAAATATAGTATAAACAAAACCACACAGTAAAAAAATTAACAAATAAATCCACACACAGAAAAACTGGACATTTTTCACTGCCCCCCCAGTTCACTCCGATCCCTTAGATGAGACTGACCAGGACTGGCATGAAGCTGATGGCCAAGCTGTAGAAATAAGGAAACAGGAAAAAATAAAAAAAATCAGGGTAAGAAAATATTTATTATTAAGGGCTTGCTGCCTACTAAACAGTTGCTAACAGATAAAAACACCCTTCACACTAAAAAACACTCAAGCCACTGTTTCTTCATACCAGCTTTGTCAGTGCACATGTCAAAACAGCTGGCTGAATAATTAGAAGGACGGTGGGGCTTATATATTAAATTTTTATAGTGTGAATATTTTCATTCTGTACAAATATTGGTTTTAAAAGAAAAACGGAAGCTTGAATATACAAGGCAGGCCAGTGATTCTAGGAGTGAATAAGATCTTGGTAACTACTGGTAGTCTTCTTTAGCATATTAAGTGTTTGCTGATACATCAGTCCATCCCACTGAAATTCTGCATATCAACTCTGAATCATATTTCCTCATCCATCTCCCAGTTTGGAGTTGACCTGGTGACAGTGACTTGGTGAATTTGAGAGGCTAATGCTAACAAATAGAATTTCCTCCACCTCCAGATTTTAAACTAACTGGAGATGCTGGAGAATCTGAAACTCCTTTTCTCCTCCTGGATGAACTCCTATGGACTCTGTCCACAGTAAATATGTGCAAATTCAGAGGGAAAAGGTTGGTGACATACTATATAAACTGATAAGTTTTTTCCTTGGGACTTTCAAGATGCTCGATGTCAAATGCCTCTTACTGAAAAAAAAAGTTTGTAACTACTCCTTTCATTTCTTCCCTTTTTAACAAATGAGAAGAGAGAAACCATGAAGAATTATTTGTATTTTTCAATCATTAGAAGTCTCTCTAAAAGAAGCATTCTTTTGCAAAAAAAAGTTCTGGTTTTAAGATCATTTCTGAAAATAACAAGACTTCCATTGACCAAAATTAGTCACAAGAAAAGGAAGCAGGGCTGGCCAATCGCCCTCCTGTCCACTACCCAAATTCTAAGATGTTTGTAGAGGAAATATCTTGGCCTTAAGAAGGCACAATCTGTTAAGTCACTAAAGGTTCTGCAGACATTACTGGAGCTTGGTATTCTTTTCTCATGTAAGAACTAGCCCAATTAAATATTCAGCTGGCAAGACACGTCCCTCCAAACATAGAGTTCAGCAATTCAGTTCATCTAGTCAAAAGCAACACAACCGATACATTGACAGTACAGTGAATTACTGTCATTTCATGACCTCCTGAGGTCCCTTCATCTCAAGGCTGCTGCAGAGCTCCACTAGGGACATGCAGAGACTAGGCCATCACCTCCTCACCAAACAGCCATCCTGTTTGCCAACATCCCATGCTGCAGGGACCCCACACTCTCAGCGGGAGCTAGGCAAACTTCCTTCTTTCCTCACATTTGATGGGCAACTCTCTCATAGTACTTCACACTAGAAAAGACCCTGGCACTTCTCTGAGAAAAAACTACAGCCTGACCATAAACAGCAGAGCTGCTTGAGGCTGCAACCATATTGTATGGGTGCTGGGCATCTCACTTAGCCCCTGATTCTCCTGACTGTGCTCCAGATGCCACTGAATATTCAGTGCTGGTCAGGAGAGGTCATCAGACCTAAACACCAAATACACACACATGCATATCACCAGCAAAAGAGGCCCTGCGGACACAGTCACGAGCTTGTGCTTCCTCCTCCTTGTGCTTGCCAGCACACAGTAGCCTGCAACTGCAGACCTACTACTGAATTTCCTCAGCTGGGTCACAGCATTACACGCTATTGTTTCTGCTTTCCCCCTTCTCTCCCATATAAATAGCAGGCAGCACTAAAATGATAAGATTGCCAGGAAGAAGGAAAAAAAGCTTTTGTTTAAGACCCTCCCATTTCAGGCCTGTAATTGAGAAAAGCAAATACATATTACATTAGTGTGATTAGTATTGAGTGTAACAAGCTCCTGTCTTCTGTTTCATCTAAGTCTCCTCACAGAAGGCTGAAGATAAGCTGTTTTCTGCCTACAGAATAGGCTCAGGCAAGTTTTTTTTTTCCTATAGACAGCCAGTCAGTCCACACCCATACTGGACATCAAATTAATATGTTAAAAGGAAAAATATATATATATATATATATATATATATGAAGAACATTCCTACATATGCTCAGTTTTGCAGCAGAGCTGTACTGAGTGCTGCTAAGCTCTTTTACTAACAGTCCTGTAAGGCAGAGATAGAAATCCTGCCCCTCACCATGCTGGGGTTGGGGAAGCTTCTCCTGTTGGTCATGAAGCAAACATTTGAGGCCCAGACTCTGCTAATGAGCTCACCACTATAATTTTTACCAGCACAGTCCCATTATAGGCATCAGTGGTGAAAGCTGTTGCTTATTTGAGCCCTGATGTCTTTCTGTCAAATGATAAGGGCAAGAACACCCTCCCAGTAAGCCCAGTGCTTTGCATCTTCCCTTCTCCATAGGCACTGCCCAAGCTCTGACTACTCACTGGGCCCTGGCAGCCCAGGGCCATGCTGCTGCCTGCCCTGCTCACTACTCCAGCAGCTCAGCCCAAACCCAGCCTGCACGCTATGCTTAGGGAGTCATTACAGAGCTCCCTAACCATTTGGCCACCTGTATTACTGCATGTGCAAGGGCCTGCCTCCTCCCCTCAAAGCATCAGAAGGCCCTGAGAGCAGATCCCTACTTCTCCTTGCAAGACAGGGTTATTTCCACAGACACCTCAAAAGCCAAGAGCTGGCTTCCCCTCTCCCCAGCCCGTGGGAGCGAACATTGCTCAAAATTACCTGCCCAAGCTTATGTATTCAGTGACAAAAAATAGCTTTCCGAGCTGGAAACCTTTGCCAACTTTTTAAACCCTGTAAAGACTTGTTTTTATAAGCAAAGAAATTCCCAAAGAATTTAGTTGTATGAGTCACTAAGCATGAAGTTTTTGTCTACTAAGATTTATATTTTCTAATGATTTTTTTTTTGGTAAGAAAAAAGGGAAGATACACAGTAAGGAAATTATAAAAGGTATTCATTGAAATTAAGAGATAATTAACCAGTCTTAACTTGTGCACAGCAGCAGATTTCCTCCTGGCAGTGCACTCATGCAGCTCTGTCTGCACTCAGCAGCATTCAGAGCAGGCAGAAGGCCGAGCAGGCCACAGCCTATGCTGCATACTAGGGCTGTGGTTGCTGCCACAGCTGAGCTGCTCTAACAGCTCCTGATGACTGCAGGGCAGCCCTCCCTTCCGGCCACTCCTCCTCCTTCTCTGCAAGGGCTTCCCTAGCTTGCAAACCTCTCAGAGCCAGCTTTTGGGGAGGGAAAAGAAATAAGAAATCAGCCCACCCCCCCCAGAAATATATTTTTTTCTAAAGTGAACTGAGCCAACTAATCAGCCAGGTGCTCCTAGGCAAGAAAGGGGCAGGGACACAGCTGCAAGTGGGAAGGAAGGGGGAACACATCCCTGAAGCTGCTAGATTGACTCAGCTGCAGCATCACAAGAAAGCATCGCTAGTCTGCTGCTGGCACAAAAGCAACTGAGATGCACACACATCCTATTCTATTTCCAGCCTGACCAGTCTCCAGTGGAAAAGGAGCAGAAAACAGCTGGGAGAGCAACTTCAACTCTCCCACTAGATTTCACTGCATGCTCCATGCCCCGACACAGAGTTTGCTTAATCCAGCACGATAGAAAAATCCCAGGCAGCAGGCATGCACTATGATTTATCATTTCTGTGTAACTTAATTCGAGGTATTTGGAGAAAGCCTTCAGAGGAAAGGAAAAAAAGACCACAGTTGGCTCTTTGCAATATTTTTAACGCTGTTTGCCAGAGGAAGAGGTTATGGTTGTGCGGTGTACCCGTCGCATGGGGCCAAGCAGCAGTGTAGGAGCAGCACTCCCAGCTCCAAGCAGGTTTGGCATGAGAAGCCATCTGAAGACAAATGCCTATGAGAAGCTCAAGTCAAAGACAGGGCCACCACCAACACTTCAACAGGGGAGAAGGCGAGCAGAAATTTTCATAATTACTCTCTGAAACTCCTCTCCAGAGCTTTCCCAGCTTCTGGCCCAGTCTCCCTAGAGCTGCCTAGCCAGTCCCTCCCCCCGTCCCCCCCCCCCCCCGTATTTTGTGCATACCCAGGAAAGACACTGCATTAAATATCAACAAAATAACATATTCCTATATCCTAGCAGCTGGCCTTGTGACACAGTCTGCCGGACTCTTGCTGCTTACAGCCTAGTTTATGGTCAGCTTCCCAGAAACATTTGCATGCTGGGGTAAAGTTAACTGCAACAATTAATTTTCAATTTAAATTAAACAGAAGCATTTAGAGGTGATCTTAATGAAAGACAAAACAAGCTCCAGGACAGCCAGTCAAAATAACCATGAACTTCTGCAATATCTTGTATTTAATATTACCCATGATTATTTAGAGATGTAAAACAAAAAAAAAGCATATTCATTATGGGGGTCAAAAAAAACCAAACCCTATCATTTAACTGTAGCCAACACCAGAGCACAGAAGTGCCTTCTGATTATCATTATCTGGTTAGAAAATATTTTCCGAACCATAACTTATTTCCCATTTCACTGAAGTCTTTTGCTTTCTAAATAACCTGTCTGGATTTCAGAAAGGAAAGGGAAGGGTGACAGATCAAGATGAAAGGTCTGAAACTTTCTGCTCCTTAAAATCTGCCTCTTATTTTCCTAGGAAAAAGTGAACTCAGTTAAATTTCTAAACACCAATCCTTCCTGCCAGCAAAAAGAATTTGTTTGCCAGGCTGTCTTTGGAACATCAACACCACTACGATCAAACATTTGGGAAGGAAATTGGCCCATCTATAAAGGATTTGGCCAGGACACGGCTCAGCTCTGCAAACGGCTGTTCTCTTCTTTATGATAGCAGCAAGGTGTGAAGCAGAGACAGGGGAGTTCACACCTCTGTGAAGTGTGATGGTTCTCACACCTACCAGACCCGATACTAATACCGCACACATCTGTTACCAGATTTTAAACCATAAAATAGTATGGAAGTCATAACAGCAAGGATGAGAGAAAACTGTCCTTATATTTCCTGAAGCTGCTTGAAATATAAGCCTTGTCATGTTGTTACAGCGAAATACCGTACTGAGTAACTTCACCACACTGCGGTGGAAATTGCATTCTCTAGTGCAGTACTTAAACCAAACAGCTTCTATTAGAGCAACAATTAGGAAACTTTTATACTGGTTTAACAGTAGTAAAGTAAGCCTGGGGCTCCTGTGATGCAAAAAAAAAAAAAAATAAGCGACCTTTTGAATTACAGTTGCTGAAATTTCTCCCTGAAAGGCAAAGGGACAGACTTTCATCTGCCACATGAAGCTCCTGTACAAAGCTAGACTAAGTTTTATATCAAAAATTGGTATAAACTCCGAATCTGTCCAAATCAGCAATACCTTCCACTTCAAAAGAAACTGATTTTACCATAAAGTGAGGAATTTGTCTCATAATGCAACAAATAACTGTCGTAACAGTTAAAACATTGGAAGCTCTCCCATTTGTTACTTTTCAAACTAAAGATATCATGTGACATTTTCTCCGTGACAAACATCCTTCTTTTGATGTGTTTCCCTGTACCATCATTCTGTCTATTTAATGCCTCTCCCTTTGAAGGAATGAGCCCTATTCCTATTGAAGCCCACTGTCAGATGGCTATTAACTTTGATGGAATTTAGACCAGATCTTTCTCAGCCTAGATTACCTACTGCCTTCTTAAAGAGCCCCCATGCTCTTAATTGGAGAAAACTGCAGAAGGCACCCTAAATACGAGGGTGGGCTGCATGGAGACTGCACACGTGAATTTGAGCAGTTGTGATGTTTAAATCTAGAACACAGACTTTAAACTGTATGTTGATAACATACATCCACCATACCACGAATGCTGTTGTTTAATTTCACCACAGTTTGGCCCTCCCTATCTGGACTCCCAGAGTCCCTTCAGTGAAGCAGTCTCTGACTCTGTCTGTTAAGCTGACTGGTGCTATTACAATCTCCCATTCAGAATCAGCATAAAAAAAAAGCATTGAAGCTAGTTCATGAGACAGATAACCCAAACTGTACCATAGAAGCCACCACTCAAAACACAGATGATGTGCAGGGCCTGCCCTGTGGTGGCTCTGGGGGTTTTTTGAGAGTTTGAGAATGAGTGCTTGCAACTGTGTGCATGTAAGAGATAAGCAGCAAAAAATACCGCACAGGAGCAAAAAGACAACAGCAAGGACACACCAGATACAGCCAGTGAAGCACCGGTCCAGGAATACTGAGAAAGAAATACCATTTCCACTAAGAAACAGTCAGGACCTGTGAGAAAAGTCACTTTTCCTGAGCACAGCGGGGTTCGCACAGCAGGAGAAACCGGCCTTCGGGTACATCCTCTACGAAACTAATCATAACAAAGATATTAGACCACATCATCAACAAAGAGATAACCCATCAAAGACTCAATATTAGTCAACCTAAATGTGTGACAACTGAAAAAAGTAGGAATCAGGTCTATTTCTCCAATAACTAACCATTTTCCTGAGAAAGAACAGTGTCCAGGCCAGCAAGGACAGTTTGGTTAGATCTTGGTTGGCAGCCTCACAGCTATCTTTGTTCTCCACACCCTTGAAAAGCACTTGCAAAAGACTTCATGGGCTACATTTGGCCATCATCACAGCCACAGACCAGCCTGGCAGACACAGGTCTGGGCACCAGTGCCTAATACCACTGTAGATCAAGCTCAGAAGAAACCTTCTGCATGGAGAAGATTTTTAATGAGATTCCTTAGTGCAAGTCAGTGTCTACAGAGGAATGGAAGCCAAGACACAACAAATAGGATCAGAAAGATTTCACTAAGACTCTGCCTAGGCACTGGGGTAAAGATGACAGGCCAGAAAAAGATGCCAGGGTTAGAATAAGTTGTTCTTGCCAAGAACTGAGTTTTCTGTGAGCAGTACTTCCTCTCAGCAACACCCAGAATAGCAATTCACAAGTCTGGGGCACGAGGACCCAGGGGAAATGAGAAGCTACAGGCAGGAGCCAAGCTTTCTCAAATCCATACATGGTCTCTGGTATACCCTGGGCCTCCCACAAGTTGTCTTTCATCTCCTTCCCCTTCTCATGTCTTGCTGCTTCAGTTCCTATTTTATAAAATTGAAAACTTGGCTTTATTATTTCAGCTCTCCATAACCAACTGTAGCCCACCTTTTTTCTGAAGCACACTCCCTTTTGCTATTTAGAAGGACACGCTCAGCATCAATAAGATTCTTTAAAGATAGAAAAACCATCATCCTGCTGCTCTGTAGCACCAGTAATGAACTCCAGTAACTTCAGTCAGTCTGGGCTAGAGTCAAAGTTGGTAACAAAGCAAAGCTTACATCAGCAGACTCTCTAAGCACATTTAATAAGCATGTGTTTTAGCATTCAGCTGAAACAGGGACAAAGGTGCCATATCATCATCATCTGTGCCATAGCATCACCTAAGCTGTTCCCCCCCCCTCTACCCACTGGGAAAAGAGTACAGTCTTAGCTAGATCTCCTACATTGCACAATAATTGAAATTCTCATGAAGAATTCCAGAGCAAATTGTTAGCAGACTGTGCCAATTTCTTGTTGGTGTGTAATTTTTGTCATATAGTCTGAACATCTTGTGACCCAGAGATTTGAGAAAAGTAAAAATGTAGGGTTTTTTCTTAAAAAGGGGGGTTTTCTCTCTTTACTATTCCAGGAAAGAGAAATTCTTCCCAAACCTCATAATTAAGGCAAAGTCAGAAAGAGTTCAGATTTTATGAGGCAAGGAATAAGCTGTGAGAGTATTAAAAACACTGTGGAATTCAGATTATGTTGTTATAGATCTTTTTCTAGAAGAAAGCCCACAGCTTGATCATTTTTCCTTCTCAAGAAAATGTATTTCACTCAGAATTTCAAGTAACTGCTGAAGTGGATACACAATTAAAAAAGCATGGAATTAAAATTGAGCACTACATATTTATCTCATTTCTTATATCTACTACAGTCATCTCATAAGAAGGTACAGGACTTGTTACTGAAAATTTTGGTTCTTGTCCATCTGAGGTACAGAACTCAAACTCAGAGCTCTACCAACCCTTCACAATACCATGCCTTTTTTTTTATTATTTTCCAGTTTGTGCATCAAAGCCTAAATGAGGTCCTCTAAGGGAACTTTGGAGGCAGATTGAGAGACAGCAGAGGGAGCATCACAATAGCTCCCATGTGGGATCACTTCTTGCAGAAGAATCCAGAGACTTCAGTTACTCTCAGGACCCTATTGTGTTAAGCAACACACATGCCTACAGTAAGCACGCTTACATTGTTTCAGTACATTTTCCACACTAGCAACAGATTTTTGTAAAGGTCATCGGAAGCAAGCTAGTCACCACCAGGAATAAATTGTGTATTCTTGATGTTCAATCATAAAGAGAAAAAAATGTGAGAGCTTTGCAGCTTTTCTTTTCATTCAATCTTGCTACTGCTCTTTATAACATCAATAGTCCTGGCTCTTCTGTAATGCTTGCCATTCAGCAATCTCAGAACATATGAGACACATTCTTCAATTACTGTCATTTTAGATGGAAGAAATCAAAGCCTAAAAAAGTAAAATGACATGTGCAAGTGCATGTATAACAGTAGGCAGAAAAGTAATTTCAAGAGTAAGTGCTTGCTAGGTCTCCAGAACATGAAAAGAGATTTGCTGTCTGATACCACTCAAGATGTGCTAGGAGAAATCCTGACCTCCAACACTAGCAATGTCAGTAGAGTCACCATTTTATAACCAATAGTGTCTACTGCTTCTATATCCCTGGCTGCACCAGTAACAAGGTTTTTCTTAGTGGTTCTAATTCTTGAGCTTCACCTACACACTGAGGTTTACAGGCAACTAATTCCCTTTTGATTTCTCTCCCTTTGGAGAAAACTGACATTTAGTCAGTGGATTCAACACCAAGACCAAGTATGCCATTGGGAAGACTATCCCCAACAAGTGCTGCCACGATGGAGCCCAGCCTGCAGTGCGATGCAGAATGGCAATTCCACCACCCCTCCTAAAAGCTGAAAGCCCAACTCTTATACACCCATTTTAATTGGGAGCCTAAAGCTATTTTACTCATCAGCAATAAAAGAGCAATTGAGTTTGCAGCTGAAAACGAATTAATGAGATACTGCAAACAAGCTAATTAACTCATGGGTATTCAGATAGAAACCACACAAAACCCCACAGGGTGTGCTAATTACGTCAGGGGTCTAACTAAAATGAAACAAAAAATATAAAACCACAACATTTGGAATAAAGGCTACAAGTCTGTCATTAAGCAGTCCTATTGCATGTACAGTGAGCATAGGAAACTAGATACAACAGCATGCACGTGGAAATGACCACAGACATCGCACACAGTGGGTTAAGTGTTAAATTTGGTAACACTAAAATGGGATCTATTTGTTGAATTTCCATAGGCAGGTGTACAGGTGAGCACTCTCCTCACTGTAAGCGGAAAGATTTGGCAAAAAAAAAGTTAGTCTCTGTAAACACATTGCTGTTCTTTTGGCAGCTACAAGAAAAAGTAAAGATTTTGCATTCACAACCAGATAGCCAGGATGAAGCATGTGACTTCATGCAGCTCCTAGCCTAAACCGACCAGACACAGTGTGAGGAAGAACAAGAGGATTTCTGGGTGTGTTAAGGAAGCTACAGTATGTGTTATCTCAATATTTGACAATTCACTTTAACTGTAGGATATTTCATTGCCACCAACTCAGGAGTTTGTGAAATAATTGCTTTGCTCATCCTCATGCTTTGCTATGGTCATTTATGGCCATGGAAAATCCTGCTTTTCTGACATTCTACTGAGCCTTTTATGCTCAAGTACAAACATTGTGAATGAAATTCAGAGAAACGAGCCCTTTCCACAAAGTCTATGTGATAGCAAAATACAGCTCTTTTCAAATCTCAAACGCTTTGCTGTTTTTAAGAAAAAAGCCAAAAGTTCCCAGCACTCATAGCACTGTCTCAGCCCACCAGATTCAATAACCAATCCAGGAAATCAGTTTCAACATCAAGTTTCAAAGAGGTTATTGTAAACAAAGAGCAAGCCCACAGAACAGTATGATTCTTGATCCCTGTTTAAGTAGCAGGAGCGCAGAAAAGCCTCAGAAGTGGAGACATCTGTATTTATGTAGGGTGTTTTCCCTGCCTCTTTGTACTCCATTAAACTGCAAATGGAATTTCTTTTCTGAGTAGATTAGCCCTTGCATCTTAAGCCACACCACCTATAACAATACTGCCACTAAAATATGAGAATGACGCTTTCTGAACTGCATATAAGCACTGTGGTGTTTGTTTATAATTAGTATTATGGCAGATCACAGCAACCACCAGAGTTTTGGGGGGGTTCTTCTGAAGTTACAGAGGGACAAGATCAGAATCAGGCCCTGAGGACAGCTTTTACATAACACAGCTTGTCCAGAATCCAATTTCACAAGTCTTTTTCTTCATTTGGATTCAGTTGCAAGTGAGACTTTTTTTGTCATCTGCATGCACACGCTATTTTTACTTTCCTGTTAAGACAAGCTAGGGTTAGAAGCTATCGCACAAAGCCAGGTGTAATATGAAAGTGGACAATGAGTTCTTACTGATCTGATTACAAAACAACTGTTGCCTGACATCTCTACACTTGCTTAGCTAAACAAAGTTTGCAATAAAAAGATTTTAGGATTCATCTTGTCAAGAAGATTCTCAAGTCTTGGCAGCACAAAGTCTTACCCACAGACTGACAAAGGATTTGTCAACCAATCTGTTCCTACATTGAAAATAGGAAAAAAGTATTTACTGCATGCAACATGCTTTTCTACAGGAAATACGTTGATGCTCATTGTGGTCACTTAACCAATCTAACACAAAGTAAGCTACACTTAGGAACACAGATGCATGGTTTTTAACACCATAAATCACCTTCATTCCTAGCTCAAAATTATTCTGCTTGTATGTATTTATTTTTCTTTCTAGTTTATTTTGGCTGATTTAAGAGGGAGGCTCATGAAGTCACCAGCACACCCAAAGCTTATGTGTTTTGAATACTGGTCTGTGACCCCACTGTTTGCACTTGTGCATTAGAGCTATAACTCAACACTGTCCCTCTGAGCAGTGTGCTGCAGCTTGCCCTGGGGAAGATAAGCCAGAGCATAATCTACACATCCTGCAGCTCTCGAGGCTGTTAAAACGCATATGCTATCTCTTGGAGAAAAAACAGCACGCCAAACTGATCTTCAGCTATATTGAAGCGTGAAGTAAGTGAGGCAGAATAACCACTGTGTTCTGGTCTTATTTCTCTCAGAGTTCCTTACTCAATGTTAAGGAGAAAAACAAAAACAGTGAGTTCTAGGCTCGTGTGAAAAGAATGTGTGATTATTGCTTGTTTAGTGATGAAGTCTCAAGTCCACCTAATGGCAGCATCAAGCTAACTGCTGTTCTCTGTGGAAGCCTGACAGAGGAGTAAGACAGACTTCTTCCTTCAAGCTCAAAGAAGTATCCACGTGGCTTCCATCTCTGCCACTCAAGGAGGTGCAGTTATAAAAATAAAGCATCATAGTCATGCTAAATACAGCTTCGTGGAAAAACTGGAAGTGGAAGAACTAGATTCAGGGGCACCTGGATTTTATTCCGGTTTGGTCACTGACTTTAACAGGCTGAAGAGACTGCCTCTTTGTCTGTTCCCCCTCCTCCCTCCCATAAATAAATTATAGTCACAACTTTTTATAAATAACATTTGCACTGCAGGAATATTACACTAACCTGCAGACACGCTGTCAGGTTTAACTAACATTTAAAGAGCACACTGAGCAGGGCAAAGTACTGTTAAAAGTCATCAAGTGCCGGGTTTTGAGCTGTACAGAAACAGCACTGCTTTGAGCTCCTCAGTTTTATATTTTACAGCCACGCTCTTATCAAAACGTGCCGCATAACTGCCAGCTTCAGAGTTCCCATGCATGAGCCCCAGCTGAGGTCCTGCCACACTCCCTGCTAAGCGTTTCCTCTTAGGCTGTTGCTCTGCACACATTAGAGGGCATTGGCTTTGATGAAGAAAGCGTGAGGATTATTAAAAGGACTTTCTACTAAAAGGACTTATTACTAAAAAAGGACTTTCTTTGCAATTCTTACAAGGAAAGCAAAGAACATTCAAACTGAAAGTGGCAGAAGTGTTCTTAGGAAGTTAGTTCCCCCTCCTTCTCCCGTATCTATTTCAGATTAGCTTATGCTTTCCTTGCAAAAGAAAATCTAAGACATACACAGACACTATGGAGCAGGCTTAGCAGCAATTAGAGAAAACAGGCCTGCTTTTCTCTTGAAGATGTTTTTCAGTATTAACACAACATAGCTATGGGAAAAGATTTAGTCCTAGACTTAAAAAAAGCCCTTAAAAATAGTAACAAAGATCAAAAACCAAGGCTGGTATTTATCTTAGAAAAGCTTAGAGAATATGACACACGATTCTATGTTTTTCCTCAATGTGGCAAAACCAAATGTCTTCAACAAAACAGTTATTAAAAGTGGCTCAATCTTAAATCATCTTTTAATTTTGGTTACTCGATAGGTTGACCTCAGGCCACGACAGGAAGCATTTTGGTTGTTCCTAGGGGCAAGCTCATGAAGAGGGAGAACAGCACATTTGCAACCAGTTATCGCAACAAAGCTTTGTTAGTCTGGTTTATCCAGCGTTTTCTCTTCCTGTATTCTCTCATTTTATGTTCCATCAAAAAATTTTCAGCACCATCAGAGAGAGATCTGCTCCTTGTCACAAAGCAGGACTCTCAGTCCTGACCACTCCTCGGAGGGTTTCTCACTTCTCGCAGCACACAGCAGTGCAAACCAGCCATCCTGCTCTGCATTCCCTCATCTGTCTCCTGCTTATAGCAACTTAGGCAAGGAAAATCTCTGTCTCCCTTACAGCACAGGTTTATTTACATTGACTGACACAATTTAGACTGGATTAAACCACTGTGGAACTACATCTCAGGTTGACTTAAATCCCAATATGTTCCCACTCCTTCCATTGCTGGTGCTCTGACCATACATAGAGCTGCATCAGGCAGCTTTGCTGGCAGAAAGGGCCTTCTCCCAGGGAAAACAGGCACATTTCAGCTGGCTCTATGAGCAAGATCATTGCCATGGGCAATCCTCAGAAATGAAAGGATTGACTGTGGGAGACCAGTTGCTCTGAGATAGAAAACTATCTGCAGGTCACCTGAGGCAGTACACCTGTGCACTCAGCCCAGGAGTGCAAGGCAATCTGAGCTGCCCCTGCCTTCAGGGTGAATCCTGAGGTTGAAGAGGCATAAGTTTAACTCTTTAATCCTTGTAAATTAGTTGGAGACACCTGACATTGGCTAATAGCATGTAGACAGACCAGCTGACCTGGTGACCTGACAACTGCATGATGCATCTCAAATTTGAGGAATACTTACATTATTATGAAGTCTTTTCTAAGGCAGTGGCTCAGAGCCTGCACATCACTGAGACCTGATCACTTTGGAACCTTCCTAAGGGGTCTGCAGAGCAGAGACACTGTACTGCCATAACAGCAGCAGGTCTTCAGAAGATACCTATAGATAAAGTGGTCTGGATAGGCTTTATTTTTCTTTTTTAAATAACCACAACACAAACATTAGATTCAGAAATGTACTGAGATTTTCCTTTTAAAAAAAACATTTCAAAAAATTCCCCATGGAAAAAAAATAAAATCAATCCAAATATTCCCAAACAGGCCATCATGAGTAAGAAAGCAAGGGCAGAGCTATTTTAATCATTGTAAGCTGCAGTAGAAGAAGCAGTAGAGGAATAACAGGTTTCACTTGTCATTCCAGAATGAGCTTCTCTGCTGTTTATTAAAACAAAAATTTGAATCAGTTTTTCAAAACTATCTTGTGATCTCACTGAAGAAACAGTTGCAGCTCAGCATACCTTCAGAAAAAAAATATACATCATCCATGTGATCTATTGGGGTATTATGTCAAATTCACTTAACCTCCAGAGAAAGAAAAAAAGCTATTAAGACTATACAAGTCAGTACATAACACCACCCTGTAATTTTAAAGACTTTAAAGAAACCCATCCATATTTAAGCTCAAGGCATCAGAGCTGCCTTTTCCAAGTTCTCACTGTAGTTTTCAGCATGAAATAAGAAAAAGCCTTGAACTAAAACAAAAGAAATCCCTATAGCAGCTAACAGACCAGGGAGAGAGAGAGCAAGAAAGAGACAAAACACCACAACATATCCCAGAGAACATTACATCAGTTCTCCTCCCAGTTTTATTTAAAACACACGTGCCATCACTCACAGCTCTACAGTTAGTGGAAAATATGACTGCAACTTCCATGGTGTGTGGGTTGCATATAAAAAACTCTTTGGCACAGCAGAATTTGGTTGCTAGTAGAAGGAAAAGTGATGGCATATTTGTACAAAATCCTTGTGTTTTGGCATGGCAGGTAGTCCTGCGCAAGCCATCTAGCTATTTTTTGCTCTTTGGCAGGAGACATACTATTTTACTTCAGTAAAGAACGTGGTATAGAAAGAGCAGAGCTCAATGCGTAGTACAGTATGCTTCCACTCCATGCAAACAAATCTATTCAGTTATTAGTCAAAAAGCACTTCTTATAAAATGGATTTGGGTCAAACACTTCAGCTTTGACTACCAGAGCAAGAATAGGTAACATAAAACATTCATCATGAAATCGTAGTACTGCCCAGGCTTATGAGCCAGAAATGAGTCAAACATCTGTCCAATTCCTAATATACATAAAGTTGCGTATCAAAATCAGACCCAAAAACCAAAGCAGCATTCAAAACTCCCCAAAAGCTCAGGTTTTACCAGTTCATTAATGATTGGATTTTGCATGTATGTGTGCTAGAAAGAGATACAGGATGAAAAGCATCCAGATGATTTTCCAAATCACACAAAACCAGAAGGGCTCTACACCATCTGATCCCCTGCGGTTAGTCACCACACCACCTGCACTTTGACTTTACGGCCTCCTGAAAACACTCAAAAGCTACCATTCTAAAGTCTGTAGACAGCTACTTGGAGAAGACCTTGAAAAAATAGTATTTTTACTGTTCAAAACTTAGTGATTTTCTTCTGTTTGTCTTGCCTTAGTTTGTCCTCACATTTCCAAATTCTCCAACATCATTTTCAAGAAAAAGGTGAAGTCTCCCAGGTTTCTGGGAGATCTTTTTAAAGAAAAGCACTAAATAGTAAGAAAAAGCTGAAATTCCAGCAACTGTAGGGCTCCCCCATCCCCATTTGAAAGCACTGTGCAATGTTGCTGCTCTCATAGGTCCCCAGGGCCCCTCCAAGCCCAAAGCTCTGACACAGCAAGGTCAGACCCCACAGCAGCAGCCTCTACTCACCGAAAGAGGAGACAGGGCAGCCCACACAACCTCCCACTCCTGTGTTACTGGCATTGGGATAGCATGATCCCAGTGGGGAGAAGGGAAGAAGGCATCCAGCTGTCACAGAACACAGCAGTCCCACAGAGGGTCACTGCCCAGAACATGATGGGCTGACTACCTGTGCCACCAAAGGGAAGAGGGCACTGGGTCCCAGCTGGATTTAGTCCAATGTTGACCCTCTGTCTCTGCAGCCATGCTTCACTCATTTGTTCTTTTCACGTCACAAATGAGGTGACGGAAGTATGCAGCAGGAGCTGCAGCCTGTGTTTATCATTTTTTCCCCTCAGTAAATGAGCAGCAATGAAGTCTAACATAAAAGAAACACCAATGAGAAGTGAAGCACTGTAGAGCCAACCCTCAAGCTCCAACTTCATAATGCACCAAAGACAAACTGATGAGATCACACCAAAACAACATTGACAACAGGTTTCTCAAGACAAGTCAATTTTTGCAATGGGGAAAGCTAGTATAGGTACCAGCCTGAGTCCAGGGCAGTTTCTAAATAATTCACTTTACCCAGATGCCTGTTGCTGGGTAAGAAAACTAAACCTGTACATTAAGTCTATGAACATCAGCAAAACATCAGTCAAAATGCTGTGGCTGCATGCAAACCATCCCTCTACACCAGCTGTGGTAGAAAATATTTGACATTATTAGATCTATGATTGATGTTGTCCCAGTGATACTTATTTTTTAAGTTGTGTAAATCTAGGACACTAATGTATTTCACACAACTTTGTTGATGCCTCATTATCATCCCTGCATATCACACAACAGCAGGCTAGAGAAATACATGTTTTAAGAAAAAGGATAAAATGAAGCTCACACAACTCAGAAGAATGTAGTTGCAAAAATCCTCCAAAACTTACCAAGATGGCAAAACAAATGAAATGCCAAATCACACACTGCTTTTCAGCTCTATATTGGTATGTGTGAATATGACCAGATTTCAAATCAAGAGGACCCAATAAGTACAACCAAACACGTAAGAGTTTTTACAATAACTAATTAACCAATGAAGAATATAAGTTCCAAGATAGAAGGAGGCTCTTCTGATGTGGGTTTGTTTTGGGTTTTATTTTGCAAATTTAAAAAAAGAAGCCTGTTCACTTGAGGCATTCACCATTGAACACTAAACCTTTGATATGCATCAAGAGGGCAATTATCTGCAAAATAAAGACTTTTGTATATCATGGATCCCACATTCTAAATTCAGTCTGAGAAGCAGGAGGAAAAGCGATTCAGACATCAACAGCTAATTGGCGAAAGGTCTCTGTGTTACAGATATACCACTGTTACATTTTACATGGCATTAGGAAGCGTGGCAGTCATTTGACCTACCAAACAGCAAGCACTTTTGATGCGAAGCCTAATTGTCACTTATACTTTGTCACGCCATTTAGTTTCAATGATTTCCTGAACTCTTCAAGGAACTATGCTAATACTCTGATTTTACTTCTGTCAGTATCAACATGATCCTCATTAAAGTGAAGCTGTCAAAATTGTTTTGGTGCCACTTTCCTTGACAACATCTGCTCAGTTTCCCCATTGTCACCTTAGCTGTGGGAAACAAGATTAAGAAGTCGCTAAAAATCTCATGCCTACATTCTATCTGTATTAGACATTATGCAATGATGGGAAAGGAGGTTTAGAGCTTGTTATTCAAGAGTACATTCCTAAGTGAGGACAAATAACATGTTACTCCACAAAGAGTCTAATCTAGGTTTCCTCCGTCTCACTGCTGATTGCAAAAAGTGATATCAACGGTAAAAGTGTGCAAATCATATTCTTATCCACCTTGCTTTAGAGACCCAGGTTATTTTAATTTACATTCTGCTTTCCATTATACCCAGTCAATTTTGAGAAGTGGAAAACCTCACAAACCATTGCTTAATTCAGTAGAGGTTAAATGTGCGCAGATGCAAATTGTTGGTGCAGAGGCACACCTCATTCAGTCAAGATACCATAAGCACAGCAATCTTACTGATAAATACAGTCCATTGGGAGGGAAAACAGCTCCAGCAATTCCACCTAAATCCACTAGCAAACATGACTTGGTCTCCTTATGATGAATGACTGACAGAACAAAGCTTCAGATATGGTTTGCTTTCCCAGTGATAACATCCACTACCATTTAAAAACTTACACAATCTCTTAACATTGCATTGAGTCCTTGAATTGTGTAAAATTAAGAACGATACTAGATTTTGAGATCTCTTAAGAGAACGCAAAATTCATTGTTGTTCATTTTCACAATACTTGATTATTATAATAAAAACATAGTTCATAAATCAGGAAAGGCTGCACAGAATCATTGCAAGCTGTTCTCATTATACCATCTGTGAACTTCAGCCTGGATATAGGGTGATTAAGAAATTTAGGACCCTCCATGCTCAGTCCTCAGTCTCTGCACTATCAAACATGGGAAATTTGTACTAAATAAACAGCCAAGCAAGCAAACATTTACTGCTCAGCAAGCAGAACTGTAAGCATGGTTCAGTTTTTCACAGCTTCAATTTTAAGTTACTTTGTCCAACTGTGAAACAATACCTACTTTGAAGCAACACTGTTCTGCAAGCAGTTGGCACATGTTAAGTTTACAATGAAAGGGTGTCTAAACAGTGCTGCTCTGCTGAATTTGGCAGAAAGTTGGGATTAAACAGTTGTCACCTAAAAAAAAAGCATCAACTCAATAAACTTACATTTTCAAAGGAAATTAATTGCAACTGCCTTTTGTTAAAGTCTAGTTGCGTAAGTGTTGCCTGACAATTTCAGTTTTTCAATGGCCTTCTATGAAGCCAAGGGCACGAGTATCCTGTGTGACAGATTGGCTTTTTAAAAAAAATTACATTAAAAATAAATTTAATAAAAATAAAAGGCCTGAGAGTGTTACTTATTTTCCTTTTGAGTCCCAGCTTCTGTATTTTTTCTTTTTTTTTTTTTTACTACTGAGAGTTTCAGCTTTTGTTGGAGATATAGGCAACATGAATATACTCACTTATCAACGCTTCCAGATGAAAGCAGAAAATTCTAAAGTTCTGAAAATGAAGGGCTCAAAAGTCAGACCGACAAAACACTTCAAACTACAAAGTTTTATAATACATTTTATAACACAGTTTTATGATTTCTGAATGGATGAAGTTCGTAATAACCAACTTCTACAACCAGAAGTCAGCCCTAATCCCCAACCTAGTACTCACACAGCACCAAGTACTTGCAAATTACCAGCCAGCACTCAGCAGAGATCTCTGCATTTTGCAGCTCCTCTTAACTCCTCATTTATAACATAATTGCAATATGCTTATAGTTCTGATTTTACCACTTTCTACAATAACCCCTTCCGAGCAAAATACCAATGCAAGATGAACAAAATACCTTATCCACCATTCTTGAACATGTACAGATACATTATGTTATCTATAAAAGTACACCTTAACCATCTCAGCAGTGACCCTACAGTGGCCAAGATACTCTGTGGGTACAGTCTAGTCAGAGCAGTATCCAGCTCATGGGAGGTGGCAGAAGTCATATTTAAGAGCAGCAGGTTCTGGCTTGCAGTCATATAACAGCACAGAACAACCCCAAGACCGACAGCAATACATGTGATGTGGATACCAGCTAGTATGAGTCTCAAAAGGAGTAAGATAGGGCTACTAGTGACAGCAGTAGTACAACACTTCCACTGTAGAAAACTACCAACAGAGAGGTTTTGTGGTCTCAGCATGCTGCTGCAATGCACCAGATAAATATTTCCAGATACTCAGTGCTAGTGAACTAGCATTACCATTAAAAACTTAGTGATTTGCTACCTACCAGTGCAGAGACTCAAGTGAAATCATTCTGCCTTCAGGTGGCCTCAAGGGTAAATACTTCTGGAAGAAAAGCTACTATTAAGATAAAAAGGGAGATGAATATGTATCTACATGTCACACAAGCATTTCACACACATTACGGACAGCACTGGCCTATAACTAAGGTCATTCAAGGCTTGGCATTGTACAATTCTACCACAATTTTGGTAAATACTTATTGCTCAGGCAGAAGTTTTCCATACTAGCTACCTGCTTCTAGTTGATATTTCTGTTTGTAAGAGAAAACTTCAACTGTAATGAAGTAGTATTTTCTGAAGAAGAGATTAGCAACATACTTACAGTCTTTCATCCTTTCCTTACCCTATCGCAATGTCTAGGACTAATTGACAAAATACCCCATAGACACCTACCAGCTCTGAAGTAAGGAAATTAAATCTCTTCTGATAGTTCAATCACCTAAACAAAACAGAACAATACTCCACAGGAACCAAACAGAACCATCCTGCATGGTCATTAAAAGCAGACACTGATCTCCTGAGTGAACAATTCACCACTACAATGTGCTTTGCAAAACTGCTGAATATTCACATTAGCAACTAACATGAAAAGTTGCAATACCCTAGACTTATAAAACACTGACACTACAACTTTGGTCTGTACTTTGAATCTATCCAATCAGTACAATTCGACTTTCTCTTTGCTTTTCTCATTTTACTCTCTTCCATGGCCCATTCTCACAGGCATACCTAATACAATGATGGTCATGAGAATGAGATAGAGCAACAGCAGTACTTAGGTTAAGTTCTTGTACTCATTATGTATAGGCAGTCAGTTTTATCAATTCTTGAATTAGAAAGCAGAAAGGACTGAGTTGCAAAACTTATTTCATGCCTCAACTGTTCTAGCATAGCACAGGAAAGGCTATGGATGGTAACCACATGCCGATCTGGAAAAAAAAAAAGCACCTTTTCTGTCACCCTTGCTGCAAACATTATCACCTTAGGTGAGGGAAAGAGCAGATCAGTTAGTCACACAGTTTAAACTACAGCAATATCCATGTGTTTGCTCTACCCTCTGCTAGAGATCATCACCCCTGTTGCAGAAGCGAAGCAGATGATCTTGCTTCTACCTCTCCAATGCAGAGTTAATATCATCAGTCCTGGGAGGACTCACTGCCTCAGTGAGTCTGTGAGAACTACCTACAGCACCCTGCCACTCAGCACAGCTACTCAGTAGCAGACACAGCAGAAATGGGAGCACATTCACCTTCCACCATCACAGGTCACAGATTAGTGCCTTTAATTTAAACATCTGTAAGCAGCTGAAGTTCGACCATGCGCTTTCTTGCAACCCCTACCAGAGAGCAGCAAGGCACAGCAGAACAGTAGTTCAGACAGCCAACAGCAATCCTGGCAGTGCCCCTCCTTATCTAGGCAGCAATTCTGTACCTGCCTGGGGCAGTGGAAAATCCTTGCTCTGGCCCTGCAGATATGCACTGTAACAAGGTGATATGTTGTAGTGGTGACATGAATTATTTTAGCAGCTCTGAGCAAAAGCATAAGCTCCTGTAATAGTCTGTAGTGACAAGGAGATTGTTCTGCTACAAAAGCAAAGGCAGCCAGGAGGAGTTCCATTGAAATGTAACAGTGCTGCTCCCCAAGAAAGGAAATTCGCTACTGAAAGCGTGAATGTATTCCTTTACATTTGCGATCTAAACTACCCTAACACCACACAAATACAGCTAACACAGCAGTGGAACCTGCATGCTTTAGACTCCCGATGGCGCATCTGGGGACATCCCCCACCCCACTTGCAAACTCTTCTCTCATCCTGTTAAAATGCCATCTCCTCACACCTAACTCCATTGCTCACCTTTGATAAGAACCATATGTTTCTGTTCAAGTGCACAGCTCAGTCTTTCAGCTAAATTAACAGACAAAAGAGGAGAGCACTGAACATGACTTCTGTTTACTTTGATTCTTTTGCACTTGTTCCTCCAGTCACTGTCTGCATTTGGCCTACGTCGACAATTTCAGACACAGAGAAGTAAACTGCTCCTAGATCTGCACAGCAATGTTTATCACAAACTCCATAAACACACACGCCCTTTCATCGAGCCTACTAAATTCTTCTCCTTGACAGCAAGCAGCAACCACCCACAGACCACACTATTCCGTTCACACATCAGCGCCCAAAAGCACAAGTGTGACACCCAGCAGGAACACAGCCAAGGAGCATTTGTGTTCAAGTCACGCTTATGGCAAGATTTCAAGTGTTCCTGGGCTGGCTGCAATGGGGCAAGGTGAAGTTACTGTACAGAACCGCAAACAGGCATGTACTTTGAACACGTGTGGCAGGAGAGCTGCACAGAAGTATGCCTGCTTTAGATTCCACTGGTGATGTGACACTTGTTAGTAAGGACATGCAAGTCTCCTTTCTACTTTTCAGGATGAGACAAAATAGAAAGAAGCCTTGGGGAGGAAAAAAATAAAAGTCAGTATTGAGATAAAATCTATTCTACCTGACACATTCAATGTCTTCAATACAAATTGCTTTGTGATGGATGAGACAAAACAATTCAGTAGATAAGAAAAGAGCTGGGGAAGTTTTAGACACTAAGAGAAAAATGCCTCATCTCTGAAGTGGGCAAAAGTCTGGCCTTTCATTTTTTTTTCCATAGAATGGCTTAGGGAGGGGACCTTAGGACTTAGGTAGGGACCTTAAAGCCCATGCAGCTCCACACCCAGCTGTGGGCAGGGCTGCCACCCACCAGCTCAGGCTGCCCAGGGCCCCATCTGACCTAACCTTGAGTATCTCCAGGGATGGGGCATACGCAGCTTCTCCAGGAAACCAATGCTAGTGCCTCATTGCCCTCTGAGTAAAAATTTTCCACCTAGCATCTAAACTGGAAAAGGGGAGATCTAGGTTAAAGCTACTTCCACTTGTTCTATCACAGACCGCATTCCCCTTCCAGTCTCCAGTCCCCACTGCTTTACAGGAGACCTATTCCTTGCTATCATCTATTCCTAGTATGACCATTGCTACTCCAAAACAACAGTTCAAATTTCTTAAGAGCTTCTGGACAGCCACTAAGACCTCACTAAAACCAAGAACCTGAAAGGAGGGACTGCCAGTCCTCTGCCCCCAGCAGCACACAGGTCCAGGTTGGGGTGCCAGCATCCTGCTGTAATGCAAACAGACTTCTCCTTGCTACATTCCAGTCATCAGATGCGGTCCATTCAAGCAGATAGGAAGGCATATAGAGTGAAAAGGGTGAAGGAAAGAGGGTTCATCACCCAGCTGTGCTGAGCAACAACAATAAAAGGAAGAAAATGTTTTAATTGCCCTGGGACTTGGTAAACAAACAGTTGACTTTGAGTCTGGGAGTTAATGCCAACACAACAGCTGGCCTTCAGAAGGGCTTTACTAATACAGCAACTTGTAATTAACAGAAGGTCATCCCTAAAAATTGCCAGGCCAATTTGCTGTTAAATAACTTTCCCCAGGGAATGCGGCCCCGCTGAAGAAGGAGCTACCGCACTGTGCCCATGAAGACAGACAGACACTCTGGGCAAGAGCCACATTTTGAGAGAGAGGGTCACCAGACAGGGCTCCCAGACCTTGACACTGCCTCACACCAAGCCCCTCACTGCCCCACAGATCAAAGCAGCCTCCTGCCCTCTTACAGGCTGATGCACTACAATACTCACAGAGAAAGCATAGCATCAACCAGCCTTTGGGTTAGTTCCAGCTGTGTTCTCTTCATCTTCACTTGCCAGGCAGTGCAGCTGGATAAGGAAATGGAAACTCTAACAGTCATCCATTGCAGAGCTCCCTGTGAGGGTCTTACCAAGCAACCTGCTCCCTGAGTTGTTTTGGCCAGGAAACCTGCTGAAGTCCACAAAAAAATGGAAACTCCAAGCCACCAGTGGAAAGGCATGCTTTGTTTTCCAGGCCACAGAATTTATCCACTTCCTTCAGCTACACAAACTTCTGTACCTGATTTTAAGCAAAGGTCTGGGTGGCACCATGTGAGTACTGCCACTTCCACGTTGCCCTTCTGCTCTTGTTTTGCTTGAGAAAACAAGCCTAGCTCCTCACTGTTTGCATCAACCTTCCCAACTTCATCCCCAGTTTCAACGCACAGACCTTGACATTAGGAAAAATTTCCTTACTGTGAGGACAGCCAGACAATGGGACAGGCTTCCCAGTGACACAGTTGATGCTCCATCCCTGTGAATGTTCAAGATGCATTTCGATAATGCCCTTAGTAATGGCCTTGGACTTCTGATTAGTCCTGATGTGCTCAGGTGGTTGGACTCAATGAAAGACCTCTTCCAACTAAGCTATTCTAAAACACCTGATATTTCCACTTCCCAGAATTCAAAGAAATCCTCCTGTGCAGTAATGCCAGCAAAAACTTTGCCCAAAGGCTGGTGGCAGCCTGTGTTGATAAGTGCCTTTTGTCCTTCAGTGCCATTCTCCTCTGCTTGTGAGGTCTCTCCCCAGTGACAGACAGCAAATGCAGAGTCTGTTCCTGCTACCAAGAAGCAGATGAGCTCCAAGGTGCTCCATCATCATCCACCTGTGCTGCAATCAGTATGGAAGAAGGATAAAAGCTTCCACAGGTTGCTAAATGACTCCTGCTCCTGCTGAGTGATGTTGCAGTACTGGTACCTACTGCCCAGACCTGTTCAAGAGTGGGATGACAGCAGAAGAACAAGCAGGTGCTGTGGAGGCAACCGGAGGGGATGGGGGTAATTCCTGCCTCCAGGCTCCTGCCAGGACATTTACAATAGGAAGGAGCGGGTTAGCACAGCTGTAAAACCATGAAGCTAAGCAAGAAGGCAAGGGGAAATAACTCCTGAGAAGAAATCCAGAGTCCATCCATTACAGCCATATGCTGGCTATAATTGGCCCAGTAGTCTCATCTGCCTTGCCTCAGCATCTCCCAGTACAACAGCATATCAAGGTATAGGCTTGTTACCTCTGTACACTGTTATAACAAAACAAACAACAGAATTTAGAATCACTTGACTACCAACTTTAGTCACATTCCCTCTACTCCATTTAAAGGTATAAAAAAATAGGATTACCAGTTCAGAAGATTAAGGTTTTTTTTATAGTAAAATAACATTTACATTGGGGCAGATAGGAAGGACCAGACTACCCGAGACCAAACCCCTGCACTGTGTGTTTTCTCATGTCAGGGGACTTGCAGAGGCCCTAGGATAGCAATAAATGCTGTTATGTATTTTCCAGTTCTGCAACACACTTGACTTTAGGGGGAAAATAAGCTCCTCTTCACTTTTCAACATGCAAAACACCTCACATTGATCTTGCTAAACAGTTCTTCACAGGGCAAGCAAATAAGGGATTCTTTTCATCCTTTCTGAAAATTTCATATTCTTGAATCTCTTACAAGTCTGGGAAGGTGGAGCTCATTCGTAAATAAGGTCCCGAGAAACACACACTGCCACAGCTTGGCAGGACCTCAGCCCTGAATGGATTCTTTCATTTTCAGCATGTTTGGTAACTTGGGTTAAAGAGCAAATGGTAGTTTTGATAGATCATTTCAAACAGAGCAACTGGAGTGCTAGTTACCTTAAAGAGACTTATACATCAACAAGAATTTAATACCCCATTTCTCAAAGCATTCCTCTTTGTACCTCCCAAAGTAAGGAAAGATGCTTCAAAAAATTCTTGGTGCAGTGGTATAATTTAACCTAGGTGCTAAGTATAAAACAAGCAAAAAATAAAGGGGCTTAAAAGAAGCATGTAGCAGGTTAACAGAATTCACACGAGGCTGCAAGAGGAAAGGTACATTCATTGTCTGATTTATTCCTTCTGCATACCCTATAGTATTGCTGGTATGCCAAAATTGACGCACCCACTCCCAGTCTGCACCAAACCTAAGCTTGGGGATTTATGACCTTTACTATGAGGTTTTTGTACCCTCATTAAGATTATCAGGCTGCTCTTGGGGGGAGGGTTGGCCACAATAGTTCAGCTGAAGCACCCGTGTCCATATTTGGGAAGAAAATACCTTATAAGCAAGAACCATATAAAGTGATAAAACAGTTCAGACTGTTAATAAAGCTGTCTGATCTCCTCATGTGAGCATGCTGACAGTAAAACCGCAGAAGGAAGTGACGGATTCAGGAGGATTAGGAGCGTAACACACAGCGACAACCACTTGTCTCTCCATGGTGCCAAACGCCCACTAAAAGACAACACAACACGGAGCAATTCCTTCCCTTCAGGGAACATCTTAGGGCACCCTGTAGAGAACAGTCTCATTAATTTAACAGTGGAGAAGGCTAACCCTGACCTGAAAGAACCTGGAAGCGAAGCTCACACGCTGACAGGTACAAGTCAGCCCCCCTGCCCCTTGCTCTGAAACGTTATTAAAACACTGTGGTGTTAAAATATCAGCATCAAGTTACTGGTTGGTTGAGGGAGCCTGTTCCTGGCAGGCTCAGGGCACAGACTCTTCTTCAGGTAGTATTTTTATCCTAGCCTGAACTGTATTTCTGCAGTATTTCTGAAAGCAGTATTGCATGGTATATTCCAAGCCAGCTGTTTAAACTGTCAAATATCTAACTGAAGCTTAAACAGGAAGCGAAGGAAAAAATACTGAGATCAATTTTTGAACTTTTTCCACCTATCTCAGGTAATTTTTCCCAGCATGTCAAAGCTGGAGAAGACGTTAATAAATTTAGCACCAATATCCTGTCGTAACTGTTTATCCTGGCCAGATAAAACCACATTTGGTGGAAAAACATCGATTTCCTTTCAGCATCATAGCCTGAAACAGCAAAAGCTTTGTTTATAGAATTCCAAATGGCCTTTTCTCTCCAACCTATCCAGTTGGCTCACACATAATTCTTGCTGGAGGAGGACAGAATGACCATTTACACTGTGAATTGCAGACCATCTAATTCCTGCAACTAAGCTATACCCAAAATGCTGGGCTTATTCTGGATAGACATTAGCAAGGCTTCTGCACCCTTCTTCCACCTTGGAAGGACTTGGTAAGGTATTAACTTCTTTAAGAAGTATTTACTATATTTACCAGAAGATGCTTTCACAAAACAGCTTGATAAACTTTTTTTTTCCTGTTAAAAAAAGCATTCTGTGTACAAGAGAGTCACTGGAGTTGGGGCAAGAGCAGCTGCCAGGCATCTGGCAGGTTTGTTGGTATTGGCACACGTGCTGGGTATCTGGCAGTTTGCTTTTGCATCTGTTAGTTTCAGCAAGAGCCATAGCTACATCAAAAGCCACAAAAAGCATGTCCTGGTTGTCTTTCATGGTGTCTGCAGTGATATAACACATTCTAGATTCACTGCACAGTTTGGGGGGTTTTGTTTTTCTCTCAAAAAAGAAAATGGGAAATAAGAGGGCAAGTACCCTAATTTGCCTGGCATATCTGGGCAGTAACTGGAAGAGACCCTCTACATACTCATCAGGCATTGTACCTAGATATACATGTATGTGAGGATTTGTTAAACTTCTGACACAGGAACGAGCACCTAAGAGGCAATGCAGCACACAACCTCTTCACAGTGGCACTCACTATGAGCAATCAATAATCTAGATTTAAAAAAAATGAAAAACTACTTCAACTTCATGCATTTAACTGATTGTGGGCAACATTACCCTCTAATCAATGCTTAATAAACCTGTAGTCTTTATGCTCTCACACACATCGCTGACTACCTTAGAGCCACTAGCACTCTTCCCTGAATACTGAAGGAGACAGCGAACACTTCACTAAAAAACAGGAAACCACATTTTAGCAAATCTAAAGCCTAGTTTTGTGAGCATCTCAAGGGCAGCATAAGGCTATACTGATCCTGGATACACAGCCTGGCCCTGTCCGGCTGCTCACCCCACATTGAGAGCAGCACAAACAACCAGAAGGCCACACAGCAAACCAGAGCTGGAAAGCTAATCTCAGCGAAAGCTCAGTATTTGAGCTGTGTTTGACAAGCTGGTTTCACTTGGATCTGTTCCCCAAGTTGGCTTCCAGGTACACTGATGTCAACACAGGCTGGGGACACGCATGGGACAGCCTGAGGTTGGGACTGCTTTCAAGCAGTAGGTGCAGTTCAGGTACTAAACACCCATCAGATGTGTCACAAGTCAATGTTGCCAGGGGACATGAAGCCCTGCAGAGCTGTTAGGGACCCTGGCCCAGCCAAGGATTTAAAACACTGTTGGCTTTGAACTGCATGGTGCTCCTACTCATATGCCATTCCAACAGGAAAGCAGAGCATGGCTCAAGTCAGGCCAGTCATGCCTCTCAGCACATTTTCAATAGTGCAAATCCCAAGTCTGAACGCACAGAGTTTGTGAGAAGCACAGAAGTTGCTCTTGCACCTGTACCAGGTATTAGGAGTACACATCTTACCTTCCCAGTTAGAAGCTGCTTTTAGAAGCACAGGCTTTGTTAATAACACCGCCTCATCACTTCTCTGTAGAAATGGAGCATTTGGGATTTTGATATCGTTACCAATATATTCCTGCCATCCATCTTAAGATTCTTATGTTTTACCCACTAATGACATGCAAATCTCTAGTACCTAAAGTGATTTTGTTTTCACAGTACTGAATTGCTTGCCATCACAGGATTCATGGCCAAACCTGTGATGAGATAAACCAACATTTTCCTTTGCTGATGGGTCAGTGGGGGGAGGGGAGGAAGCAGTTTTAGCATTTGCAGAGAACTTGGAAAACATTTTGTAGAGGAAAACAGAATACCACCTCAGGTAATACTACAGGATGAATACAGGCAGAAAAAAATAAGGGTGTGTGGTTCTTAAACTTATTGCAAAGCAAGTTGAGGCATACAGATGCACAGCAGCTATTCTGTATATTTCTCATCTGCCCTATCATACTTCATACTGCTCCCTATCCAGTCATCTCAGTGCCATATTACTCCCAGCATCCTTGGAAGGACAGCAAGAAACTTATTTGCCTAGTTCTCTCCTGGGAACCTGAGGTTCTACAGACTATGGGTACATCACCAACTTTACCTCCTTGCCACCAGGAGTTTGGATCACAGCAAGTCCCCCTCCAGTAGCCTCAATTCACCACATATCTGAGCTAGAAGGTAAGTTTTCCCCTCCTGATGATTCCACCACATATCTTCACCATCCTTCCACCTCTGCCAGCCTGAGAACTGGGAAAGTTCAAAATCTTAAGTCAGACAACAGGCAGCATTTAGAGATGGCTGTGTACACTAACTTGAGCCTCACAGCTGCAAGGGAACCTCAAGCAAGCAAAACAAGGCTTTTAACACTAAGCCATGCTAAGACCACACTCAGTAGCTCAGGTTTCAAAAACAGCTCCTGCAGAACTGCACACACAGGCACCCACTGCAGGTGCCCCACCATTTAACGCCTAAAGAAGCACTACTGATATCACCTTAAGTAGCCAGGATAGTTACTTTATGCCCAAGCCTGGGGGGGGGGGGGGGGGGGGGGGGGGGGTTTCTGCATTGCTGAAGATGCAGTTTCAAAATCATAGGTACTGCCACAGATTTCACTAATAACAGTTCATACAACACAAGCTCTCAATAAACAGTTCTTGGCATCGTGGGCCATCAGATACAAGGGGTGACAAACAATCAGACTAGCTGGGACACAGTTCATTTACATTTTGCCACTTCTCATCTGTCTTGTCAGAGGCCCACAGTTAATCAAGCCAACACCCCTTCTTTCTGTGTCACAAACAGGAGAAAGTGAGCACTGTACATCCTTCCCTCTATTCTCTTGCAAATGGAGTCACAGCAGAATTCAAAAAGTAGTGCACAGAGGCTGAGTGAATTATGCATTTGGCTCCTCTCAAAAACCATGGAGAAGCTCCAATGCCAGATTTTCTTAAAAGCAAAGCATCCCGTCAGCAAAATGACACTGACTGTCTGTATTGGGGGCAGTGGTCTTTTTTTCTCCTTTCAGAAATAGCATCCATTCATCTGTTGTTGGTTTTTTTTTTTTAATTAGAAAAACTGATAAATACAAAACCAATGGATGAAAACAAATAAAAATAACAAAGACACATTTATCTGCTAAAGGGAAGTGGCAAAGAGCAGCTGTCCTTTAATGATCAACAGGCACGTGAAATTAATCCACATCTTCATTACAAGTTTAAACCCACAAAATAAATTAAAACTCAAGTCAGACCAGGAGGCCAGGTGGGGAAGGAATAAGTAAAGCTCAGTTCGCCCCCAGCCCAGCCAGCTCTGCAAAAAATAAGTACCTTTGTCTGCTGCCATTGCAATTATTCTCTCAGCACCATTTCTGAAGATGAGATAGGAGAATCACTGCCCCGTCCCGAACAACGGGCGCCTTGCACCAGCACAGTAAATCAATAGCTCCAATTATTCTTGGGGGCTATGGAGACATGCGGTCTAGAAGTTTAATTTTTAAAATTTCCATGAAATACATGTGTTTAAATATAGCAAGGGGAACAATAGGACATTGATCTATTCCTTCCCCCCACGCAAGTCTTTTCCATTGCTGGGATCCAGTCTTCTACTGGCAAGATTCCCGTTGAGTCCGGGGAGCTTTGCACAAGGGAACACTGCAGTGTTCAGTTACTCATCTCTGCTAGATCCTGCATGCTACAAAGGATCAGCAAGGGGACAAGGTGCTACAGAAGGTTCAAAGCAAAGGGCCACTGCTAGGGTGGAGTGAAGAAAGGGATGAAAGCCCCCTCGCTGCTCCTGGTCCCATCCCACACACCAAGATCTTCCAGAAATGCCACAGGGTGGATGGGGGGCTCTGGGGCCAGAGCTGATCCCACACTACATGGTCCAGCTCCTCTGCCTCACTCTGCAGTCATTCAGGTGCCCAGGATCCACCCGCCCCCTGCCCCCCCCCCCCCCCCCCCCCCCCCCCCCCCCCCCCCCCCCCCCCACTTACTGAAGGGACATTCATTTCCAGCATCACAAAAGCAAACAAGGCCATCTGAACACCATTCAGTCAAGGCTCCCACATTTTATTTACAAGTTACTCAGATTTCAGACACTGGCAGAAGCAGTTCACCTAAGTTTTAAATCACAGGTCCCACTTCTGAATGAAAGTTAAGCTGAGCATTTCAAAGAGCATTGTGTATCTCATTTCAAAAACAGCTGCAGTGGGGAAAGGAATAAGATTAGCTTTATTTATTTTGAGAAACATTCTAAGCATTCACGCACCCAGATGTTTTCATTCTTCGAAGAAATAACAGGGTCCCTTTCTCCTGTAGAAAGGTCTTATTAAAATATAGGAACATACCATGCACAAAGGTCAGTTCTACAGGTCAGTAATTTTAATACTCTTCTTTTAAAAAACAAATAGTAGAAAACTCCAGAAGGCTTTCTTATTTTTTAAACTGACTTCACTAAAACTTAAGAATTAGGCTTAGGAATTCATATTTCTTTAGAAAAAAGCCTTGAATTTTCTCTTGTAGTATGAATGGTATTTGTAACTCCCATTTCACATTTTTCACATAAGCAGAGTTCAAGGCAGCAGGACAACTTTGTGTATGTAGCCCAAGCAAGAGGTAGCAATTAGCATCACACGGATCATATGCCATTCTGTTTCTCACAACTCTCCTCAAACTGGAAAATATCCATTTCCCCCAAACACACCTTTCAGCAGCTGTACTCCTCCCCCACCCACCCCCACAAAAAAATAAGGCATCTTATGCTCAGCACAGTAAAAGCACAGAAGTGCAAAACAAGTCCAAAGCTAATCCTTGGACTGGTGGGGTTCTGCATTCTAAACAGGTGGGAGAATATACATTCTTACTCCATTTTTACAGAAGTGGAGCTGAAGAACAGGGTGATTAAGAGTTTGTATATGCTAAGGTAGTTCACAGTTTTGCTTTCTTTCACACTTTGTGTAGCCTATTTATTTAGACTGCAACTCATCAAAACGGGATTATCTCTCATTTGTGTTTATACGCTGCCTAACAGAAAGAAGCCATGAATAACTACACAAGAATTGCTTTTCAGACAGTAATAGCTACAGGTGATTAATAACAATGCAACTCCAAGCACGTAGCTGGCAATACTGTTTTCTTTTCTAGGTTACAGAGATTAATACTTAGAGTCATGATTCAGTGATACTTACATAAACAACCTGCACAGAGAGGGAATAGAAATAGTAAGCCTCTGCGCCCGGGAGCATTGGGAGGACTGAATTACCCAGTGCACCTATTTTTGAGAAGAGAACGCAATAGCTGGGATGAAATGCCCACCAACCCTCACCTCTAGACTTGTTTGTCCAAGGGAGACTGGAAAATGAGAGCAGGAGGAAAGGAAACTAGAATTAATCAGCACAGATCTGCTAAGACAAGTGTTGATACCCGCCTCCCCCCTTCTCACAACACATACATAGATCATCACCATCTGAGGCTTCTACCCCTCCTTTTTGTTTGTTTTAAAACCAGGGTGCTACTGCTGTATTACCTACACAGAAACACAGGTATTTACTGTCATTTGAGTTGCCCTGATGCTCTGGGGACATTTCATAGAGGGTTGACAGGTACGCCATGAGGGCTGTGGGAGCCCAGCTTCCTCAAGCAGCACCTGAAAGTTAGCTCTACCAGGTTTAGCTGTCTTGACTGTAAGACAGATAAATGGCATGAAACACTCAGGCTTAGGAAGCCAGATCTTCCCCAGATGACATCTAGCTATCACTACACAGTACACATCAAGGAATGGGGTCCCAGACAGCAAGTTCACAGAACAGCAAAGCCACCAGGACAGATGTTTAAATATGTATGAAGACATCCACTGCATTATTATGTAATTGAGTGGAGAAATACTGCCGCATCATTTCTGTTACAGCTCAAATCCCCAGTCTTTCCACACAAAGCCTTGAAAGGAGCAACTTCTATAAGAATTGAGATTATAGACAAAGGGAATACATATTTAAAAAGTTACTACTTATTTATGGCCAAGAGATGGTTTAGTTTGAAATCAGAACTTCAGGCAGATACTCCACCATGAGCACAGCCCTGAGGAATGCTGAGATCAGCCATCAATAACTCTTTTCACAAGACAAGTTCCCCAAGGGCAGAAGGATAATACCAAACTGGGTGGTAGTTTTTAAGCAGCTGGACACAAATTGGGACTTGTCAGATGTTGTTCCCATGCACTGCATGTCAAATTGGAATAACCTGTTGTGCTCTCCCTTATTTTTTTTTCACAACTGGCTGCAGAACCCAGAAGAGGCACCTGTTGACTCCTGGATTAGTTTCCCCCTGTGATGAACAGCTCTTATCAATCATCACCCAAAGAGAGATTTCAAAATAATAGTTCCTTCGCTTTCCCCACAGAAAATCAGCACAACTGGCTATCTAACTGCAACCTGCTTTTCTGACACCCGAGCTCTGTTGAGAAAGTTGCTTTGCCAACTGGATTTGGAGGCTTGTTGCTGTTCCCAGTGCACTCCACAAAAGCCATTCCAGGAATCAAGTTCAAGAAGCAGCTCAGAACGAGCATAGCAGTCCAGGGTACACTGACAGCAAAAATGCCCATAGCAAATCCAATCTCCCACAAGCATTAGGCCTGATACTGAGGGGGGGGGGGGGGTCCTGCAATTCCCATCATGAAATACACACAGCTGTCACTGTTATAATCAACAAGCAAGTCAAATTTGTCTATTTACATAACCTTGAAAAATGTCCCATTCAGTGTGATAGTTCAGCACAGCCAGGGAACACAAACACTTGCAGCAGCTCATAGCAGCCCATAGCTTGTGGCAGAGATGCAGCTGCCCTATGGCAAGGGCTGTGCTCTGCCTGGTGTGAAAGGGTATAGGATGCCTTAGCCAGCAACTTGCTTCCTCATCACCACCAATTTGGTGTTGCCTTCAATTTAGACGTTCCTGTAGCCAAAGGCTCCCTAAGAGAGATGAAAGCCACAGGACACATCAGGCTCCAATGCTGGTAGCATAAGCTAACTTCAAGCTACTTCATGCACACAGCAGTGGTCACAATGATACCATTTTTATGCACACATCAACAATATAACTGCAAAAACAGTCACCTCCGTTGAGATCTAAGCAGCAACTTACCATAGAATCATTAAGGTTTGAAAAGACCTTAATATCATCTAGCCCTACCATCCACCTACCACCAATATTATCCACTAAACCACAGCCCTAAATACTGCACCTACACTTCCCTTGAACACCTCCAGGAATGGTGACTCCACCACCTCTGTGGACAGCTTTTCCAGTTCCTGACCACTCTGAGAAGAAACATTTCCTAATATCCAACTTGCTGCTGTTCAGATGATCTCATATCCACTGTCTGCAGCTTCTTGCTGCTGTGTCACATGTTTGAGACAAACACATTAAGGTACCAAGCACCACAATTTTCCACAGTAATCTGCCAGACTTCTCATAACAACAACCGTGCAAGCAAGGGGGCTGCTGCAGGGGACAGCCATCTTCAGACCTCAAGCCCAAAGTCAGAGGACACTTTGGCAACAAAGCTTTTGTCTTTGAAAGCCTTATTATTATTGCAGTTCAAGATGCTGAATGCAAGAATGTATTGACTGTAAATAGGCTCCATAGGAGGCAACTGAAATTAGTTCTTGGTATTCCAACTTACTTCAGTGAACAACTGAACTATTGTCAAGAGAACAAGAAATGGCTGGAAATGTGAAGTAGGCTTAGGCATTTTATCCATCCTGAAGCATAATACAAAACAGAGTTCTGAAAGGTCAGAGCTCTCCAGTGAGTAAAATTGCACTGAAATTAGGTACTGAAATCAGGCACAAGAAATTTTAAAAAAATATACCACATGTATACTGACAGCAAAATAACCCCAAGAATGGGGACTCCCCCCCATATTTATGCATCTTAATTCTTTTAAGCTGAAAAACTCTTCAGTGACAGATTAGGAAGTTCTGTACCATTAAGCAGCTCTAGCTAAATGACAGCAAAATTGCTGTAAGTGGAGCCAACACAGAGCTCAAGAGATATTTTCTCCAGTATCAGTGTAAGCAGCCTTGTCTCATACACCCATGCACCACTGTCCATGCAGATGCACCACTTGCACTGCCTGTAGGGCTGAGCATCAGTCACACAGCTCCCTGCAGGCTGTTCTGGTTGCCTTGTTTTGGTTTGGTGGGGGTTTTGATCTTTTCCAGAGAATGGGGAGTGCCCTACACTGCATAGCTGTTGTCAAAACAGCACGGAAAACTGATATTTCTCAAGCATCTCTCCTAACAGCTCTTCCCCAGCAATTCCTGAAGTCACTACGAGAGCTGTGCTGAGGACACGTGGCTGCTGAGCAGAGGTCTCCAAAATGGCAGAATCCTGCTTGGCTGACTGCTACTTGACCCCGTTCCTACCCCTCCAAAATACAGCCATAGCAACTTATTCCAGTATTACATACTTGAAAAGCAGACCCACATTCTTTTGAAACAGAAGCTTGTGAAAGCCTGGGTGAACTCTAAGCAAAGGAAGAGTTGAGTTTTGCCATGGAACAACCGAGAGGAACAGGAACCAGCTGGCTAGGCAGGGAGCACACACTGCCTGCCACTAATCAGGAAGAAATAGATCTGATATTTCGTAGATGCACCCTATACCTACTTGGCATTAGAGCAAGCTCTGTCACGCAAACGTGAGCTCAAGAGATCAGGCTAAATACTCCCAGTGGGTTTAACAAAGGGAATGGCTGTTCTTCTATTTCTTAATCCCTCAAGATCTCATCTATAAAATATATGCTTTAATAAAAAAAATAAAAACAGTCAAGGAAAATAAAATATTTTTTGATTCTTGAAAAAATACTCAGTCTCTAGATGTGGCCTGGCATTCAAGTACAATTGTTCTGGGTGGTCTGCAAAGCACTAAGCTTGCTGTGCAAGAGTATTTTAAGAACAAATCAGTGGTACTGGAGTGTTAGAAAATATGAATCCACATTAAAAAAGTCCACTTTGTGAAGTTATACACAGAATGCAAATGTTGAAAAAATAAATACTAGTTTCCCCTACCTATTTTAATTTGCCATGCCAAGGTCATAATTCCTTTTTATGTATTTTGAGGATAAATATTAATCTTAATAGATCATCAACATTATGAAGGCTTAGTCTCTGGGACACAAGGTCATTGGGAAGCAAAATATCTACAGTCACTAAACACAGTGGTTAAAAAAAATCAAGAACTCAACAAGTGACTTTTGTTTCAGACAGTCAAAATGGTTCCCAAATGTGCAAGCCAGAGCTTCATCTCCACCATAAGTCCCAAGAAAATTAAAAGATTTTTACAAAGGTTTTGGAGACATTAAATTAATAAAACCCATGTCCCAATTCTAACACCACTAACCTATACGCTGAATATCAGTTTTGAAAGAGGGCAGATTCCCAGCAGAACTGGCATCAGAATACAGAGGCAGCAATTTCAAGTATGAGTGATTGTTCCACCATTCACATTAAATTACATCCACTGCTTTTAAGAAGGGTGTCTGCTTCCAGTGGGCCATGTCTAAGACAGTCTGCTTTGTAGCCATGCACCAAGAAATGCAGCTGCAGTTCTGATGCATGGATGCACCAGATCAGTGTTAAGGCAAAATATCCGTCTATGAGAGCTCAAAGCATACACTAATTGCCACCAGAAGCCATCTAACATTTCCAGAGAGATACAAATACCAGCAATAAAACAGGATTTTTCTTCAGGTCAGTGGAATGGACAACATCCCACAGACCAGTGCAAATCATGCAGACCAAGTCAATGCACTGACACACCAGCTGCAGATGTTCACAACTCAAATCTACACCAGATGTGCACAAATAAAAAAGTTAGGCTGCCTCTTATGAGCAAGATCCTACAGCTCCCAATAACTGTGAAGAGGTAAGCATGATGGTATTGTCAGCTTCCAACATCTGAATCCTGTCAAAGGGACTACTCTCCCAAGAGATATGCCAACTGAATAACCCCTTACTAGAGCTGGCACCAATAATAACATGCAAGAGCTCAGTCGCTCTCTTCAGATAAGTTGATAATTATTGCTAAGCCATGCACCAAGCACAACCATAAAGTATTTTATTTATTTTTATATATATATATATATAAATAAAAGAGACACTAATTATCCTTATGTCCCAGGGATGCATCATTTTGGATGGTGGGAAGGGGAAGGAAAGGAAGGAAACAGCATAATCCCTTCTTAAACTAACCTTGTTTCCAGTATAGCACTGCAAACTGACAGGGCAATATCACAATCTTGCCAGCAGACGCAAAATCCATTGCATCCATCTAGAAACTACCTTATGTCAAGATCACCTCATCTTAATGACAATACAAGAACGATAAAGTATTAACCAAGTCAATCACTACTGCTTGTCTGTATATACGTCAACAGTCAACCTCTCCATTTCTTTATCAGACACTGGAAAACAGTGAAATAGCATGCCCAGTGTTTAACAAAAAGTCTTCTTTGAAAACTGTCCCAGCAGACTGACATATAAAGCAGCACTCTTTTCAAGGAAGCCTTCACACTGGTACAGCAGTAGTTCCCAGGTTCCTGGGCTTGCTGAGGAAAGGAAGTCCCAATTAAACCACCAAGCATGCAGACATGAGTCAATAGCAATTCCTTGAGAGTTGGGCAGTGCCAAGCAAAACCCAGCATCCTAGGTCAAGTATGAAGAGGCAAAAAGTTAATCACTTTTGAGCACAGCACATCTAAGTCAAGCTAGCCTAGAAATATGTTTCTTCAAGAAATCTAAGCGACATCTGGACAAACAGATATAATGCCATGGAGGACAATCAGATGCCTGGTGCTTCCTAAATGGTAAGTGTTAATGTATAAAAACCCCAGGAAATACAATGCATGTACACACTGTTTTTCAGGTGTGGAAGGTTTGTCTTGGAACTGCACAGCTTTTCCTCCTCCTTTACATATGATACAAGCTCACCTTGAACAGTACATCAGAATCAGCTGGAAACTCTCAGTAGAATAAAATGTAATGGTCAAGTGCTGTGCTGAACATCTCTTGGTCGCTGTCAGCAATACACACAGCATGATGAGAGACTGTTACAGAGCACAAGTTAAATGCTCTATTTCTATGCATTTTACATGGGATTTGGCAGGAAATAGATGACAGTGGAGATAAGGAAACAGCCTAACACAAGGCACTGTTGGGCAAATAGTATCAAACAGCATAACAAATGACCAATCAGTCTGACATGATAATAAGTTCTACCTCTATGAATACCTGCATGTCATGAATCAATCAGGGTATTTTCTCAGATTGAAGCCAAATGGACAGCAGGATTCTCACAGTGCTATTATTAAGTACATGTCTATTTATTTAATCTGTACTTATAGCATATATTCTATATTTAAATATTTAAACTATAAATATATAAAACATATGCATGTGTGAATGTATATAGCCACACATACCACACCCCAGCCAAGCCAAAAGACTCTTTCATTTCTACAATCACAAGATCAATAAAGGGCTTTGCACAAGTTGGAGTAGGGTACAGCTCACCCAGTACTGAAATCCAGCACTCCCGTGAATAGCACTGAGCTGCATGCTTTCCAAAAGGAAATACACAAAAAGTAAGGTTAATGCTAAGAATACCACACCACAAATACAGCAAATGGGTATTGCTGCCATTATGCATATCTTGGGTCAAATAAAGTGGCAGAAAAAAAAAAACAAAACAACCAAGAAACAACATACCTTCCTTGCCCTTCCAGCAATCAGAAGATCATTCATAACTAAACCAGAACATGCAAAACAGAGATATGTGGCACCTACCTTATGACTATACTACAGCCATTAGCCAGCTTACAGTTGTCAAAGGAGTTCTCCTCTAACACAATAACATTTAAGATGTACATTGAAGACTATGTATTTGAAACATGAAGATCACAGTCCAGAGTATTCAGTGATGAAATGGAAACGACCACTGAAGTTACTGAAAATTCAAAGTTACAGTTAATATATTCCCGATGGCTAACCCCATAAGCATGCTGGGGTCACAGTTGGTAAGACAACATGCCAAAGCCACACGTACTGGCCCCATGTGAACAAAGGAAATCAGCCAGCATGGGACACCCTTAAGGGTGTGGGATCCAAGGACACCAGCAGGCTGTGCACTTGGAGGGAAACTACATAGCAGTAGTGGTGGTGGTGGTGGCGGCAGGCCATGAGAGGCAGCAGCTGGAGGCTGTACTACCACTGGGAGACCTACCTTTCTTCATACTGTCTGCTTCCCTTGCCAGTCCTGCTTAGAAAAGAAGCAGGAACAATAGCATCATTTGTGGCTAACTACCTATAGCACCTGAAAGAATAGGTTATTTCTTCCCAGGCCTACCAAAAACTACCACAAGCACTAGTGAGGATCAGGATGATTTAAAGGAACATAGCATGTTCAGTTATAAGTTGCTCCTTTTCCTCACATTCGCACTCAAAGAAGTTATCCAAAAAGATCAGAAACATGAGAAAAATATGAGCTCCAGCATAGTCAGAGAAGGTTACTACCATGCTCTAGCAGGGTAATATCTACTGTGATTAATACAAACAGCATCATGACAAAGCATGAACAGTACTGAAGGCTGTGGTGCTTTCTATAGGCAAGAGAGAAGCTGTAAGGAATCATCAGCTTACCTCAGACAAACAAACCAAAGTTCAGACTTTACTCAGGCTTTTCCATTTCCTTTAGTTTGTTTAAAAAACAGAGACAAAACTCAAAAGAACAGCAGTATAAAACAACAAAACAGGAAAACCCAGAACACAACCATTACAATACTTCCCACCACCTCAGATGAAGTTTCTCCAAGACTTCCAGAATCTTCTAATTCCAGAAATACCCACACAGGTCCCTCCAACCCAGGCACATAAATAACTGGACATTCATTTCAATTTAGAAAACCTAGGCAGATTTACAGAAAGGAGACAAGTAGTAAATGAAGTGAGAGTGCTGAATTCCACAAAGGTCTGGAGCCAACTGTGAAGGCTGGGTCCCTCTTGGCCCCCTGGAGCCCCAGCACAGTACTGAGCTCTGCCCTGAAGAACTCCCTGTTTTAGATCAGTTTACCCTCATCTCACAGAAGCAGTTATATTTATCAGTTGCCACGATATTTACCAACCAAACTGGAACTTCTTTCACACTTCTCCAAGCCCTTCCCAGACACCAGCTGTGTAGCTGCCATATTGAGCACAGCACCACTGGAAGGAAGACTCGAGGCCAAGGAAAACACCTTGTCAGCCAAGGCCTGCTGTCACACACAGCTTCACACCCGCTCTTTCTCCCACACCAGAAGAACGCAGACACCCATCCAAGACCAGATGCAGTGCTAATGTTATGAAATACTGACAGCTAGACAAGAGCATTCCATCATCACAAGCATCAGTGTTCCTCCAGCCCCTCCATCCATCCTAATTACCATGAAGCATTGTTCAAAAGTCAAAACTTCCATCCTCCAGAAAGCATGAAACGCCTTAGAGAAGAGCTATTAAGAAATCACATGCTTACGTATTTTGAGGAGAAACGGCTTGAGGGAGTAAATCTGATATTTCCAGCTCAGCACCTCCAAAAGCCGCTCCCTGGGGATGATGGGCACCCACTCTTTGGGGTCTGAAGCCAAAGACAAGACTCACTTCCCAACCCCACTGGCAGAAAGCTGAAAGCTACAACACAGCACTGCCTGAGGCTCACTGGCACTTAAACGCTGTACTAAGCTAGGATTCACACAACAAACCAAGACTGAGAAACATTTTAGCTCCACTTTACCTACATCTCACCTACACTACTCTCTCTCTGCAAACCCTTCTGAACAACAAGTGCTTACACCTGGGCTTGATCAGGCTCAATTAAGCAAGATGGGGATCAACTGGAACACTTTAGCACCTGGGCATTGTTCAGTTGGTAGAGTGATCAGCCACTTACCTACAACACTAACTACATTAAAGTGCTTTGGGATATCAAATGCTGCTATGAATCATTTTATGTTGGATGTTGCACAAGGGGAAAGGGAACTTGCATACAATCATATTTATGGTTTCCTTTACTTCTTTCCATGCAACCAAGGCAACAGGCCTACTTATGTGCTGTGGTTTATACTTACACGATGCCCTCCTTCACTTGCATAATATTGGTGTGATAATGAAATAATAAGTCTTGTTTTTTAAATGTTTTTGTAGTCTTAACGGGCTGATTTTCACCTTTTCTCTTTCTCTACTGTTGGTTCTGGAGTTACAGAAAATACACTTTTCCAAGACACTCAGCACCTGCTTTTCCATCTAGATAATGCTATCCACTTGGTGAGCTCCATGAAATACCCACTGCCTGATCCATTACTCTTTCCACTGAGTTTTTAGAGTTACAAGATTCTTTTTAGAAAAAAAGCTAAAAAACCAAACCAAACAAAAAACAAGAATCCAAACAGGTCTTTCTCTCCTTGTACTTCCTATACTAGCAAAGCACAAAAAGTTTCATTTTGTCAATATTTTTGCTTGTTTTGTCAATGTATCATGCCCTGCTTTCATACCAAATTCCAGCATCTGTATCAGTAACTTGAGAAGAGGGGGCACCTCACCTGAAACCAATGTTCCCCTATTTTAGGGCAACTGGGTAAGCAGAACAATCTGCACCTGGTTCTGTACTTTGACAAAAACTCTTCCAAATTCAGGTGAAGTAAACGAGGAGCACAAACCCATCTTGCTGCCTACAGTGCAAGAGCTTCGAGGAGACCTCAGCACACCCCCCAGTACTGTTTTTCTGTTTTTCAAGACATAAAACACATGTACATAATTCTGTGTTCTGAAACATTTCAGTAGCATACATTTTAGGAAGTAAATCTATAAATCTCATTTGAACTGACCATCTTCACAGTTTTTTTTATTAGCAGTGAATCGTTTTTTTAAAAAAATCACATTTTATTTGTTCACACCAACATAGCAGCACCTATTCTATTATTAAACCGTAGGCGACTGCTCTCTGAAGCAGCTGCTTAGTATTGCTTGGTTATATTCTGGTGCTCCTGTTACCTCTTGGAAAACTGGTAGTTATGAGTGCTTTGAAACAATCCCTTTTTAAGTACTTCATCACAGGTCTTGCATCAGTAGCTTGAACTCAATTAGCCAGGTTGCATTTCTGTAATTACTTTAAGAATAGAGGTTGATTCCCACAAAGCCTTACCATCTCCCCAGGTACTGAACTTCTGGGACCTATTTAATTCAGTCATACCATTCCCAATCCACAGGTGTCCCTCACTATGTACCCAATATCCACTACTAGATAGGAAAATTTAGAGAAATCTTTTAATGAACTGCTATGATCTTACACAGCAGAACTAGAGATTTCAGGCATATCATTCCTTCAATTTCTTTAGATTGTTCATTTGTGAAAGCTGAAGAGTAGAACTTTTGGGATTGTTCACTAGCCCCGTACTTTGTTCATCATCATCAGAATACAGTATTGCAACAACCAGATCAGTGCAGTAACAAAGGGACTAGCTCAAACAGAAAGGTGCTACAACAAAAAGAAGCGCTCACCTGTCTCTGAAGAACTAGACCCACAGGGAAAAACTCCAAAAGAGAGGGAACTCCAGGAAAAAACCCCTCCCAGAGAGGGGTCAGCCCTTAAGTGGGGTCTAGGAGAGGTGCAGCCAGGCTCCACCCCCTTCTGGTCACACAGCTGAATTGCCTTCACCTGTGCTCCCAGGGCTGACTGGGTCCTTTCCCCATGTGCTCAATCAGCGGTTCTAGGCCGTGACTCAGCAGTTACCAAACTAGTAGTCAGCAAGGGCCATGACTTGGTGCATGTGTTGATACTACCCAGAGCTGCAAACCACTCCCAGGGGAGATGGCTTTTCCATGCTTCCAGGGGGACCCTTCCACAGCACCATTTCCATAGTCTTCCAAGCCACACCTGGCAAACTGAAGCAAATGCTGCAGCTTTAACTCTCAAAAGCTCAATGCAATTTGCTGCACCATTTTTTGCTTCTGCCTGTTTGTTGGACGTTACTTGGTACATCCTGGAATTTCAACTGTGTATGCAGGGGAAAAAAAAAAAACCACCACAAAAAAACCCAGCACAGAGTATTACTTAGGATGCAGTTTCACAGGCAGTTCAAATCACTATAAAATTGCTTGATCCTGAGAGCAAAGGTCATAGCCTCACATTGCTCGCATACTCCTTCCCTCTCTCACGCTTTTCTTCTGAAATCACAAGGCTAAGGGATGAGTCCAGATCAGAGTGCTAATCTAGCAGTCTTTTTAGAGCTGTCTTTTTAGAGCTGGTGTTCATTTGGATTGGCAAATGGCTGCATTCCTCATCTAATCTGACCTTTTAAAAAAGCATTTGCTAACACTGAATTCATCTTCTAAGATTTACAGCGTACTATCCATCCCTGTTGCCGCAATAGCAAACGCTCTGTCAGATTCTCTCTGTTTATGATTCTGTGCCACATCTCCAAGTTGCATCCAACATGAAGAAACAATTTACCCTCATGCAGGTACAGGAGCCTGATAGGAACATACTGACCTAAGACTGCTGCTCCAGAAGGAATGCTGTGGCCTTTTCTTTGATGCACCTTGAGATTATGCCTTGGGTGTATCTAAAAGGACAGAGAAGCTGCTCGTTTGTAAGGTTCTATAAGTGAAAGCTGAAGTCAGAATAAAGGTTTCCTTTCTGCCATGAGAAAGGGTGGATTGTCAACCACGTGGAAACTACTAGCATTATCCATACTCTGAGGAAACGGCCTAGAAGCAGACTGGGACAGCAGAAACCAGCGTAGGGGGTAGGCTCACTTAACTACAAAATGTGTTTTCAGATTCTGCTGATGCAATGGAGTCTCCAAAGCCTTTTGAGGCTAGCATTTCCCTTTTCTGGTGGCTGAGATGGGACAGGCAGTGCCCTACAGACACATCCTAAGTGTCTGGCATACTCACATTTCCTTTTGATGGTTTTCACATGCAGCAGAATCTGGTGTTCTGGCGGAAGAAAAGCCTGATAATAAACATAGAGAGAAATAGCCTGTTGAATCCTTTCAGAGCCAAAATAATGCATGACTTCATGCAGGCTCCTTTCTTATTCCTTCTTTGTGCTCATTTACCCACCAGAAGAGCAAACCACCCCCCACTGTCACCAAGTGGATTACAGATTTCACTAAAACATGGACATCCACTTCAAGGTTTGATGGTATTTAGGACTAAATTCAGAGCTCCATGCGCATCAGCCCAGCCGGTCAGAGCTCTGAGATCACTGCAGGAGCCAGAGATACTTACCATCCACAGGCCATCAAGGTTGAAAGAAGTCATTCATGGAAGAGTCAGAAGCATCACATGTATATGTGGATATAAGGAAGTCTCAATACCCACAGAAGCCAGTTGTTAGTGCTTCTCGGCAATGAGAGAATTGTTTCCATACTGCTATTCAGTTCCTTTTGCATACAGTATAGTGAATCTTATCCTCACATTCATGCACAGTTGAAGGCTAATCAAGATCTCATAAGTTACCAGGCCTCTTACTGTTATTGAATTTCCCTCCATTTCTTATCTTGAGTAGCTATTATAATTCCAAGTATTCAAGGGAATGTCACTCAAAAAAGATAAGGTAATAAGCCATTGATATAGGACCCTTGTACTTAGATTTCAGCATACCTAGCTCCCTGTTTATATTATTAACCATGGCAGAAAAAAAAAGGGGGGTTTTAAATTACCCAACACTTCCTTCTCAAACAGTGTGTGGAGTAGAAATTGCTCAGCAGATGTCATCTATCCTTCTTCACCAACAGAAAAGATTTTGGGGGGGCAATTTTGCCTGTTTTCCTAAGGAATGCAGATTCTGAGGGGAGATGGTCACCCCCAAATGCCTCCATTGACATATATCCATCTCAGATCTTTGAAAGGAGAAATTAATTGCTTGAGTCTGTTTGACTAAGCTTAGGGAAAAAAAAAAAAAACCCTTCTTTTTAGGCAGTAGGTCCTCTAGACCTCGAGGGAAGAATCTCATCTCTCCATTCTCTTCTCCCCAAATTATTTTCTTAATAAACAAGTTAGACATACAAATCAACGCTCTTCAGTACATTCAGCAAAAAATACACAACCTGCTAAAACAGTGCTAGTTGATAACAAGCACTTCTTTTCACATTCAGAACTTCTCTGAAGGCAAGCTTTGGCACACAGCCATTATGTAGTTTGCCATAAACAAGACCAAATATCTGCTACGGGATACATTCCTGTTAATGAACTCCACTTTTGATCTGAACCTTCTTTTAAATGTGGATACCTTCCCAAATGCAACAAGAAACACTCAATGTCCATGAGAATCATTTACATCACCGATACATGAAAGAAGTCCTAAAATGGGCATACCAAGAATTCCCCAAAGAACTTCGGGGGAAACAGCGTTTCTCCAAACTTGGCAAAACCCACATAGGATGGATAGGCCGATCTTGCAGCTTGCTATGGAGGCCCTGTGCTCTCCATCCCAACACTCCTGCCTCCTCTCCTGGATGCCAGGCTCTACCTCCTCCTTTGCACCAGCTCTGAAACTCATCAGATTCGCCATGCCAGCTGCCAGCAGCGTGCCAGAATCTGGCTGGATCAGCAGTCTGAACCAGGTTGGTAAAAAGGTGTCAGAAGAGAACCGGCCGGGAAGAGAAATTGCTCTCTTTTGGTGGAAGCAGCCTGCTACATCACCTTGAGTCTATCATTTTCATTCCAACCTTCCGCCAACTTCTTCAGCAGATGAGCACTTACACAGAGCTGGCTGTGGGCACCCTGTGGGGATGGTCTGCCTCCAGCTGCCATGCCTGCCCCTTCCTGGGCAGACACCAAACAGCTTCACTGTCAGCCAAAAGCAATATGTAACTTCACTGCAGATGCAACAAGGTGGAAAGCCCAGTATCTTTGCCTTAAAGCACTGAGGAATGTGAGCCTAAACTGAAGCGTCACAAAGTGGGGTTTCAATTTTCAGAGCTAAAGTGCTGCCACGCTCTGTGAGCTCAGTGAGCAAAACCTGCCATGTCCCACCTGAGCCATGACAGAACACAGCCACTCTGTCAAACCAGGTTCACTCTCAAGGCCAGCAAGAACAAACAGGACAAATGATTAAAAACACACACTACGAGTCCCTTAGCTTTAATACTGTTCTAGCAAAATGACATAAGAAAACCAAGCATACCTTGACCGTAACAACGAAATTTTGGGCCTTCTTTGAAAATGAGACTGTCGGATGCACACCACTTCTTTTTTAAATGTAAGCTGCACACTCCAAAATGTGTTGAAAGACCTAATGGGTGGCATGCGATGTGATAAGGGATGGGACGGGATAGGGGATGAGGGCAGAAAATGGCAGAGGGACAGCGGTTTAGATTACAAAGTAGTGGAAGAGTTGCACCAGGCGTTTAAATGGTGTTCTGAAAAAGGGCTCGTGCCCTCTTACGTATTAATCACTGAAGCTCTGGTTTGCAGCATTCTGTACCTGAAATATGCTTTAGAGCTGACCACCTCCTGACTCTGCCTCAGTGCTGTGGTCTTTTTCACAGGCTACATGTAACATGCCGTGAATTTCAGCTGAACTGGGGATAAATCACCAAGCAAACTCCACTTAAGCTATGGCCAGAATGCACCATGTGAAGAGCAGTATTCCTGTGCTCTGCGGCACACTGCTGGGAACTTCTTCCACATTGTGCAATCCATGCAGATGTATCCTGAATCAGGTTTAATTTTCCTGTGAAGTTCTGTCAGGCAGCAAGATCGGCCGCCTGGAGAAAGTAAGGGCACTGGAACTGCACCACTCGCACTCCCCCCGAGGAAGACAAACTGAGAAACCAACCAACCAAAGACAGCCAACAGCAAACAGATAAATGGAGAAGACTAGGAATAAAAAACCAGAACTGCTGACCCAGCACATTGAAAAACCCCGCAGTGCTCACGCCATCTTAAATCAATTCCCTTTCCAAGATCTATACCGTTACCTGCATTTCTGTGAATGTGCCTTTGCTACAATTTCTTTCAGATTAAAACTGAAGCGAGTAAAAAGACAGCCCAGCCAACAGGCCTGTAAGTGCCCCAGCTACCAGCGTGTGATAGCAGAGACCTCAAAGCTCCTTCTCAGCCCACAGCTCTAATGTTTATGCAGAGTGTATTGATTTATTGCGAGGTATCAGTAAATTTCTGAATGGTCTGGCCAGCTTCACATGCTTCGCTGACTTTTGAAATGAAAGCAACAGAGCTTTTGCTTAAGTCAACAGTGTAAGTCACCGGTTTAAAGGTTACCACTTGATTGCACAGCACAAGAAGCAGACGCTTATCTTCCCAGTCCAAGGACTTCTGGCTTTCTGGGCAGCAGCACACAACACTGTAACGGATCGTTTGGAAATACAGTTTTGCAGAGATATAAACAGAACAGGGTGCAAAAGGACGGGCCTGCGAGTGCGGGGTGGCTGGGCCCGCCGTCCTACATGCAGCCCTGGCTTTAGGGGAGCGGTCACCAGGCCATCCCGGCGGCCTCCCCTACACGGCAGGCGGAATGTAGGGCAGCAGCTCGGGGTGCAGCCTGCACCAGGCCCCGCGCCATCACCCTGAGCCCGGGCCTCCAGGAGGCTGCACGGAGAGCATGGAGCTGGTAGATGTCACTGTCCCACATTACCACATGCAGCAGCACGGGAGGTCTTGATCTGCTTCAGAGAGAATAAGGCAGTGTCGGGGAAGAGGTGGGCTAAAGCAAGAAGTGCACCTTGGGAAAGAAAAAAAAGCCCTCAACTCAACGAGGTGCGCACTCCCAGCTAACGCAGCTATAGCTCAACAAGTTGTTTCCAAATCCCAAAAGCGAGTCAGGACATTGGCCTGGGCGAGCTGCAACCACAGCAGGGCCCCTCCTGTGGGCACCGGGGGGCCCTCAGAGCAGCTCTTCCAGAACTGCTAAGGAAGCAATCCCCAACAAATCCCATCAGGCTAACCGGTAAAAAAGGGCCAATCCCAAGCAAAACCTATCGGGCTGACCCAATGAAAAAGGCTGGCTGCTGTGGCAGGGCTGTGTTGTCATACATTGCTTACGTTTGTTTTAATTTTAAACCCAGAGTCAGCCCAAGGTTTGTTACACAAACATATGGCACCCGTATTACATTCTGCCTCGTATTTATAGAAAGTACCGCGGCAGTCCAGACAGCGCAGAGATGCCATAACGTTAACAACATTTATTATTAGTATGACAAAAGAACAAAAATAAGCCTGTAGAAACCACGACTTAAAGTTTAAGGGATTGATTGGAATAAGGAACCGAACTGTGAAGCTATTAGTGAAGAAAATCCCTCCAGCATTAACACACGCAATCCCCAGGCCACCGAGCGTTTTGTTATATAAACACGCCCCCAGAAAGGCAATTTCTTTAAAAACTCAAGCCCTCGGTGCTGATTAACACATTTAATGCCAGCCCGATTAGCACTGCTGAGCCCCAAGCCCAGGGAGCGCTGAGGCAGAAGTCCTCATCCCTCTCTCAGTCCCGCTGCTGAGGAGAGCGGATCTGGGACAAAGGGTAAATCTTAACGATGCCTTTTTATTGCCCAAACTGCCACTTCCTCCTCAGCCCAAACAAGCAGGGAAGGGTACCAGCACCTCCCCGCCAGCGATAAATGCCATTACTAGATTTTCCCATTCCAGCTGCAAAAGGTGCACGCAGCAGAGGCCTCATCCTCTACCCTCGGCCTAAAAAGAAAGCGGGAAGAAAAAAAAAAAGAAGAGGGAAGCAAGCAGGATAGAGCACCCCAGCAGCACTCGCGGGGCCGAACCTTCTAGAAGAACATATTAGCTTTGGCGGCTGCCCAGCACTGGCTGCAGGAGCGCGCTGGTTAATCTGTAGCCAGACTGAGGGCGGTGGGGAGTGGGACAGGGCCACGCCGCAGGCAGGGAAGGGTGAGGTGGGACAGGCTTGTTGCTTATGGGTTTCTTTCTTTTTTTTTTTTTTTCCAAAAAAATTTTATTGGGAGAACTACAAAACATTTACAGTACAAAGTTTACAGTCTCACACAATTTGTAGTGAACTGACTCCCGAAAAATATATTACAACTCAAGTTGACTTATCCTTTAGTTACATTCAAAACATACTTCTGTTAAAGTAGTCCAAAAAGAGTACATAGTGCTCAATCTGTACCTATGTACAAACAAAACTAAGCTACCGCTCATTCATCCACCGTCCAGGAAAGTTTTGGAAAACTCCCGACTTTCTACGCAAGTAAAAAAAAAAATAATAATAATATCACAAGTTTTGGAATTCAATTAAACAAGATATGCTCGTGTATAAAGTTTCAGATCCAAAGATGGCCGCCATTCTTACAAAATAAAGAGTGGTGAAATTTTGCTGTAGTCAAAAACCCATCCCTACATTCAAATTATCACCTCAAGCATTAAGAGAAATACTCATTTGGTTGAGAAGTATTTAAGGCAAGCGTGGACCCTCCAGAAGGCACTGTGAGGCATAATACTGGGCACCCCAATTATTGCTACATCCGTTGAGACTACATCACAGTGTGAGTGGTGGAGTTAGGCAACGAGGAACACTTTTTGGTTACACTTGGAACGAGGCTGCGTCAGGTTCGCCACTTTGAAGTCTGATTGCCAAAGTCAGTCTCCCGTTGTTGGTTTTCTTCTACTCGGACGGGCTACAACCATTTACATTCTACAAAAACCCCATAGAAATTCCTCAAACTACTTCCACAGCATCGAGACCGATTTCTGTACAGAAACCATGCAATCTTTCAGATTTACGTAAACAAGGAAAGAAATTAACGAAATAAATATTACATACAATCTCTTAAATTAAGAATTTTTACTCATTTACAATAAAATAACCAAGTGAAGTTACAAAAAGGCATATATTACTGTGAAAAGAACACACTCCACGTTTCGCCGATTAATAATGGCAATCATAATTTAAACATAATAAAAGAATATATATCTATTGCTTTTCATCATACCCGATAAATACAGTATGAACAAATTACCAATGCATACTTTTCACGAGATAATAAATAAGTTAAATAGTTTCATGTTGAGTTGTGTGCAGTGACTCATTCATGCAATCAACTCAAAACAGCTAAAAAAAAACAATTAAAAAAAAATCAGCAGTTATTCTCCAACAATTACAAACTAAACTCGGTCGAGTGCTTCCAAATAAAGCAACAACGAAAAAAGAAAAGAGTTGTTCTAAGCCAAACATCCACTAAGTGGTGGCAATGGAACCAATATTAAACTTTGGAATGAAGGTTTTAGCATTTGTTATAATAATAATATATAGATATATAAAAAAAATAGAAGGTTGTTATCAAGGCATATTCTTGGCAGGATGTTGGATTTCGCGCTGGAGAAGCTCGCGGTGGGTCCGGCCGCGTTCCCGGATGGAATGGTGCTGCTGGTGCGGATCAGAACTCGGCTCCGGAGAACGAGAAGGACAACCCCGAAACACAAATCCCCCTTCTTCCAAGGTCTCTCTAGAAAAATAGGTTTGTTCAGTTCACGTCAGTCGCCCTTTCGCAAGACGCTTTTCGCTTTGTTCAGCTCTCGTGTGTACATGGATAGGTTACGCGTATAAAAAAAGACACGACAGGAGACGGACAGAGAGGGGGGCCGGCTCGCTCCCCGCGCCCCACCGCCCGCGGCCCCCTCCTTCCATCCTTCCATCCTTCAGTCGTCGGAGATGGAGAGGCGGCTGAAGATGGGCAGGCGGCGGCCCGAGTCCAGGCCGGGCGACTCGGAGCCGCTGAGCGAGCCGGAGCTGAGCGAGCCGCTCAGGTAGCTCTCGCGGTCCGAGAGCGAGTCCGGCGGGCTGGGCGGCGCGTCGAACACGGGCGACTCGGAAAGGAGGCGCAGGGGCTGGAAGCTGAAGGGCGGCGAGGCGGGGGGCGGCGGGCAGCCCCCGGGCGGCGGCGGCGGCTGCTGCTGCTGGCAGCGGTAGTAGGCGGCGGCGGCCACGGCGGCCGCGGCGGCGAAGCCGGGCGTGTGCAGGGCGAGCGGCGCGATCAGGCTGCCCAGCTCCTGGCCCGAGAAGGCGAAGGCGTTGTTGGCGCAGGGCGGAGAGAGCAGCTCCTCGCAGTACGAGGCCGAGGCGGGCGGCGGCGGCGTGCGGGAGCCGCCGGGGCTCTCCAGCAGCGCGGCCTCCAAGCGGCCGCCGGGCGGCGGCGGCGGGGCGGCGCCGTGCGGGTGCGGGGGGTGGTGGTGGTGGTGGTGGTGGGCGGAGAAGCCGGAGAAGCTGAGGCTGTGGTGCAGCTTGGGCCGCTCCCCGCCGCCGCCGCCGCCGCCGCGAGGGTGCCCGAAGCCGCCGCCCAGCGGGTGCTCGCGGGGCGCGAAGGCGCGGAGGTCGCCGGTGCTGCCGGCGGGGTGCGGGGCCGCGTGGTGGTGGTGGTGGTGCTGCTGGTGCGGCGCGGCGGCCGAGGGCGGGGGGGCGGCGGCGGCCGTGCCCCCGCCGGGCGCCGGGCGGCGCTCGTCGGCGTTGTGGATGAAGTGGCAGCGCGGGCCGTAGGGGCAGAAGCCGATGGTGTGGAAGGTGCGGCACAGCTCGGTCTTGTACTTGGGGTGGCGGGTGAGGCTGCGCAGCTCGTGGAAGCCGTGGGCGAACTGGCACTTCTCGCCGTACTTGCAGGCGCCGCTCTCCTCGAAGGGGCGGCACAGCTCCGTCTTGTAGCGCGTGGAGTTGATGGGCGCCCCGCCGCCCCCCGAGCCGCCCCCCTTGCCGGCCGCCGCCTGCTGCTGCTGGAGCTGCTGCATCAGGTGCTGGCTGCGCTCGCCGTTCTCGCTGAAGGAGCGGTCCCGGAACTTGTTCTCCTTGTTCAGCAGGGCCGTGGGGCTGCCGCCGCCGCCGCCCCCGCCGCCGGAGCCCGGCTCCTTCAGGCCGCCGAACGACGAGGAGGACGAGGACGAGGAGGACGACGACGAGCTGGAGCCGGTGGGGCTGGGGAACTTGGCGCCGGCGGCCAGGGCCGGCAGGTTGCTGGTCGAGTGCCGCCGCAGGAAGCCCGGCGCGAAGCTGGAGCCGGAGGAGGCGACCGGGGTGCCCACGGCCTTCTTGTCCAGCATGCTGCTGAGGTTGGTCAGCGACTTCTCCGTCTGCGGGGCGGCGGGGCGGGAGAAAGAGAGCGGGTTGCAGCGGGACCGCGCCGAGCCCGCTCCGCCGAAGCGAGGCGGAGGGGCCCCGGCCCCGAACGCGGCACCCCCCGGCGCCCCGCGCCGAAACCCCCGCGCCCCCCTTACCTTGCACAAGAAGTCGATGTCGTAGAAGGCAGATAACAGCGTCGTAGACATCTCTAGATCCTGTAATGGTCGGAAATACAGGAAGGACCGAACGATCCCGCTCTCCTCGGAGGGTTTGGAAAAGCCACGACGAGACGGGAGGGGGCCGCGTGCTTCGGAGCCGAAACGGTCCCGGCTCCTTCCCGGCGGGGCGGGCGGGACGGCGGGTGCCGGGCCGAGGCGGCGAGCGGCTGCACAGCAGCGAGCGACCTGCGGGAACTCCGCGGCGCCCCGCGCCGCCTCCATATAAACGCCGCCGCCGCGGCCCGCAGGGGCGGGCCCCGCTCCCCCCGCCCCGCTCCGGCCCCCGCCCCGCCCCGAACCGAGCGGCCGGCGGCGGCCATGGCGGCCCGGGCCCCGCGGGAAGGGGCCGCCCCCGCCCGCCCCGCCGAAAATAAACCCGTGCCACGTAACTGCCGCGGGACAAAGGGCCGCGCGCGGGGCGGCGGCGGCGGGTGGGGGCTGCTGTGACCCGGGCCGCTCGCACCCCCCCCTCCCCCCGGCCGGCCGTCCCGTGACCGCGGGGCAGCGCCGGCCCCGCACCGCCGGGCGGGAGGCGAAGCTCGCGGCTGCAAGGCGCTGTAAGGCGCTCGGTGCTCGCCCGCCCGCCGCCGTGCCCGGCTGCAAACCGCCCACGTCAGCAGGAAGCGCGCGCTGTCAGAGCGCGTTTGCAAACACGGGGGTGGGGTGGGTGCGTTCCTCGGCCGCCCGCGTTGCGTTTTGCCCCGCGCCGCTCTCCCGTGCCACCCCCACCCCCCCCCGGCCCATCGTGGGCTGGCAGCGGGACCGGCCCTTCCCGCCCCTACGGGCCCCTCCGAGCTCAGCTCGGCGCCGCGCCGCCCCCTGGCGCCCGCCCCGCGTAACGCTGCCGGCCCCGGGCGAGGGGGGCGCGGCGGTGCCGCCCTCGTGCTGTGCCGCCCCGAGCCCGGCGCCGCTGTTCCCGGCAGTCCGTAGCGAGCTGCAGGGGCCGGGTAAGGGTTAAAGCCCTGCGAGCGGCTGGTGCGCGGTAACTGCGAGCAACGAGACGTGCGTGCGCCAGCGCGGACCTTTATTTGCACCCTATAAAGTCAAAGGGGCGCGACGCTTTCGGCCGCGCTGCGCACGCAGCGAGGCACCGTGCTGCCCGGCGCACCCCTGGCCCGTCCTCGGGGCCCACGGAGCTGCTCTCGCTGCTCCCTGAGGGACTGCCGCTGCGCAGCCGTCCGCGCTCGTCCGGCGCTGCCAGAACGCGAGCTGCCGTCTCACGGGCCACCGCCCGGCGCGGGCGCCCAGCTGTTATCGCGGCGCTAACTCTCCCCTTTAACCGAGCGGGCGCTTCGCTTTAAGTTACCACACGTCACCCCGAGCCCTGCAAAGTGACAGCGGGCGCTCGGATTCGCGCTCACGCTCGAGCCCCGCTGCCGTCTCGCGCCCCCGCCAAGCCAGGCCCGGAAGCGCGCCCGCTCCGCAGCAGCGCAGCCCGTACGCCCCAGCTCCGGCCGCCCCAAGGCCGGTGCCGCCGCGCACGGCGGTGCTCTACTGCCACCTGCTGGCCGCCCGAGGCGCTGCACGGCCCGGCCCGGCCCGGCGCTCCCGGCTGTCCCGGCGCGGCGGCAGAGCGGGAAGCGCCGCACACAGCGCCGCCGCCCGACTCGGGTCGAGCGAAAGCGGTTCGTAAAACGTCAACATTGCGCAAAAGCGGCCATCCGACTTGCGGGAAATGCAGGCACGCAAAGCGTTAACCGATGCCGGTCCATCTACAAAGCAAGGCTGACGGCAGAGTAAGGCTAACATCTTGCCTCTCCCCAGAGACGAATGCAGTAACGCTTAAAACGTAGTCAAAATCTTGTCAAGGGCAAAGAGAGAAGCCGGGGTTTATTGAAGTAACACTTAAAATTTACCCTATCGGTTTAAGAATTACCATTCCACGCATAGAAAGAAGCTCCCCTGCAAACAGAAAAACCAACCCAACTTTTTCTTGGTATTAAAATACAGGAGGTCAACATTTGGACTAAAACGTACCCCGCCAGGTGGCCTGCACCTGGCTGAGTGGAACATGTTAGGCTGAGCTGCTCCGCTTCCTACAGTAGCGGCAACAAACGGTGCTCAGCCGAATTCAATTAGCAAATGCATTTAAAGGGAACGGTCCCCCCCAGCAGCACACCTGGCAAAAAATGAATGGGCTGACGGATGGAAAATGCGTTGGTAGCACGAACAGCCAATAGTTCGTGGCAGGCTTCCTGGGCTCATCGTGGCCATAGCTCTGCTCCATGGATGCCCTCAGGATTGGGCTCCCTGCTGAGCCTACAGCTCCCTGAGAAGGAACTTTTAGGAACTCTGTAACTTTTTAGGAACTTCTGGTAATTTTACTCTTTCAGATTTCCGTCTTTGCCCTTGCCAACAGACTGCAGCAGATTCAGTATTTTAAGGCAGAGTGATATTTGCTCGTTCTGAATGGCCAGTTTTGTGAATTCTGCCGTTTTCAAAAATTCTGGACTCGGAGGTAGGGCTGTAAGGAGGCGGGCAGTGAGCTGGGCTTGGTCCTGGGCCCTTCTGCAGAGCCTATCAAGCTCTCCTCCATCCGGCAGGGCCAGGTGGGTCGCCTGGGCGAGCAGCAGCAGGTGCTTACCCAGCAGCCTGGCACTGGTCAGCTTCTCTGCCCAGAAGTTCACTTCCCCTTTGTCAAACAGGCACTCGTCTTCTTCCTAAGTGGAAACACAGCCATTAGAAAAGGACCCATGTGGCACGGCAAGTGCTTAGTGAGGCTCTGGCAATGCTGGAGAGCACGCAGCCCGAACCCAGCAATCAGCAGCAATGACACTGAGTGCAATTAGCTGCAGCTGCAGCCAGCAGCCATTTGTTAAGTACCACTTGATTTATTTCATTGTTTGTTGGTCTTTTAATTTCATGCTGATATTGCCAGGCCACTGACATCAAACTCTGTTTATTTATTCTAAGCAATGTCCATGTGATTTATTTTTTTAATTTTTAATTGTAATACAACTAATATCGGAGTAATGGCCATCAGTCCACCCCACTATTCCGTTTCACCCCACCATGAGCCTACAGAAGCACAGCAGCCCTGCCACGGGGACAGCAGCGGTTGTCACTTACTGGGGCGGATGGCTCCAGGCCTCCCCTTGGGTCGCTGTCTCCCAGCAGCCACTCCAGCAGCACTGGGATGCCGGCACACGTCTGCCCCCACTGCTGGAGCTGCTCACACAGCGTGCCAAAGGCCAAGTCCAGGGCCAGGGGAGCGTTCATGACCCTAAACATGAACCCTGGCAAGAGAAAAGACATGCAGTGATATACAGCGAGATCAAAATTTACACAAACACATTTACAATGATGAATCAGGCTGCAAGCAAGTTAGATGGATGTTTGTGACACTCGGAGCCTTTTTTTTTTTTCCAGTTCCAACATCATACACAAAGCAGCCGAAACACTGATGCTTGGTGCTTTTTCCTGCTCACGTACGTAGTGATGTTCCTCACTATGGATGTCTGTACACAGAGATGTCTGTTAGAAACACTTCCAGAGACTGTCCTGACACCCCAACATAGTGACTATGTGCACAAACCTGCAGCTAGGCCATAAATCTGAGCTGATGACTCGCTAGAACCCAAAGCCTACAGCACATTATATGACCAGGGATATAAAATGAGTCACTATTTGGTATGCAATCCCTTTATATATGGTAGGATATACACATACAGAACATGTAAGAGAGATCAGCACACAAGACAGGCCTGCAGAAGATGCTAAAGAAGGGTAAGGCAGACACTGTTTACAGTATCATCACAGAGCTCTGTTTACACAGTTTTTGCTATCGGCTTCTACAGTACTTTCCCCGGGGACTGAAGAAATGAACAAACAAATGCCAAAACTGCACACAAAGCCATCAGCCTCATGGTATTTCTTCCCTAAACTTCCCCACTGGCCAGCAGCCTTGTTTGCATTCAGACCCAGCCTCGGCCTTCACGGATACTGGTTTCACTGGTGGTAACATTAGGGCACTGTGTCTTTTTTAATGAGAAAAGAGGCGGGAAGGGGACAGGTAATGAGCAAGTCCCTGCTAAATCCCTCTTACTTTAAAACAGATTTTGGCAAAATTCACGCTTGCCCACAGTCACCAGCAAAAAACAGCTGCTCACAGAATGGCCTTACTTCTGTGCAGTGACATCACGAGGATGCGTCGCGTCGTTGAAGGCTGCCTCTTGTGAGCAAAGTGAATAGCAGAGCCAGAACTGCTCAGAAAAATCGATGCAGAAGGAAGAACACGAGAAGTACGGTCTGGGTGCATCTTCTGCTCCCTATGCCAGCAGCACATTTTCCGGAGTGTGCTCTGGAGTATTTTCTGGTGTATGCTGGCACAGAAGAGAGGTGTAGAGTAAAATGCGGTCTGCGTGCCATAACTGGGGCAATAGGCCTGCCAATGAGTATGGAAGAGCAGGAAACAACTGCGGGCAGAACAGGCTGACGGCAAGATGAGCACATGGTATCTGATAGACCCAGCGAATCCAGAGCACATCAGGGAGGATGAATTAGGATTTGAGACCATGAGAACAAAGGACTGTAATAAAGGAGGGAGTGAAGGAAGAAGAACAGATGGTCCCTTCTTTATCTCAGAGTTAGATGAGGGTACATGGAAATCTTCTTGGACAAGCCACAGGAAGGTAGGCAGTCAATCTCCTGGTGACACTAATAACACTACGTACACAGTTTGTCTCTCTGGTAGGCAATAAAATTCAATGTTCCAGCCTGTTTCCTTCATGTGAAGACTTACCACAGTATTAGAGCATCCCTCAGTTCTGTCAGTGGAAGAAACTTTGCCACGTTCCCACACCATTTATTTTAGGTACTAGTTTTGCTGATGTTTCTTTCTAAGTCTTTTCCCTAAGCTTGCTTCCTCCATTGCTGTGCCCAATGGGGCCTCGAATTATTATGTGAAAATGCCCCAAACTGACAAGGTAGCAAAACAAGCAATACTGAGGTACTGCTTACATCAAACCTGCTTGCTAGTTGTTTTTCAGCAGTGCAACACAGAAGTAAGCATGGTAAGCTGGTAGGGGGAATCCTTGTGTGAAAACAAATGAAATTGTATATATTCATGTTTATTTTTATATATACACACACACACACACACACATATATACAAGTACACATATATTTGTGTGTATATATATATATTTGTATATGTATGTATATGTATATATAATAATATATATTTGTATTTCTATTTACGTAGTTTTTTCTTCTAGAAGAAGAGAAAATTTACAAGAACAGCATATAAAGGAAGTCTTACACACTGGAAAAACACGAAGGCTGAACACAGCACTGCTCCAAAGACACAGACTGGCCTCCTGTGAACTGCAGACACCACTCAACTGATCTGCCAACCAAGCACATGAGATCTGCCTCTGAGGCCAGAGGAAAACACAGAGGCATCCTGTTGATAAGGCTGAAACTTAAGCTTCAGATGTTTGGGAAAGAGCCTGCCTATGCCAGGCTTCTAATGGCCTCCTGGCACTTGAGGTGTGACACAGGCTGAAGGGCAGATCAGAGCCTGGCCCTGCCGCAGGGCACCAGAGCGGCTGCATGGCTCCCCCACCACTTCCCCTGCTGCCATCCCTCACACAGCACATTTGATGCTAGAGCAGTTCAGGACCCGAGCTGGAGACTACCACTGCCACACAGGCATCAAAGCGGTGGAACAGGTATGCAAAGGTGTATCTACTCCCTTAGCTTTTGAGTGCTGAAGTGATATAGAGAAAGAACAGCAAGCAAAGTTACTGCACCCTTATATGATTTAAAAGGCATGAAATGCTTTCAGTGGGGAGAATGTTTTGCACCTTTGATGACTCCCAGCTCTAAAAGTAACAGCACAGAATGCTGTAAGCATATACACATATTCTTTTAAGGTACCCACAAAAGGTGCATGTGTTCTAAAACTTTAACATGTGTGTCTTCACTGACATATTAACTGCTGACGAGAACTGTTCCTCACATCGGTTTGCCTGCAAAACACGACTGCTTTTTAAGAAGCCACAAACTGTAGATTACCTGATACTGAGCTCATGACTCACACTATGACTTCAGCAGCGGTCTGAGCACACTGGAAGCTCTCTATGGGCAGGTGGTTCTCTCCATCACACCATCCTCCAGCCATGGCCTCGATGCGTACCTCCTGCCAGCTCAGGTCCTCTGCTGAGCACCTGGTGAACTGATGCTCAGGACAGCAAAACAGGGATTTGGTGTGCAACAAAGTGTGTGGGCTTTCCTACTCAGTGAGTGAGCTGAACTGCATGCCCTGCAGCCTGAATGGGCACGGCTGGAGCTGGGGACAGTGAAGCCCCACGACCCCTGCACAGAGCGGGGATGCAAGAGGAAAGAGAGCAGGACCTCCCCTGGCAGTAGGCTGTCTGGGCGGGTCAGCCAGCACCCAAAGCTTCACCAGCAGAGCCATGTAAACAGCCTGCTAACCGAGATGACTCAAACAGCTAATAATAGCCTCTCATAATGTAAACAATTACGTATTTTAAACAAGTGAATGAAAAAACTCAAACGACAGATTTCTAGAAGCCGCTCCTGACTGATAGCCACAGGGACTAAAGTGGCAGAAAGTGACCCTGGAGATGTGGCTACCAGCAAACACTGGACAATACCAGAGTGCTCCTACTACAGTGGTTCTGCAGGCTATCAGACTGTGTCAAAAATGATCACTTATCAGTTTTTAAAACTCTAAAGCACTTATATGTTCCAATGTGTAAAAATATAAGCAACGTGATAGGCATCTCGTTAAATAAGCCATTACAGGGGCTGAAGTACCAAAAAAAATCCTCCATGCCTTAAACAAGTAGTTACAAGCAGAAGAATTAATAGTACTCCCTGAAATGAAAAACAAAAGATAACCATCAGGTACTACATGTTTTTTTCATTTTCAGGAAGTGAATTTTCATAAAGGGAAAGGGGTTAAGTACTGCACTGTTTTAGTCTTCTTTGTTAATCCACCCACATAAAAATTAGACCTCCTACATGCACATTCATATACTCCAAAAGCTTTGATCATGCCAGATGTAAATATTTCTTCTAGTCACATATTACATGTCCTCAAACTATACAATTGTTCTCTGTTAAAGCCTCGGTGATATTATGGAGAGCTGAAAGGACATATTAAGAGCACACGCATGGAAGACTTCAACAACAACTGTGATAAAATACGGGCAAAAGAGAACTTAACCTTGCCTAACAAACCATTTTGTAATTGTTCTTGCATTGGAAATAGTTAACTGAAGTTCATTTTTGATCAGAGGGTCATGCAGTTTGTACAAATGTATATACTGCGTTCATAATGAAAATAAGAAGCACTACAAGGGAGCTTAGCACCACAGTCCCAAGAGGAAGCCTCGCAAAGATCAGCGCACCAACAGTGAGAATGTTGTCAAGGAGAAGGTAGAAGATAGGTTGAAACTGAAATTACAGAGAATATTTTAGCTAGACTAGGTATATTCTAATGCAGTAAAAAAAAGTGCTGCCTACCAACCAAGGCATAACCAGTACTACATTGCTGTCAACACAGTACTTCATAGCACCTTGGTACAGTAGGGCAGTGGGATTCTTGCTTCAGAGACAGCATGCACAGCAACCAAGTCCACTGAATACTTACTTGGCAAAACTAGGCTGATGCATCACCTTAACGAGATGATGAATTCAGCAAGAGGTTAGTTTCCCATCCAAAGATGTTAGACCCAGCATCACTCTCATTAATACCTGTAATGTTGGATTTGCAGGCAGAACATTTCAGGAACTGAATCAGTACTCACTTTGGTAGCACTGAAGGTTTTCTTTTGGGTGTTATGTAATAACTAGGGTTACCCTTATTGGGTAATAGGTATACCCTATGTATCAAGTGTAAGAGAACTGAGTGATGCACTGCTGCAGATGTGACTCCGTTTAAAACACTCGGCTCATGTATGTGTGTGCTTCCCCCAAAAATATCTCAAAACTAAAAAAAAAAAAAAAATTTAAAATCCCACTGGTCCATCCTGTGAGTTACATAATCTGGCAAATAAATAAAGGTTAGAAACTGTATTTCTTATGTTGAGATCACCTGCTTGCATACTCTGAGTTAGACAGGAATTGTGCAACTCCACAGCAGTGCAGCAGGCAGGTGTGCAGCCACCAGAAAAACCAGGGGACCAAAGAAGGCAGTGGCAGCAGACAAAAAGCCAGGGGGCTTTCATTCCCACTCAGCCTCCACAAACACCATTGCAGTGTGACCCTCCTTCAGGATGTAAAGATTAAAAGGACAAGGGAGAGGTAAAGCAACAAAAAAACCAAAGAAAATGCAAAACTGTCAACCTCCAGGGAGCTGGCAGAGGGCTGTTCACAAAGGTGCTTGTTCATTGCACTGTGTCAACTGAAGTTACAAACATCGCAATTTCCAGTTTATAAAATGACCGGTTATGTAAAACCTAATATATAAGCAGATTCCTCTTCATAGTGTTTCATAAAAATCAAAGGCAATTGGATCATTTCTATCCTCTGGAGAAATAGCATTCCGCCGGTGACGTGCAACTACTTCATCTGTTTTCCATTTTCCTGCCCGAATCTGCTTTCCAGCCACACTTTTTCAGGGTGACTTTAAAAAGAGGCCTTCCTGACATCATGCAGCACGATGTCAAAACACAACACCATTACAAAACAAACTAATCAAAACTAATTTCTTAATAGTTGCAGTCTCTGAGTATAGCAGCAGTAACGCTGCTCTCAGCTTTGGCTTTGATTATAACCAGATCCGAGTTAATAACATCTCTGATTATGATGGAAACGTACAGCCCAGGACCAGACGGAATATCCAAGTCCCTTCTTGAACAGAAAAGCACGAACATTAATAGTCTTTTCAAGACCATTTTTGGAATGTGGGCAGAGCAATATTTTTCAACCGAGAATTATGTTTTAAATACACATACACACACACAGGCTTTTCCCATACATGTCATGCCTCCTTTGCACAAAGGGTTTTATTACCCAACAACCACAGCTAACAGATCCTTCACAGGAAATGAGCATTTGGACTTCACCACTTGCAGAAACAACCCCCCACCGCAGAGCCACGTTCCAATTTGAACAGCAAAAAACCATTACCTCCTGCATAAGCCCACAGAACTTTTGAAAAGGTAAAAAAAATATTATCCTCCAGCTAATTACTTAGAACGCCAGTGGAATATATGTTTGAGCCCAGTTAGGTATGTACTGGAAAAATGAAGATGTCTACTCTTCTTCTCTACTCTAAAGTTCTTATCACCAGAATTAAATACGTGACTTCAGACTCCTATTATCGGTATGTTCTGATATTGAAGGGACTTTGAGATGCATATCCCAGCTGTTATGCAGGAACACCAGTTTGCATCATGGCTGGGATTAGAGAATAACATCCGGAGAATGGTGGTGAAAGACTGCTTATTTAAGGGGTAAAGGAATAAGAAAAGTGGGGGTAATCAATGTAGAAGACTGTAGACAAAATTATTCGCAATACTTGAAAGCCAATAAACCAATATAATTCAGGATTACATTCATGAAGAAGTATTTTTCCAGCAGTAGTAAAAAGGCAGGCTATCCTTCATTACTGTGGAGTCATACAGCCACTACCACCGCAGCTTGCATAAGGAGCCTATCAGGGTCTGTAAGCTGCTGCCCTGTTTATTCACTTGCAATTAAAATGCTGATAAGAAAAAAACAACACATAATAGATTATTCACATGAACACTTCATTTAACATTTACCACTTCCAGGACTCCAGGGCTGAGCACACACAATTATCTTTCATGTATTCTTTCTTAATTTTCAGGAACATAACACTCATAACCTTTATATAACAGTGCCACTGTGTAATTAATAGAGCTAAATGAAGCGCTGTCAGTAAATAATCGGTAGCCAGCCCTTGATGGATGAGCTGATTCTAATTCAGTCCATTCACTTTCAATTTTAATTAGTGGCATTGTATTCTACAAAGCAAACAGTTCCTTCACCCTTTTGATGATCCAACATTGCATGAGAGGGCTGAGAACGACTTGCAAGGTGTCAAAATAAATTTGGAGTACAAAATAAGAAGTCACAGTGATTATGCATCCTTATATAATGTAATTCTTTAAAAAGAATCAAGTAATATTAAATTCCCAGAACAAAACCCATTGGTTTTACCAAGTACCATTCACCTCAATAAACCCTGCTAAGACAATCATGACCTTCAAAGCAGTCTCTCCTCTTTCATTAATTAAACTAACTGATACGAAATACTAAGTGTAGATTGGTGGATTTTTTTGCTAGACAAAAATACAGGCATAAAAATGCTACGTATTTCTACATAAAGGTACTGATACAGCACCATACGTAATCTTTCTGGTACAATAATCCTTGTTCCAGTTGCATGCTCGTTGCAGCTGCTGACAATTGCTAAGCAAACTCTTTTGAATTGCTGGAATTTACAGTCACTTTAGATTACTGGAAATTTTTCAAATAGATACAAGAAACTCTGAACTACTTAAGACCACATGCGTTACAGAATGCTTTGAGCCAGTTTTATGTTTTCTCCTAAACGTTAATTCACATTGGTATGTCTTATCTTTCTTTCAGCAGTTCTGTGCTAACACAGAGAGGCATGTTCCTGTAAGGAAGCTATAGCTACTGAGCACGTCTGAGAAGACTCCTAATAACTACAAAGCATCTGATCCAGGAGTATGTACGATTTACTGAACGTAGGTATTTCTCAGCAGAGGAGCAAAATAAAACAAGTTGGGAACCTCAGCCGCTCGGTCTTCATGTCTGTATTGATGCCATATAATTAAATAGTACAGGTAAAGGTTGTTTTCAATAAAACATTATATTTCATTTTTATCCTAGTTTCGTATTACTTATTAAAAATGGTGACATTTGAAAAGAACAGACTGTAAGATTGCTCTTAGAGAAAGTGCCATAAATCTCATATATTACAATTTTTGTCAAAAAGGTTCATGACATATTCTCAGCTTCTTTGCTGGTCAAGGCTAACTTTGTTGGTTAGTTCACTAACCCCATTTTCTCAGCGTGTAAGACCATACTCTTACAAACTCAAAGCCCACAGAAGCTGTTTGCTACACAAAGACTTGATGGAAAAAAAAACAACCCTCGCACTGAAACCTTCCAACATGCATAGTCCAGACAGACAACAGATGAATAAGATGAAGGGATGAAACTTGTTTGCAAAGAATGGCTCACAAGCAGTGTTATTTTTATATTCTTCCTGACAATAAACATACACAGATACATAATGCCATAAAAATACTGTTCAGTTTGCCAACACAATCTTATGACAGGAACTACCAAAACTACAAATCCGTGATGCTCTTTCTTTCCTGTCAAGATCCAAATGCCTTCTAGTGCTTGCTTGCAAACTGCTCTCCACGCAGTGTTGTAACATCTTCTGAGTGCCATTTCTGGCATTCTGATGAAAACTCTACCTGACTCTAGAGTTGTGGTCTACAGAGAAGCAGATATTGCCACGGTTTTCCTTTTCAACAGTTTCTCAGCTAGTACAGACCCACGCCTTTTGAAAGACTTAAAGGCTACTCTGTGATCATAGGGCATCTTTCGGTCCAACCCAAGGAAGGAATCTCCTCCTCCTATCAGGTTGAGGAGCCTCAGAAGGTCTCCTGATTGAACTAACCTCTATAAGCAGCAACAGTCAAGAAGATAGGCAAAAGCCCCACTGCTAGAGCATGTTCACCACAGTGCTCCGGAGGTAACTGTACAAAGTAACTGCTGCAAAAACTTGTATGTTGCCTGGCAGCAGTTCTTGCAGGTGTCTAACAGGCAAATTATAAGCACAGCTGCGTATCTCAATACTGAATGGAAAATACCTATCTTAGAAAAGAATTTCAACAATCCATCAGAGATCTACTTGCCCTTCACAAAAGCAAGATGATGCACCAATGACTTCATCTGAGAATGAGATGGTTTCCGGGTTTCTGGTATATACCAAATCTCGCTCCTCTGCTACCAAAAGTTGACCAGAAGTCAACACAAAGGCTTACAGATCCTAATTACTCTAGTGTGGCTTGGGCAGTTCTACTACCAGGAAGGACTACATAATATTACTTGCCTAGATGATGTTCAAATTTCACATGAAAGCAAGAAACTAATTCTTCTCTCACACAACTCTTACCTCCTAAATGACTTTCTTGATTTTGCAGCTTTAGCAATGCAGAGCATTTCCCCATTACATGGGCACAGCTCTTCAGAAATCTTTTCGGCCTAGTTGCATCTTGTACTGAAATATTTGAAGCTCAGGTATTTCCAAAGTGCTGTTGTCAAATGAGTAACAGCTGGATCAAGACCTGCCTGGAAACTGCTGGCTATCGTGTCGATATCCCAAACATTGGTGAGGCGGCTCCCTGCAACTTCACTCATGTCTTCATCAGGCACTACACCACTTCACAGGCCTCGACACACTCAGGTGGATCATTAAATCGTAACATGGCTTACCTGAATTACTCTGAGGCATTCTTCCAAGCAAATGTATAGGAGGAACAGGAACTGCTTATTCTTGCATGCAACGAGACTACATATACATAGACTCTTGGAATGATGAATATTATTCCATCAGTAATCAGAGTTCTTTAATTGAAAGAACCAGATACAAATATACTTGTATACATGACACTCGAATATCCATTTTACATTTGTATTTTCCATTTCTTTTCGAGTCTTTTGTGGAATTGGCTTGTGTCTTTTAAAATGAGAGGGAACCGAGAGAGTGCTGTGAGTGCATCAGTATAATGATGTCCTCTGAACATAGGCACTTCTTGCACAAGAGAAAAGTGAAGAAAAATTTTTCTCACACATGAGTTCAGGTATGAGCTGTGAACACCAGGGACTTCCCGATCACTGGGAAGAAGCCCTTTCTTCTATTCTCTCCTCATTTAATACATAGCTTTGAACCTTTTTTATTTCAAACATTTCAAAATATCCAAATAGGAAGACAGAATGGCTAACTGACCTGTGACTCTCTCTCATTCATCACTACAATGGAGTGCTTCCCCAAGTCACTTGCATTTGTATGTCCACAGAAATAAATGACATGATCTGTTTTCTGTGTATAGAGAGAAGAGACGTGAAGATTAAGATTAAAAATCTTGACTGAGTTTAGATGTCCAATCTGAAGTTTCATGACTTGTTTTCTGACTATTTAGCATCCCATGTTTTAATATTTAAAATTCGTTTGCCTCTGGCTTCTGCTCTGTGTGCTCTGAACTCCTGCAACTCATGCCTCCAAGGGACCTAGCTAAGCACTCAGCAAGCTTGTGACCTCCTTTCTAAACTGGTTGAAATGACTTGCTTACCTGCACAAAACAGCTCTCTGGGAGAGGTAGGAATAGAATGCAAATCACAAGAGCAATACTAAGTGGCTTTGGCATGTTCTTTCTTGTGATCCTGTCTTACTTTATCACTTTTAGTTTTGCAAATTAGGTAATGTTGTTAGAGATGTTTCCTATGCTGTATGTTCCTGATTCAACATCACAGCAAATCTGTCTTGTCGAATGAATAAGAACTTCTGGGGAGGAAAAAAAGAAAAAACAAAACAAACAAAAAACCCACTGACAAAAACAAACAGCCATCCTGTGATAATGTAGGTAGCCCCTGCTGCCTTATACATGCAGCACATCGTTGAAATAAGGTTGCATTTCCTGTGTTTTAGATACTTGGCTTTGCAATCGTACTAATACTCTTGGTGTAGAGAAGATGGGAAGACAACAGTGTAACTTTACGCATTGCACAATGCACAACTTTACAAGTTTCAAAGCAGAAAAAGAAACCTATACCTTATCTAAATAACGTGACATTACATTGAAGCTCACGAGTCAGAGAAGCAGTGAAATCACAAGTCTGACCCCTCAGACATCTGCCGCTAGAAACTAATGAAGTAAGAGCAGATGACAACAGCACAGGAGATGTGAGGTGTACAGATAGCATGGCTCCTGTGTCTTCTATCTAGTCCCAGGCAGCTGATTCCATAGTACCTCAACACAGATCTAATTATCTTGACCACTTAAGTGTTCCTTTTCTTTTGAAAACTCAGTGTTTGACTCAGCCTCCGAGTGACCTTCACTCACACTGTCTCCCAAAATGCTGGAAAATTCCCCTTTTATCTTCATTCTGCTTCTTCCCTACACTCTTCTTCTTCTGGAACCAGAGCAGTCTCCTCTCACCACAGTCCTCACTGAAGATCTTTCTCCTCCTTTATGCCTTGCTCTTGCACTAAAAAGAACAAGGCTCCTCACCTAACCAGGCTGAACTCTCAATAGTTCAGCTTAACTTTTCCAACAGCGCACATAATTTTGCTGATTTATCTTTTATCCATTCTAAAATCAGAAATAACAGCCAGTTTCTCTATAATTTGCTGTAATAATAATATCCACAGATATTAATGAAAGTACATTTCAGGTTTTCATTTCAAGTACTTAAGCCCAGCCTGGCCCAGAGATACCCAAAGCAACACTTGCAGAGTCCTTCTGAGGCACTGTGCTCCTGGCATACAGCACATTCAGTAACCCCACTGGGAACACAGGTAAGCATTGCAGGAGCAAAGAAATGTAAACTGCCTATTGAGCACAAAAATCTGTGGAGGTTTTAGCTTTTAGACTCCTTGAAGTCCCTACTGAAACATTTCATGGTCTTCTTTTCTCAGCAATACCTGCACGTATTTTACCAAAGTGTCTTGCTCCAAAACATAAATAAGTTACAGCATTCAAAAGAAAAGACCTTCAATTCTTTTTGTAACCTGCATAAAGAAGGCATGATTCCCTACCTTCACATATAGATTCATATATAGATTCGCATCTATTGTAGTAAGAAAAAATAATCTTTGCAGTATGGAAAATGTCAATACCAAGTATTAAGAACTAACGTAAGTATCTGAAAAACATGACTATATAATGAAAAGTGTCAGGTAACGCTAACGACAGACCATCAGCCTTGCTTATAAAAATACACAGCTCATGCACAATTCATTTAATTTACAAGACAAATTTTAAAGAGGAGATGGAAGCAGAAAAACAATAGGCTGTTAAGTTTACAGAAGTCAGTGGAAGGTCTATTGAAAAGGTATGAGAAACTGGGAGGATGAAGTCAGAGGGCAGGTGGAGATGAAGAGAGCACTTAGTGCACAGAAACAATAACAGTGCTGCTATATTTTATTCAATCACACGGACAATCTGTAAGAGTAAACAACATCAAAGGGATTTTTGTTCCTTTAAAATAATAATAATAATAAGGAAATCAGCAGGCATGCTTCTGTACGTGGTTTCCCACCACAACTTCCGAATGAGCTGTGCAATTTCAACCCAGTCTGACAAAAAGGGCAAGGGAATCCAAAATATTATGTCCTGTTTCTATGTAGCTAGCCAGCTGCATAGAGAAAAGAGAGCCTGCGATTGTCCCACCTAGCAAAAGTTGAAGCTTCAGTGATCAGACATGAGAATGCATGCAAAACAAATCCATGAGAAAAAAAAAAAAAAAACAAGCTCCCTTCATTTCACTGCTGAAGGAACTTTTGTTTTCCTTAAATCAATAATGCCATGTGCAGTTAAACTCCACACTGACATATGTATATAACAGACATTTATGTCTTTAACATCTAATTTTTCAGTCCACATGTTTAAAACGAGTTTCCTTCAGGGACGACCATATCCTGTTATAGCCAACCCATGTGACAGTGCCATGTGCCACGTGATGGCACAGCCTTCACTGTTGCTTGTGAGAATCATGCCAAATCCTCTGGTTTGGAGAATATACCTTTACTTTGTGACAGCCTTCCACAGAGATAATCATGCCAAAACTCACAACACAATGCAAAGCAAAGCAGCCAATGAGCAAGAGCTGCAAATGTCATCTCTGCTGCTTCTGGGAGTTTGAACTGAAACCACTACTGTGTTCTGCAGACCAGCACAGGATTCAGTTCCTGTATTTAAGTGCTATTTCACCCTGAGATCCCTTATCTCCAGGATCTCCTTACATCCTGTTTTATTTGCATTTCAGGGTATGCACCAACCTCACATTAGAGAAGCTTGAAGTCACTGGCTCCAAACAATGAAGTCCTCTATACTTTGGGATACAACCTAAGAAACCATTTCTTTTCTCAGTAAGATCTTGCCTAATTGCACTGGTCTATACAACACACATTGCTTTAGAAAAAGGAAAGCAACATTGGAAATACCTTTTCTGAAAGACCCTCGACTTGTTCAATAATGCCATTTATTTGATACTACCACGATTAATTTTCACAGAAGATGAGATGTATCTTGTTTCCTTGACATTTCTGAGATGCAGTAGTGATGGAATATGGAGTATTCGTATACTATATCGCAATACAGTGATTTACTTAAATAATTTACATGCAGGGAATCAGAATTAAGGAGAAAAGTTATCGTGGAATTTAATTCTTAATTGTGCTCCTTAGTGTCTGTGCACTAGACAGAGAGCTTTCAGTAAGTAGGAGGAAATAGAATAAGAAAAATCCATCTTCTCCTGTTTACAGCAAATGCAAGTTAAGCTGAGCATCCTACAGCCAACACAGTCACATGCTAAGTTTCATAAACCTTACAAATTTCATAATGCAGTATGTCCACAGAAGTTCAGCAGGATTTGTGCAACTTCAGCTACCTATCTGCTATTTAAGTGTACTGCACTGATATGTAGCATTGCCTTAAGCACACTTCCGTTCTGTTAATACTTCTGTTTGATTCATGTGGAAAATGTTCCGTGTATTCAAAGTATCTCAAGGTTAGGTAATAAAATTAAACTGGGGAATTTGCTCACAACAGATTCATTCAGCAATTAAAAAATGATAACAAACACCAAATGAACAAAACCCTCCAACATTTTAAAAAGTATATGTTTAAGAGCCTAAGTTTGCAATCCACAAACCTGAAGTTCTAGTATTAGAGCGCACAGGTTCTGGAATTAGGGAAAGAAGGTTTTGTTTGGGTATGAATTTATAAGAATGAGTACATCATGGAAAAACCTAAAAAGTGTAACTGTTGTCTTCAATACAAACATAAATAAGCTTATGTGCATCTGCACAAGGGAAAGTAAAAGTGTAATTAGCATAGAACATGAAAAAAATGAATGGGTTTTATTGGTAATAAGGTACTGTAAGTCTAACCTCCACTGTGATCAAGCCAAGTGTATAAGTTAATCAAGGCCTTCACTGAAGTATTTCTGTTAACACTTTCATCTTACCAGTGGGAATTATTTATAAAACCCTTTTCCACTGCTAGCATGACAAGGTGATCATTAACACAGCACAGACCACGCAAAGGAATGAAATTGAAAACATGCGAAAGTGGCATGACGCTGGTACTGTAAGCAACTACCATAAATCATTCTGCTCCTCAAAATGATTTCAACAGTCTTGCTTGAAATCTAACAATCAAAAGCCTTTACAAAAAGTCTAATTCTTGAGATATAAATTTCTAGGCTTCCCAAGGAAATTTAACTTGACTTTCTCATGCATGAGAAATCAATTTGTTCAGCCAAGCCAGTTCCAAGTTCCTCTTTTAAGAGCTCACTTGGAACTGATTACAGAAGAAATCGACTTTTACACATCTTAGGTTTTGAAGTAAGGGCCTGCTGTGTCCCTTCACCCCCACCTCCCTTCACCCCCACTCCACCGCTAATTAAAGCAACCAAATCAGTGGGAAGTCTACAGTTCAGGGAAGTGGTGATACCATGAAAACAACTTTCATTCTCTGGTGCTGTTTGGCCCTGGCACAGGTAGGTTCTATCTCAGTCATTAAAAGTGCCGAGTGCTGACTTATGTGAAAAGAAGCTAGTGGTTTAGGTTAGTCTGCAAAGGCATTTGTGGTCCTCACCTCACTCCCACGCACACACACACAAACTGCATCCAAAAATTTGCTTGCAGAAATGTATAATCACCTCCTCCTTGGTGAAATCCCTTGGTGAATTTCCCTCTCAATGGAAAATGACATTACGAATAAAAAAGTATCATACATGCATGCCCTGGAATGGGGGCTTTGCAGCAGATGTGTTTTGCACAGGGCAATGCACAGGCTATCAGCTTCATTCTTTCAGAGGAGTTATCTTACAGTCAAGTTCGATGCAAAGGGCAGAACAACAGCACTGTTGTTATCACTGTTACCTCTGCTGCTGAAAGACAGAGACCTTCACTCTCCACAGCTGCCAAGTGGAGTTTTCTATGAGCAATGTATTTACTAATAAATACTAATGTATTTAGCAATGTAATAATGGACTACTTCCTACAGCATTAGCTGTACACATCTCAGCATGTATTCTTCTATTCTATATATAATACAGATGAACATTTAAATTGTAAGTATGAAGAGTTTACAAACTAGATCACTACAGTACTGAGCTAGGCTTTTCAAGTCATTGAAAACTTGTAAAATTTTGCAAGCTCTCCAGCCCATCATATTCTTTCAGTTGTAATCCCATGTCAGCCTTTACAAAGCATACTACTACGATAGATACACCAGACCCGTCCTCTCACTGATCTTTCACATCAGAATTTCCAGAATGCAGCTCTCAAATGCACTGTGAGGGCGGTGTTTAAGACACCAAAAATACCACAGATGCTGAGCTGTATCTGTTTGTACTGCTTTCCTTCACGTGACCTCCTCTGTCTTAAGCAGTCTAAGGAGGTCAGAGGCAGTTCCAAGTTATATGGATAACTCAGATCCTTTTGTGCTAGCACCCCATTTGCTCCAGCTTTCACCCATGTCAGCTAATGAATGAATGAAAAGTTACACACTTCCATATTCCAATTTATTCAAGTAATACATTCTAATCTTGGTAGGGATACTGAACACAGGCGCAAAATATTATACAGATTATAGGCTAAATCCAGTAATCTTTATTTGTCATGGGACCTCTATTCTGTCTCTAAATAAATATGTTAAGATAATATTTCAAAATTCTAGATAGGAAGACGAAGCTGAGTATTTTTGTTGATTCTTAGCGTGCCCAGAATTAGCAGTGTAGAATGCCAGCTACAGGAAACAACAAACAAACCCTCAAAACCACAATGCTTCATGACTTAGCTGTAAGAACTAGTCAGCAAAGACAGATAATACAATTTGTTTTTACCTAGAATTTCATGCAAAGGAAGACAACACAATGAGCTCTGGGTCCATGAGGCCAAAGGTAACTTCTAAAGAGTTTTCCAAATAAAATATTTAAGCCAATTTTCTAGCCTTTTCTGTCTACTTTTCCTCTGCATCCAGGGAAAATATCTACACATTATTCAAGAGTCACCATTAAGACAGGAAACAATCGTATTACAAATGCAATCTGAAAGACTTCAGTTACTTCCCAATCAGATCTTCCAGTAATTTTCATAAAAATAGGAAACGTTTTTAGGGTATAAAACTAGAATGGCAGATATAAAAGAAATGTTAAAGATTCTGAATATACCTATGGGTATAACATTATGATACAAGTAGGCCACAGGTCAAATCTGCTTCTGGAACAGAACTAAATTTATTCTAGCAAAGACACCAGATGAATTCATTTACACTCGTAAACCTCAATTCTTTCATCTTGCAACTGACCTGTAATTGTGTGCTTCTTAGAACTATTACAGTAGATGTAAAAAACACCAAATTATAGCTTCTAGCCACAGTAAATGTTTCATAATCTCTACCACGTGTCATTTTGCTTTCTGGAACAAGCTTCTTAGATGTAAGGTCGTCATAGTCATCAGGTAGTCACCAGCTACCACAGATATTTATCATCTATTAATTTGCTGTGATTTAAATGAATCTTATGTATGCACGAAGAAGTGTTTACCTTTAAAAGCACAGAAGGGGAAAAATAGATGTGGCCAGAGGTATTGTCAAGTAGAAGGCTGAACATTCAACATTTTAAGGAGCACGTCCTTGTCTGTGACCCCTACTCTACTTACAATCCTACAATTATGGACAGTGTTGGTACATTATCTGTGATGTTACCTTGCACAGTCTGTGGTACTTTTCAGTAATGTCTAGTGCACTTCTCAGTGCAGAGTGTTCTTGTAATTCCCAGCAGCACCCCCTCCACCTCTCTTGTTAGAACCCCTTTCAGCGTTTTCCAGGAATACACACACAGCTGTTCGACCTCTCCTCCTGTCCTCAGCTTGCTTTATCTAACATAACCGAAGAGCTTTCACCACTTTACAGTGTCTGTGAATACAGTCCTACACTGTATTTGATTACAGCACTGCAAACTGCTGCCAGTATTTCACACTTTGCCACTGAGGTGGCAGGCAGTATTTCTTTTAACATAGACTATCACATAGATGCCACACACAACCTTTATAAAATAAGTATCCTTTGTGCAGTTTCATCTTGTTCTGCAATGGGAACAACTCTGTTTCACTGTGAGCTTTTTCTGCTTTTGATTGTTTCTGAACTTCATTGCATCATCTTCTGCTTCTACGGAGATGGGTCTTGTCTACTCTCGAAGGCCATTTGGCTAAATGTCTCCTCCCATTGAAATCCTAACATTCAGCTCAAACAATTCCTCTTTTATGACAGGTTTAGTTCATTTTGGACAGTTGTGCATCTGGTTACCAGAATTCAGTTATCAAGAAAACTGTCAAAGCAAAATAAATACTGGAGCTGATCCCAGAAAAAAAATTACATTAGCCTTCCTTTCATTTGCCCCCAGCACAAGGAACACCACTGCGTTATAGCTAACGCCAGGAGCAATTTTCCATCAGTAGCCCTGTCATTGCTGAGGACTTCTGCACACTACCCAAAAGCCCTGTGGCACATCACAAGATCTGACTAGGAGAACTTTCTGGTGGATCAGATTCCAAATTTACAGAAGACTCTCCAGGTAGCTTAAAATTCATGGGTGTTATTTAAGTACTCTGTGAATGCTGTTTTTTCCTACCCAGGGCAGTTGGGAGGACTTGAAATTGATCCAACTGTTGGAAGCTCTTAACTTTCCACACAATAGTGGTTGACATCATGTACTTAGAATGAAAACATTCCATCTTCTGCATGCAGCTGTGCTCCTCCACAGCACTAAAAATCTTGTTTTCAGGTTAGCAACTGGAAGAGCCCTAGATAGCTTCAGCACAGCGCTCTCTACAGACAAATTCTGATTCCATGTTTTCCATAACTCCTCCATCAATCTCTGAAGAATCTAAACAGAGAAAAAAAAATGCACAACTCTAACTTAAATCAAGAAATGGAAACGAATCACTTATGATCCTGCCACAGATTCCAGTTAATACATCCTCAAAGCAGCGTATGCATACAGTTCCCTAGTTTATGTTCAGGTAATTACCATCTATTTCTTTAAGGCAGGCAGCTGCCAGAACTGGTTTTAAGAGATGCAATTAAGGGAATTGTTTGGGGCCTCAGCTTACAAAGAGGTCTATTAGCCTAACCTGAACATCGGGGCAAGTCAACCAATGCATGAGAAAAGTTGAACCCTACACATTAATCTTTGTCCAGGATCAGAGTAACCCAACTCGTTTTTTATACACCACACTCCTCCCATTTGCCTCCCTAGAAGGGAAGCACAATGCCAGCACAGAAATATAGCAAAGCAGTGGATCTCTCCCCAGGTTTGGCAAGAGGACTGACACATCAGTCTTTCTCCTTTACATGGTTCATTAGAAGAGACGGACTTTTGCTATGACCAAGGTTTCTAGGTACTTTAAGGAATAAAACACAGCTTCAAATACCAACAAGGACTTGAGGCAGCAATGAAAGTACAATGTATTTCTTTACATTTTCCTGTGCAGTACGTGGGATGCTCTTATCACCCAGCTGAATAGTACCAGTGACAACAGTATTTTTAGCATATGAGTTTTGCACAGCATTTACTCCTAGCCGTTTCACCAGCAACTAGAGAATGGATTTAATTTGTTTCCTTGTCCTGGAAGACTTCATGGATCAGTCATAAAGGACATTTGGGGTACAAGTTTTGAGATTGTGTCAGTCACCCATGATTTGCTGATATCACCTGTGGTGCTGATGATGAATGCCAGGCCATTGGACAGTATTAACATCACACAGCCAACATTATCTCTTATCTTTCAACTGATTTACAAGATCTTCTCATGGCACATATGTATGAGAACTTCTGTACAGCTTTAGATTCACTGAAGAAGATTTTTAAAGGACAGGAAAAAGGAACATAAATCTGACCAAAATCTCTTCTCTTTCAAATGTAAATACAGCCTGATGCTTTCTTAACTTCTCCTTTTCTACCTCTGCTAAAGGCTTATTTATGCATCTCATCTCCAATAAACATAAACGTGAGACTTTTAGCACACATCTGCACTACTTTCTACAGTCAAGAAGTTTTTATTTTAATTTACCTTCTGTATTCATGATGTGTGGGAAAAAAAAAAAAAAGAAGCACAAGGAACAAACAGCTTTGATTTTCTTCATGCCACGGAGACAGCCTGATTGACAGAGAGGTTCTATTCAGCCAAATGCTAAAGACTAGAAAAAAATTTGAAGTTACCTTGCAAATGTTTCATTCTTTAACCTAATGAAATCACTTTTTTCCTCTCCCCGGAGCACAGTTTAACTTCCCCCTTAACTCACATTTACATTCTCTAGTCAATAGGCAATACAAAAGTTACTGAAAGGTGAGTCTCCTCCATACCTTTAGTCTGAGAGGTTAGAGGCCAGCGGAGACCATGGGTCACATGATGACTTCCACAGGAATCTCAACCAAATCTGCTGTGCAGACCAGTAGTGCCCCTTTCCCAACAGCATATCTGTCATTTTCACTAATCACCTCCCTGAAGGTTAGAAGTCAAATGGAAAGGAACAACCAGGAATAAAAGTGAGTTTTGCACTGCCTTTTATGCAGGAACTCCTGAGACAAGAGTATGAGTATCTTGTACTGTTTCATTCTGAAGTGTGTGAGATGGGAAGAGAAGGATCAGGATCAATATCCCTGCATTTTTGGCCAGTGAGTTAATCAGCAATATATTCTGTCTATGTCACCCATAGACCCAATTCCATTCTCAGAATTAGCCCAAAAAGCAGCTTCCAGAGAGCAGCCTTGCTCATCTCTAAGCCATGCTGCTGTGTCACTATGCTGCTGTGCTTGCCTGCAACAAGAGGTTCCCAAAGGCCTAAATCATATTAGGCCTCTACATCACTCAGGTACATTCAAAAACTGACTCAGCTCTGAAAGCCTAATTGTTCATCTACACTTCTGAAGTTGTCTGAGCTGAATCAAATCAGCTAAATTGGCACCAGTGCTGAAAATTTTTAAGATCTTAACCCAACTTAAGGTTGACTTGGTAATTTACCAATATAAATGTTAATCTATGTGGTTCAGAGAACTGCATTGGCTTAGCTGTAATAGTAAAAAAGACAGTTTATCTAAGTTTTTCAATTTCTGACAATCTTATAACTTTAGAAAGCGCTTCTCTGGATAAGAAAAAAAAATGCATAGAGCAAAATGACACCAATGAATACAACTTTCGTTCTAGCAAATGAATTTGTCAGGATATTCAGTTAAAGCAATCATCAACAGAGAAAGTAAACTCCTTTTTCTTCTTTCTTGTAAGGAGTAACCCTCCTGGATGAGCAATGCTGCTTGTGAATAGGTCTAGACTTTACACAGCCACGGGTCACTAATTTAATTAGATTTCAAAGCAGCTATTCTACATTTACACTGAATACAATACTTCCTGTACCCTCCCTCATACTAAGAGGAATAAAACAATCCCACAGAAGTTTACACCTCAATGCATGAGGAAACAACAACAAAGTGTACATGCAATACCTCGAGTTACAGATTGGGTTTATATTGTTCAAGTTATTAGTAAAACCTTAACTACCTCATAAGTTATTTTTAGCAAGCAAAACAAAAGGTCTTCTCGTTTCCAGTGAGACAGGACTCTATTCAACCTGCTCTGTTCAGAAAATGACTGCAGCCAGCCAGCCAACCTCACTAACCCACACCCCCCCATTAGTTTTTACCTAATTACAAAAATTAAATTAAGCTCATCTGAATGAATAAAATAAATTAAAAACATGAACTTTACCAGTAACAGTAGGAGCTTTCAGGGGAAGAGAAGGACAGAGCAAAGAGAGCACAGGAGACCTGCTGTGTATCAGTTTGGTCTTCTGAGCTTTCCTCCTTTCACTCAAAAATAGGGGCTGCAATTTTGACCGTTCTTTTATCACATCTGTTACCTGCTGTTTCAGGCTCTGCAAGGTTACTGCTCTAATCATTTGAGTGATCCAAAGCTGCATGGATTATGCAGTTATTTGAGGAAATGGGTTTTTTTGCCCTCACTAAAAGCCATGAAGGAATAACACACAAGTTCACATTCTCTTCCAGGAGCTCACGTAATGCTTCAAAGAATTACAAAAGATAGGGGCCGTTACAGGAAGTGAAGCCACGCTAATAGAAAGGTCCATTTGCCTCCAGTTTCACCACCTATAAATGACCTGAAAATGCAACACGAAACAGTCACACTGCTACACATATGCTATAATTCAGCAACATGTAGGCAAAGAAAGAATGTCCTATAATGGGTATATTAACAATCTATGCAAATAAACTGAGTTTGCTACTGATAGCAAATAGTCTAGCTTCACACATCTTCTTCCTGAAGCAGAGTAAAAATTCAGACTCACTCCAGCTGCTGCATACACACCCTTGTGCTATATTCTGCTGCATGAAAAACAAATACCAGCTTGTACCAGTTATCAATTCTGCAGGCTTAATCAGAGTTATCAGGCTATAAACAGAGATTCCTATGGACCTCAGACAAATAAAACATTTAAGGTGTTCATTCCCTAAGCTGGCAATTCAGTTCTTCTGTAGACAGCTATGGCCAGCTGCTTTACGTGCTGTATATACAGGTGAGAGTTTTGTGGAGAGCAGACATGATAATGCTTGTGCCAACATCTCTGGCAAGTCCAATGCTTGGAATTTGTGAGCAGTATTCCCGCTTTACATGCAGTAAATTAACAGCAGTAAAAGGTGACACTCACAACAGTGCAGTCTTTCTGGAAATATAACATCTACTTGGGCATAAAGACGTTTGAGGAACAAAGAAAACTGAAATTATAATAGGCTGTTTACTCTCTTATGTTAACTAGCGTTAATGGCAATGAAACTGAAGCAATTACAGAGTGCACAGAAATAGCACTCTAGTCATCCAGTCCTTGTTTTGATCTCTTGAGTCATCTTTCATTCTGATCTCATGATAATACTGCTGTGCCACAATATGTATTTGTCATCACATAATGGAAATGAAAAGTCAGTCAGTATAAGCTATCCAGCAGTTTTTAAGACATGAAGGATTTAAAGAGAGCTGTTCTATGGCTTCTAATGAATTCTAATGCATTAGAAACTTTAGAATCTAAGCTGTGATAAAAGGAAAGACTTCCACGGTATGAGATGTGAGGAAAAATATTGCAGTTATTTGAATGTCATTTAGGAATTTCCAGGACAGAGAGCAGTGGTGACCCACAAAATGTCTTCAAAAAAAAAAACAAAAAACAACAAAAAAAAAAAAAACAAAAAACAACCCAACCATACTGTATACATGTACATATGTAAAAAAAGGGTATGAAAGAAAGTAACAAACAACAACTGAAGGTACTGCTTATTTTTATCTAGTTGCAAATGAAAGCCAGCATTATCCTATCCTGAAAGGCAGACTGCAAAGCACAGAGAAATAAAGGAGTTTAGTACAGAAAAAGCTCACAGGCAGAAACAATAGCAAAAATGTTAAATGGAGGAGGAAAGAATCTGGACTGTATCTTCAAAAGCAGTGTACTTTGCCATTCATGGTATATGCATATTCTTACTATTTTTAGCATAACTAAGGGGGTAAAGTAAGTTTAGGGAATGAGTCCCTATCCTGATTTGGAACACTGAAACTAAAAAACAATTTTGATGTTACTTCCTCAATTTTGGCTTCTTCTCCTTACCAACATGGGAAGTTATATCAGCAAGTACTGATATGACCATAATATTAATGAGTAGGAGAGAGCCCTGAACACCTTATCAAGCTACAGGGGAATAGCCCCTGACAAAAGGGTAAAACAAGGAAAAAGGGACAAAATACAGCAACCAGAGTAAAAAAAGCATGATTGTATTATTTTCAGAGAAAGTACCATCCACAAGAGATATTTGAGGATGGCCCCTAGACACCAGTGTCAGGGGCTGGGACACACATACAGAGCATCCAGATGCTTGGCAGAGCTGGAGCTCAGACCAGATAAATTGCCAGAGCTGTGATGAGAGAGCTGGAAGGAGAGCTGCAGGAAATAACAGGGAGACAAAAGCTGCCTTTAACACATCCCTTCTTTTAACTTCTCCTACCCCACAGCACTGTCTGAACAGTGCCAGCTCAACACTGTATATGCCGCCTGAGCACATTCACAGATACTTCTATTTATAGCAGTAGAAAACATACACTTGTACTGCCGCATTTGTTTTAACCGCAGAGAGTCTTTATCACTAGTCTAGCAGAAGTTCACGTGGAGCAGGTCAGCTATATTGTACTGACTGCAGACAAGCTGGTGGAGGCATTACTGAATAGCACAGAACCATAGGGACCACCAGAGCGAGTACAGATTGGTGGCAAATTCTTATTTATTCACAACACAAGAAAGAATGCTTCAGCAAAGACTCTCAAAGCAAAACACATTAATTAGTTAAGCCTACTCAAGTTTTGTGGCTATTTTAAAATTAACAGGGTTGAGTAAACTAGGGCATACAGACAAAGGGCCCTTGTCCTTGAAAGAATGTTGTGGGTGTGCTAAGAATTGTCTTTGTTGATCTCTATCTAAATGGATTTCAAGGTCTAATAATGAATCAATGAGTTGAGTACGGTTTTCCCAGATTCCTGTTGCACTGTGATCAGGCTATTATAATAACCTGGGTTTCAAATAGCACCTTCCATTGCACTGTATTAGACTAATGCTTGTATTAAAGACTTTTCAGCATTACTCCTTATGTTATAGTTGACTTATTAACGGTATGAACCATAAGGCTGAATACTGCAGTTGTCTTTTCTACACATCCATTTAAACATTTGCAAATTACATCAAGAACAGTGTAAACAAAATAATAAAAGCATGGTGGGTGTCAAATCTCAACTTACTGTTATCTTCCATGGTACGTGCTCAAGAGATACATGGATCATTTTACTGTTAGAAAAATTTTATGATCAGAAGAGAAATACTTCAGTCTCCCAAGTATCCAGTATAATTTAAAAGTGAAAAGAAGTGAGCGTACCTGCTCCTTTACTGCTCTTTTTTTCAGCCTGTGCAACTTGTAGAACCTCAGCAGCTGCATCCCTTACTACCAAATCTTCATTCTGCAGCAGGAGAATCACACATTTCCACATTGCGAGGGTATCAGAGAGACCTATACATATATATATATATAAATGGAGAAAAATTAGGATTCCATTTCTTACACACATTCAAAAAAATTATGAAGCTCTATCTGCACATTTAAACATAACAAATTCAGTGAAACACTGAAGCAGGGGCATGATAAATGCATTAGTAATACACTAGGAAGACAACCGGGAATACAATCAAAAATATTTCCTGCATATTTTAGGTGGTTGATTCAGCTTGGTTTAAAACAGTGGGTCACACCATTCCAGATCCAGTCCGAAGAATGGATACCTCTGTATTGAACTTTAAGTTTTGAGTGCTTTGAATTTTCTACAGTTTCTAGGAGCACATAATTCCCATTTGGCAAAAGTTTTGTTGCTGGAGATTCATTAGCACACTGTGTTCTGCCTGCGGGCTGCCAAACCAAGTTTTGTTCAGATACTGCTGGTAGTGCTGGCCACAAATGCCATCACCCACAAGAAACATGGAACAAAGGATGACTAGATGAAGTACAGAAATCGCAAGACTGTACTCATCTGTTTGCTGGGGTATGATTAAGATGGAGTGACTTTTCAGCTCTCATTGAGCATTCTCATTAAAGGAATTCACTGGAACTTTTGGAGGCAGTCAGTTATTAGATACTATCACTTTCTGGCAATCACAGAGAACAACAAAGTGCCCGCTTCATTGCTGCACTGGTTTGCTTCAAACGTATTATCAACAGTTCTATCAGAGATTCGTATTACAAGGCTAGCCAGACAATTAAATATATTTCATTGCTTGGCCCAAATGAATTGCTTTAGGCTTAACTTCACAGGCAGAAGTATTCCCATATTTCATACAACTTTCCTATTTGGGAATAGCAGAGAGTGTAATTATTTCAGAAAGAAATTGCTTTTTCCTAGCACAACATACATAATAATCTTATACTGGCATACTTGGAGCAGAATAGATGTTCCATTCTTTATTCAGTGGCCAGCTTTCCCACCTAGACAAATTGTTATCATACCTGCCAGAGAGGTAGAAGCCTGAAAATGGATTTTCCAGAAAGACTTTATCTGAACTCTTAAACAACATTAAGGAGAAATGATGCAAACCAGGCCATACTGACTTGCACCGGCCTTCCTCCTCTAATGAATGTACTTCAAAGGGAGCTCATTGGAAGGACTGATACGCAGTTGTGAAGAACTCCAGACTGAAAGTTCTAGGTTGTATGGCATATTAGTTCTCCATCTTTCTTCCCCAGGTCTGATTTTCAGAACAAAGAGCCAGTTTAGATGGCTGCCCACTAACACCCTGGGGACTTTTATTTACTGTGGTAGATAAATGTTTTTTAGGGTATCTCCTGGCCCCTTAGTCACAGCATCCCCTTAGTCTGTGTTTACAAAAGAAACAAAAAATTGGTTGGGGTTTTTAAAAGGAAAACAAAACAGAACAAAAAAAAATCCTACCTATTCTGTACAACAGACCACAGAACTTCACATAGCTTTGCTTCTCAGTCATTGTTGAAAAAGGCAATGAAGATTTTTGTTGGTTGGTTGGTTAGCTTTCTACATAGACAGTCTAATGTTAACTTAAAACAAATCATCATACCTCTTGTGATCCAATTACTAATCATTCTCATTGTAGAACATGTTGTTCCTCATTTCTAGACTGAACCATTTAGTTTCAACATTCAGCCAACAGAGCTTTATTTTGCTCACAATGTTAAACTAAAGTATGTCCACATCACCAACAGAATATGTCAGAAAGGTCTGGGTCAGAGAGCAAGCCAGTAAATCTGTGCAGATGTACAGTGGCTTGGAAACATTTTAGCACCTCACATTCCTCTCTGTGGAGTTACTGCAAGAAGCTCTACACATGAGCTTTTTCTACCAGGATTTAAATACATTTATAGTTTAAATAAGTAAATAATGTTTAGTATGTTGTCCTCTTAAAATTCTCAGAATACCTTGTTTGATCCGTTTATGTACAAATGGTGTACATATATATGTACATAATACATTTTGAGTCATATATTACAGGGTTTCCTCGGGAAAGATCCAGAATATTCAAACTACTCACCAAGAACGAGCTTCTCACTGATCAGAAGTAATGATGTTATACTTCTAAATACTTCAGCAGCTGCTAGCAGCATCTCTGTCTCCTGCTCATCTCCACAGAAATAAATTAACTGTTGAACCCATTTTTTCAAGACCTCTTCTGAAATCTGAAAGCACAAAACATACCAGAGAAGTAAGCTGTTACACCCCATGTTATTGGTCACTATCACATTAAAGTACAAATTGCTGAAGATATACAACCCATCAGTTAATGCATTTTTTCCAAGGTAGTGATATTCAAAAGTTGACTATGTCACAGTTAAGACAGAAGATTTTCTTATAGTTATACCAGCACTCGTAGGCAACACATACATGGTGTCCCTTCACTAAGTCAAAACATCCTTGTGTCCTCAATTCTTCTATAAAAGAAAGCCAAAGATAGGTATCCTGGACTGTAACAAAGAAAAGCAATTCCCAAAAGCATCCTACATGTAAATCAGCACATGTATTTGGAAGGGCAGCAGTCAATCATAGGCATTTTGGTAACAATACAGTGCTTGATAAAGTGGTAGGTGAATGCAGCTGCATCTGTATCATCTAAGGAAACTGGGGAGGAACACTTTTTTTAAATGAGGTAACTTGGGCTCTGGTAGCATATGCACTCAAAATATAGAAAGAATCTCCATGGTGGCTGACATACAGCAAAGTCTGCTGTCCTGAGAGCTGAAGAGTTAAAAAAAAAAAAAAATAACAAACAGGAAAGAGGAATTTCCTAGTTAAAACAATATTCAGCTACCATCTTTTGGAAAACATTTAGCTCTCAGAGACACTAAGAAATCCACTGCTTAGTAATAATGGAACAAAGCTTTGACTCTTTTTGATGTGTAGCAATGGCTACGAGATTTTTGTGGAAGAAAATAAGATGGATTTACCTATAAATTGAACAGGGCTTCCAAGACTTGTCAATTCTGATCTCCATTGGAACAATGGGGTCATAAGAGGGAATTAGTGTTAACTTCCACAGGTGACAAAGGAAGAGCTGGAAGCCCAAGCAAGAGCCATGGTCAATCATGGCAAGCAAGGTGAAGGAGCCTCAAGGGCAGGGTCGGGTATTGGACCTGTGGGAGATGGCACCAGGGCACAGCCTCTGACCAGCACGCTATGGCAATTAGAAGGACCATTGAAATGAAAGACATTGGGATCTCACATACAAACAGGAAAACAGCACAAGCTCAACCTGGAAACACCTGGGCTGTCTGCAACTATTTTTTTTCCTTTCCTATTTGTTTTTCCCTAAACACAGTGAAAAAAAATGAAGAAGTAAAAAAGACAAAGAAGAGAACCAACAACAAAGAGAGCAGAGTTAAAAGGTGCAGCAGTGCACAAGGACTCATGAAGGGACAAATGAAGGCTTTCTCATGCTCTGGTCACTGGGAGTGGCTCGTGTGTGTTTCAGCACAGCACAGGGATAGAGCCAGAGTGTGTCCTGCAGATTTTGTAATGGGCTAAGCAAAGTAAAAACCTCATCAGGGATTACAATTCCCTAGATTTAACTGGACACATGGATTATCTCAAACAATCCCTCCTACAGATGCATAAACTGAATGTGAGCCCAAAGAAACTTAGATGTAAAACTCCCGGCATACCTGATCTTTTATAAAGCAGAAAACACTCTCCATACAGATGTCTTAGGTCTCCCATGATTTACAGGCTTTTTAGAGGAAGTTGTTCTAGCATTACTGCAGTTCAGATTGTGCCGGAATTTTTCACTATCTCCTCTTCATAAATTATTAGAAAACTTCATAGCAACGATATGTTCCAAGTCTATTTGTGAACCCAAGTTTATATGGTTATTTTATTGTTTATGACTTGAAGTCCTTTTGCCTTTTTTAAACAAAAGAATTAACAACATAATTCATTTTATTTTTTTCAATCCCTCTGTGCAGTTCTGTGCCTTTTTTTTTTCAACGAGACAGAAGACTGCACAGCATACTGTGCGAACTGATTCCGCTGTGTATTTCACACAAAAATAAAGGCTATAGGAAAAAAAATGAAATACCCATGAAGTATTTTTTGTATCTTTAAAAACATGAAAAATAAAAGTTTTCTAACATTAAAAGCTGTGTTAGCACTGCTCTGTACATATATACGTGATGCCACAGAGTGACAATTTTAAATCAAAACAAATCTGAGGCAGAAGTTGTGTTCGTAACAATCTAAATTAGTCGATAAACAGAGAACAGCGTCTTATTTTTACATGGCTTATTATATTTATTCAATTTGAGAGAGAAAATTCAGTGACAAACTATTCTCCTGCTGCTCCAGCAATCAGAAGCCACAGAGAGTTGCCACTGTAGGACATGGAATTAATTCAATACAGGGTGCTAATTGCTGCAGGCGTTCTTCTTTCCACATTAGAATGACTACTTTGGATGGTCTCAGAGTCCATCAGAAAGATTTACTCCTGTATTTAGCTTGGGATTACTTTCAAAGGGATATACTGAGAGAATACTGGTGGAGGATTCACTTCAGAACGCAGTGCTGTGCTCAGAGAAGAAGATATAAAGCCATAAAAGGTACAGGTGACACAGGAGAACACAAGCTTGGGACTCACAACCAAGAGAAGCCACTCTACTTCTACCACCAAAAGCTCCTGAACTACAAAATCATTAGGCCGCTTCGGTTCCACTTACCTGCTGGTGGTTCTCTAAAAGATGTACAACGAACTTTGAGGCAAACTTGAGAGCCATGCTTCGAACTTCAGTGCTGAGAAAATAAGGTGAAGAACATACGAAGCAGTTACTTCTGCCACCTTTTCATCTCTAGAAGAAACACAGCCAACTCCTATTCCTTCCTGATTATCACCAATGGGTATTTTGCAAGCTAAGTGCTAAGTTTTACACTACACACCTTGACTCTAGTTTTCAGTTAATATACAAATGCAATATGCTCTTACTTCACCTCTCATGTTTTTCTTTTTCTATTTACATACTTCCTATAGAAAAACAAATTTGAAAATGGAACCTGAGTCAAAGAAACCAGATGTTATTTTAAATGATAACCAAAAGCATCCCTTCGAGCTGGAGTTATGTTCCAGGAATCTCTCTTCCACAGCTGCTAAAAATGTCACCACTGCACAATGAACCAAACACTGGCTCCTGAGCCTCCATCCTGCCCAGCAGGGCACCAGAAGATGGTGCCTGTTACCATCCTGAAGAGGCTGGTCTCTCAGCAGGGAATGGCAACACTGAGCACTAAGGTCTGCTATTTCAATGATTTCCCTCTTCAACAGCACCAGCCAGTGTTATTTCACCATGTGTATCTAATTTCACTGCAGGAGTAAACACTGCACACTATCATTTAAACCTGACAAATTTAGTGCAAATCAACTGCAAATATGCACAGCTATACCATGCTGTTCTACACTTTATATTCTAAATATTATATGTTGGTAACAGTGGGGCATGATTTTTATTTGACTTCAAAAAGAGACTACCACCTAATAGAAATAGGCTCTCCATGCCTGTATACTTTCACCCCGTTTGTCCATTCTTTTATGAATAGATGGACTCAGTAACTAATTCAGGGCATTAAATATTGGCATTTTCTGCTGACTTTGCAGAAGCAGTCTGATGAAGGAGTGCTTTTTCAATACCCGTACTGACAGAGTGGAGCACACAGTAAACACCTTGGTTTCTCTGCAGGCATGTTCAAAGAAATGCTGTACGCTTGAACTTAAGCTCAGATTCTCAATTTCTCTGTAATATATACTGCAATTTCAGAAGCCTGAGGAAGAGCTGCCAGTCCCGTCCAGTAAGACTTCAGATATTGTGTAACCAGGTCTGAAGGTACAGTGGGAGACTCAATTTTCTTCTCTTATACACTCAAACTTTGTCCTGGATTCATACTTGTGTCCTGATGTGAAAAACGGGCAATGTCAGAGCTCAGAATATGCATCAAATCTACAGGATGGAATATACTACATACCTAAATTTAAACCTTGCTTGATAGCCCACAGTGCAGAAGAAACAAACCCTGAATTCAAGTAATCTTGTGAGGACCATTCATGTCTTTGTTTTTAATTTCTAGAGTCAATCTTTTTTGCTAATCCAAGTGGAGTCAGGTCTGACACTCCTACAGACTTTCAACACATAAATCGGAATAGAACGAACGGCAAATTCACAGTGAATTCATGTATGTGTAGATCCTCAACTCCAAGCATTATGGTGTTCCCTGATAACCATTTGCAAAGAGCAATATTCACTGACTATCATCTAATAGCTGTAGTAAATTATAATTTCATGAAGTGTATTGCTGGCATTTATAGAGTTCTCACCACTATAACTTAAGGGCCTTTTTAATAATTCTGATCACATCTAACTTCTCCAAAAGATCTCACTAAGAACTTTCTTTTTTTAAATTAAGCCACACTCACTTTTCTGAAACATGACTTTTTAAGATAGCTCTAACACCAATCAACACTTGGACATTTCAAGTATTTTAAATAGAAGCATTTAAATACACATGCCAGACCATACCTGTTGGAGTTATCCATTATGTCTAAGCTCCAGGTTAAGAACTCATTTGGATTCATTTTTATAGAGCATTCAATCTTTGGAAGCACATTTCTGAGATCCATATTATAAAGAATTTCCAGCACCTGCACACACAATTTACAAAGAGTTTACAAGAATTCTTAGTGAACACACGCATTAGAGATCGATACTCCACTGCCTTAAACCCCACTCTAAGAAGGTTTTCTGGATAGTGCTAAAAAAGGAACAAAATTTTTACTTTTACACATGAACATTTTGCAGAATTACAGCAAAGCTCCTGTTCTATATAAACAAAAAAAATTACACACAGTATTTAAGAAACATCATACATGTTTGAAATATACTCGTAAAAATTAAGATTATCATTTACTGAAAACATATTAAACATCAATAAAGTAGCACTCTCCTACCTTGTAGAAACACTCGAGATTCTTTTCCTTCAGAGTCATTGAGAGGAGAACGCCCTCCAAATCAACAAGCAAACACAGTACACCTCCTTCTTTTGCAATTTGCTTGGCATTCACTTTTTTGAGCCAGAGCAGTACTGCTTCCAATGCAAGTAGACGTACTTCATGAAACTCAGAGTGAAGGAGATGAACTATTGACAATGGTGGCTTGGCTATTTTCATTGCAGTGGGTGAACTGCTGCTCTGGATGTCAGCAGCTGAGGTCACTGACAGCACTGATATTACAAGTTTGGTGATGCTCTGAAGATACTGCACCAGTCCAGGTACTGCAGTCAAGTAGGGAATACCTGTCATCAGTTCACATTCTGAAATAACTCTGTTCATCTCTTCCCAAAACTCAACAAACTGCATTCCTGAAACGAGAGTTAATAAACTAAGTAAAGTTGGCCAATACATGTTGTTACCATCTGCTGCAGACAATCAAGTGATTCTGAAGTTGAAAATCTTCAGATATGCAAAAAACCTCTCAGGTAAATTTAGAAATAAAATGAAAATGTAGATGTCAATTTAAAATTAATTCTGAGTTATGATACAGCTTTCTTGGATATCATGTCCATTCATGTCTGAATGCAAACAAATACGATAGACTGTTCTGAAAACTATAAATTGTTCAACATGTGATGAAAGTGACTGATGTAAACATACTTAAATATATATGAAAACAATATAGGTAGTTTGGAAAGTCAAAACACACTAAATACAAATACACAATCATATTACCCTTTATAGAATAGTTCTAAGAGTGAAAGTGCTCCGTTAGGCTACCCAGCTGCAGTTGAAGTCAGGAGAAATAAGGACATGGCTACTGTCTGAAAGTCCACCCTTTGCACAGCTGCAGTAAGAATAGGATACTACTCAGATGTCCTTTCTACATAAATAGATATGTCTTGTGTGTATTACCCTAATGAATTTACAGATTAAAGAAATCCAGTATGCTTACCCTATGCCTGTTAACTTTGAACAGTTAATACAACTAAAAAAGAAAGAAAAAACAAAAAAGGAATTACACAGGAGCCCATCTTATACATCAGGGCAGGGACATTTGGTCACTCACACTGGTACAACCTCCCCAGACTGCACAGCACTTCACTGCATCACCACTTCTTGCAGTTAACAGAAAGATATGTGCTGTCTGCAGTGCCAGAGTATTTCAGGCCCCAGCAATGTAGGCATTATTGACACAAAATGAAAGAAAGAAACAACTGACAGTCCTCTCTCACACACAGACATTATGAAATGCTCACATCCCTTGAGTCCATCGTGACTAGAAATAAGCAATTTTACAATACAGAATCCATGACCTTTGCCCAGTTTAGACGTCTGTATAGTTTGTACTGAAAGGAAACAAATACGCTATCGCTATATCCCACAAAATTCAAACAAAACGTGAAATAGGGGACAACCACAAAGAAAACCCCAAGCATAGAAAAGAACCGTGCTGTATCTGGTGTTGAGGGATGTTAGAAGTTTGTTTCTTGTATCAAAATGCGTTAAAGGTAAATACAAAGATTAAAGCAAACTTGGCTAGACTTCTTCAGTATTTACAAGACATTTGATATAGCAGGCAGTACTACCAACAAGCCTATCCAAATTTCACCTTTAAAATCCAGAATTTGACACAAAGTTGCGGTACAAATATGGGTTCCCCTTTTGTTGCCCTGGAAGACATTTCCCTAATCCTTCTATTTACAGTTAAATATCCTGCTCTTTCATATTCAAATTCTTTCAAAGCCATCTTAACATGTTTGACATTTACACAGAAACTTGGCATGCTTGTGATTGTCTCGCATACAAGGCAGAAGCACTTTCCGAGTAATTCTGGACAAGCTTCAAAGAAATTTGGTATTTGAAAGATTTTCAGACCTATTACCTAACCGTTGGTTCTGTCATACACGTTTTCACTACAGTTTCTTTTCTGAACGGGCTTGATGCAGTCAAAACCTGCAATATCACTGTGAGCTTCTGTCACAGCGTAATCCTCTAGATGACACAGATGGCTTCCATCTCATAACATGTAAATTTGTGTATTTTATTTACTACATTTTCCAAAGCCCCTCCAAACAGACTGGCAATAAAAAAAACCAGCATTACAGCATAAACTAGTATTAATACCTATGTCACACAACAAGTATCCAGCTGCCACAATTCCTTAATTTCTGAACTGTCTGGTTGCCTTGGAGAGGGATTAGGCTGTGGTCCCAGTTATTTACTGTACAGCCTGACTCCACAGACTACAGTTTTTAAACAGACATAATCAGTTTTGGAGCTTCCTACCTGCTGCATTTTGGTGAAAGACAACTCCACTAGTTCAGTTGTCCTTATCACGTATGATTCCCTAAGGCTTGCAAGAGCAGTCCCTTGGTTTCCTATCAATGTAAACAATATGAGGTATAGCTAGGATACCTGCAAAGCAGTAACAGGAGAACATACAGATTGCAAGGGTCAAAGCTGTACGGCAAAGTAAAGGGGAGCAGTTCTAGGTGGACAGGGATGATTAACAACGGGAAGAGAATGAAAGTGTCTTTCATTTTGACTGTGCCAACATTCCCAACTTTACTAGAGCCTGCAACCCTCTGGCAGCCCAAGGGAGCACTGATCCTTCCATAAAGGCCAGGAGCTGGCCATGCACCCAGTTTCAGAAGTGATGCAATAAATCTTCACTTGAATTTTGTAAGGTCAGAATAACTTCACTCTGTGTCTTCTCCTTTGGAGGAGAAAATTATTTCATATAAAAACATGGCACAGCTCTCAGAAACACTAGCTAGCAAAGACTGCAATATAGCACCTTTCTGCTACAGATCCTCTTCTGTGCGTGTGTCTGCTGCTTTTTCTGGTTTGGAAGCCTTCTGGATGACTTCTGGTCTTCCTCAGTAATTACAATTTGACAGCCTGTTTTACAGAGGGGATCTTTAAAACTGGATGCCTTAACAGCATGACTGTCAGCACAGTACAATAGTCTGCATATTTGCCTAGCCTCGGAACCCCATAAAGCAAATCCTTCTACATTCACCCTGTGGTCTGCATGTTCTCCAAGACTTTTTCACACAAATACATACAGAAGGAAAGAAAAACTCTGTCTTATTACAATGCAGAGGAAATATTTCTGCTTTCAACTTTATCACTGAGAAATTTTTCCCGGCTTTCATGTAAATGTTTTCTCTTCTGTTTAAGTAAACTCTTTTCTTTGGCTTCTATCAAAATATCTGACTAAACCAAAAAACCACACTGGTTCCCAAAGTAAATGTCTGGTGCTGCTGTTAAAACACAGTGAAGACATACTTTTATTTACAAACAAAAAATTATTTTACAATTTCAACAACCAGCTGCTGTGAGAAGAAAGAACAAATTTTGGCTGATCAACTGAGGATCCTGGCAACAAGCAGTCTTATCCAGGAGGCCAAGAGATGCATACGAGTCACCAAGAATTAAGAGGATTTATTTTTTTTCCCTCCTTATGGATTGCTTCATCTGTGTGGGCCAGGAAGACTCTCCTCTAAGAAGGGACACATCTTACACAACCATTTGGTTCTCCTTGCTATCGTGCAGAAACATCTCACAGTCTTCCTCATTTCCTTTAAGTCAACAACACTGCAATAAGCATCCAACATCCATATCTTCAATACAAACAACAAATACTTAAGAAAGTAGATCACTTACTTAAAATATGCATTCTCTAAACTAGTTCGTAGGGTTTTGTTTGTTTGTTTGTTTTTGACAGCAAGGGACTTTACATTTTTGGGGGTAGGTTTGAGGGTCTGCTTTTTTATCCTATTTGTGATCAACCCATATTCAGTCAGCTATATGAAGTTAAATTATCTTTAGTCATCTGAAAATAAACAGGAAAGGAAGAGGAGCAGAATGGAACTATGAGAACCTGACAAATCTGTGCCCTATAGGACTGTCTACAAAACTTCTATGATTACTTGTCTGCTTTCTTCCTTTCTTCCTAGCAGTGACAGGGAGGCACTATTCTGAGAACAGACGATGGAATAAATAGATGCATACAGTAAGGACAGAAATACTTTCTTGTTCAGGGATTAACAAGCTGTCAGCTGATGGACGATTCAGCTGCTTTTTCATCTTAGATTCTACAATATGTTCCAAAGTGACAGAAATCATGTGAACTCTTTCTACATTTAAAATGTAGAGTTGCTTCATCACCTTGCCAGCTGATATACAGTACTGGTTATGTATTTTGTTTAGACTTGGTGATTTTACATGGGCTATTCCTGCTGCCAATTTGACACCTCTCTTGTATGAGGAGTTTTTTTTTTTTTTCCTAAATCTGTGATTATGATACATTTAATCATCTTAGATAAATACAGAGATCAAGTCCTGCATGTAGCCCCTTGAACAGCCATGCCATCTTCCATCTTTGTAGCTGGAGGCTCAAGATGACAAGAACAAAGCAAAGCAAAGGGAAGAAATTACAACAGACATCAGAAAACTTATGGACACACTGCATAGTCAGACAATAAAAATTTACAGAAGTAAAAATGAAACACTGCTGTGTCTGCAGTACGATGTTATAGGAAGGGAACAGGGTATAACTGTGAAAAATTTGGGTATTCGTCCATCAATCACCAAGATCTCCTAGGAGGTGGAATAAATCATGGACTGAAGAGAGGTTAAAATGCACTCTCAAACTATCATCTATCCAAGGGTACCTAAGGGATCACACAAATACAGGGATGGCTGAAACATAATGAAAGCTAAGAAGAATTTTTCCCAGATGAATATTAAGGAAATAATGTGCTTTTTTTTTTTTTTCATATCTTGCATTCTTATTAGAAGTAGTTTGGAAGAAGTCGCTGGTAAGAGGGAAAAAAGAACAAAGAACAGAAAAGCCTATTTTATTACAGTGTAGAACTAAATAATTGTCTATGTTCAAGTGAAAGACATATTTTAAGTAGATGTTTTCTTTTAAAGACATCTGCAATACCTTCAACATCAGAGACCAAGTATCAGTACTCCCAACACAATACAAAACTACAAACCTGAGGAACTATCAGAACCCACTGATAGTGCACTGCTGCTGACAGAAGCATCCCTTTGCATTTGTTTTAGTATGAGGGAAAGTTCTGAAAACAAAAAAAGCATTTGATCTGGACATCAAGACTGTTTTTTCTTACAGTTTCTCTCTTGAATAGTACCAAGTTTTCCATCTGTGTTTTGCATAGATAGAAAACCATAAAAAAACAATGGAAGCAGTGCCAGTCAGTCTCTGCAGAATGCTGGAATCTAAAGAGAACCTGAAACAAGCTAACAGAAGGATGAGCACTCTCCATCCTTACAGTAGGACTGGATTTTAAATGCTGATATTAACAACCACAATCGGTTCCTCTCTCCCCTGTAGTTGTTTATTTCTTTTAACACTTTTCCACAGTCTCAGTTCAGCACAGCATCCTAGCAGTATTATGCTCTATCTTCCTTCATTTACTGCGCACCCCTCGTCTTTTCAGAAACACTTTTCCTTTCCTCCTCCCATGTCTGTGCCACAAGTCCACCTCCTGTCTCTCACATTTCCTTGACTGCCTGCTGGCTTTCCATGCCCCCACTTCCTATCCCCCAGTATTTGTCTGCATCAGTCTCAGTCAGTTTGCTTTACTGTCTCCTACTCATTTTTTGTAATGCCTTCTGGCCGCAGCATATCCATCTCGTGATCTGTGCAATTTCCAGTAACTCCCTGTACCCGGGCCTCCAACGATTCCATCTTCAGCTCTCTCATCCTCCTCTCTGCCAGCCTTCACACAGTGAAACAGATATTCTGGTTTCAGTATTATTTGGCAGAAACCACAGAAATGCAGTGACCGTGTTGTACATGGCAACCCTGCTATCAGCAGCGCTCACAGGCATAGGGCTGATGGCTGCTCCAGATGAGGTGAAAGCTTCATAGACCTGGAATCAGGGATTCCTCTGAGCATTTTAAAAATGATGTTCGAACACTGTGCTAAATCATCAAGAACTGGCAATACCAGTGATCTCCGAGAGAGCTCTCCTAAGTAAAATGGGAAGTTCTTTCTCAACTTCACAGATTCATGTTCATAAATTAGGAGCTATGGATGAAAAGCGTTCATGTTTAAAAAAGGATCTTATTCTGAAGGCATACTGGTAAATCAAAGCAAGTCCAATACTTAAGGACATGTAGATCTGTAAGTATTGAATTAGAATATTGGGTACCCAACAACACTCCCTTTTGACTTGTTTAATGTCATGTCAGTAGACATGGGCTATTTAGATGATTTTATAAATACGTTTCAAATTTTTACTTCTTGTGAGTCAAAATAACAACAAGTGCTACAGTCAACACACTGGCACACTGAGTTTGTACGATTTCTGACAAAATGAACAAAAAATGCTTTCAATTTGTTCAGATGGATTTTTTTTTTTTTTTTTAATTTAAGCTAATTAGACCAAATAATGAAAACAAGCATTAGCAAACTGCCAATGTTTCTGTTCACAATATTTGCTTGGCTATACTTCTTAGGGATTGAGGAAAAGGGGGGTTAAAGTATAATGAAAATAACCAACCTACTTACTCTTGCCAAATTTTCACCACTTAAACTTTATCAGATTTTAAGTTAGCCTGCAGAAAAACTTACTTTACTTACCATTTAGCTTCCTTTCAAAACAAGAAAGAGTAAGAAGTACAATACAGACCAAAAAATAAGTTTGTGTGTATAGGAGGGGGCAAATTGGGCTCAACTCACTACACTATTAAAAAGTTCTATAAATAATTTCATTCAGGCAGTATATTTAAGGGATTCCTACAATGGTACGTTATTGCCCATGGTTTTGATTCATACATACACGTGCTATGCACAATTACTATTTCAAATAAACTGCTCCTGCTGATCAAAGGGAGGATTTACCTATGCTGTATCTACAAAAGGTTCAGCTGCTTGGAAGACAGCAAGAAAATGCACGTTTTCATTTGTAAAACCCAGGAAAAATATATTAGTGAGAGCAAAATGCAGGCTGCTGAATTTTGGTATCAAAACAGGATATTTATGAACAGGATTAATTACATAAACTCTGACTAACTTCGTTACCACTGACGACAACAACAGTGGAGTTTGTTTAATCACAAGAACTTTTATAAATCCTTACCCTTACAAATTAAGAAAGGAAAAATGCACATTTAGACTTCAAGCAGCTTCTTCTAAATTATAGATTCACAACTTTAATTTCCTATTTAAATGTTTTCTCTTTCTCATCAAATTTGAATTCTGAACATGCTGTTTACTGGAGACTGTATACAGGAGACTGACAGCATACATATAGGGTAAAAGAATAACAAGGGAGGATTATTTTTAACAGATTTGCTTTCATCTTTTCCCTATTTTGTCTTCTACAGCCCATTACATTTATATTGATTTACTAAGCAGAACAGTTTATGTGCAAGTATTCTTGTTATTATTTTAAACACAATCCTAAGTAAAATGTGCTTTTATTAATCAAGTATATTTTAATGATTTGCCTCCATTTCTTACTTCATGAATTGTACACAGTACTATCAGAAAACTGTTCTGAAAATCTAGCAAGAAAGAAAATTTGGCCGTTTTGCCTTTTGGCATTCTTCATTTGTTACAGACAGCAAGAGCATCCCAGCTCTGACCTCACACTGCAGTATACTGCCCCAGCTCCTGTTTTCTTAACACAGCAGGATCACAGCAATGCCTTCATCTTACTGTTTAGCTTTACACATTAATTTCCCGAAGAAGATTTGAAAGTAGGACTGTCTGTGATGGGCCCTGTTGAAAGTCCAAACATTCAGCAGAATAATCTTACCCTCTGATGTACTGCCTAGTATTCGGTGCCTCGCAAAGCCCATCTACACTGCAACAGAGGAAGGTGCGTAACCTGAGTAGGACACTACAGATCCTCATGCAGACATGTAGCTCTAAAGCACGTTGGACATCCTCCTGACTCTCACTGACCAAGGCATGAGTTTACAAAAAAACACGGCTAAGGCTGGACACATTTGGTAAATCACCTGGACTCTGAGTCATTCCTCCCCTCCCAGAAAATCCTAAAGTGTCATTTGCTTCCTCTAGCAATGGTTTGGAAATGTGAAGTTCTGAAACTTCCCTCTCTTCCAACACCATCCACTTTGGTGCTGTTTTACTTGTGGAGGAGTAACTTAACTGCTCTCTAGCAAAGTAGAAACACTAGAAAATCCTTGGAAAGAGAATTACATTGCTCTACCCATTAGACTGGAAAATCTTTAGACACGATTCCATCAGTAAAGCCAGTTACTGTGGAGACAATACACCAAAGAGGTGTGCAAGAACAAATTCACCAGATATTATTATTATTTGCTGCTAACACCGAAGATAGGCAGTATCTCATCAAACAATCCTAGATCAGGTAAGAATTTTTGTTTGCCTCCAAAGAAGGCAAAAGCAGTGTTCTTATCTAAATATTTTAACATTTTTGTTTTTAAGAATGACTTGATTCACTCTCTTCTGAGTTCTAACTGCAATTGATAACTGAAAAAAAAAAAAAAAAAGGATAAAAAGAAAAGGTTTACATAATCTTGGCATTATGCATTGCCTTTTTACTTCAGAAAACCCTAATCAGGAACTGGAACAAAGGTTCTAGATATTAACTTATGAAAAGAGATCCATATTTTCCTACAGAGATGAGTTAGGCAACACTTCTGTCTGAATCAGCAAATCATTTTTTGTTGTTGTTTTTTAAATTTTTATTATTTTTTCAATGTATTTGAAGATAAATTTGGCCACTAATAAATTTTTATCTGGACAAGACGCTTTTGGTATCCATTACTCCCTGCCTTCCTTATCTGACAATTTAAATGGTTTTGAATTTGTGAAGCAAATTCCCTAAGGGTTGTCCTGCACTTTAAGAGAGAGATTTTATTAATTGAAGACAACAAATCACTTGCAGAAAATAATCGTAATGTAGGAAAGGCCCAGGCAAGGCTGTACTCTGAAAATCTCTTTGTAATTGTAGCCCCTTAGGCAGGCATAATCAATTAGAAGTGGTCTGATTTTAACCAGTTGCAGGCTCATTACATTGCATTCCCGTTTATGCTGATGAAAATCAGCTTCAGCCTGTGGCCTGGAACTCATATACAGCACTTCCTGGGGCCTCTTAGGTAAACACATCAAGAAACAGTTTTATTTGGATTTGTCCTTCACCCTTTATTCGTTGAAACAACTTCACAAATCAAGATTAAAAGAGAGAAAACTTGGCTCATAACCAGAGATACAAATATATGAGTAAGTTATTTAATCTCAGAGAAGTATAAAGCTTCAGTTAATAATTATTCCTTACAGAACATTTAAATGTGAGACTCAAAACATTCATTTTTAACTGATGAGTTTAGTTTTTCTTTCGCTATGTCATGGGACACTCGGGTTCTAGTTAATATAAACATAATATCCCTTCACGTCAGAAGTGCTTCTGCATTTGATATATAAACTTGTCCCTAATGTGTCTTCAAGTTTTCAAAAACATATTTCCATTTTAAGTCTCTACTCTCTGTAGATATTGCCTGCAATCCGACGCTATGTATTTATATAGGAGTGCATTTTTAAAGCAAGACAATGTTAAGGAACTATCCCTCAGCAGAGAGAGTCTGCAAAAATAATTGTTTCCCTTTAACAGAAATTCTTCCACCATGCAGCACCAACATTTGGAACAATCCAAATAAGCTTTGAAAATTAAATGAATTCAGTACAGCCTGCAATCCAGCCACAGCGTGTTGCAGTCCCTCAGGCTCAAAGGGCAATTCTTCACCCGTCAGGAGCACTGAAAAAAGAGGGGAGTTTCCTGGTGCAGAGAGGTCTTCAGAGACCTTTACAAATGTGCAGCAATTATTTAAAAAACAAAACAGACTGAAGTCTAAAGATAATAAAAATAGGAAAGAAATTGATAAAGGAATTATAAAGCCCCCGAAGTAAACAAAGGAAGAGCAGACACCTGGAAAAGGAAATATAAAAAGAGGCGAAGGGTGAGTGATGAGAATTATCAGAAGTAGAGGAAAACAATTTAATACAAGAGAATACATAAAGACTGAGATGCTTCATATTGCAAAGGAGTTGAAGAAGTAGAGGATCAGAATTAAAAGCAAAGTGTAAAACCTACTTCCAAAGAGGGGCTACCATGAACAAAGGAGTACTCATGAAAATGAAGAAGGATGCCTTTAGAGTTTTTTGGGGGGTTGCTTTTGTTTGTTTGGTTTTTTTCAGATGTTAAACAGAACTTGACTTTTTTAATTACTGCAATGAATAACCATCAAGTCATATCAGGATTTAAGAAACTTAAGTAAATATACATTGTAACAAGAGTATTGGTGATGATAGGTATAGCCCACCCGTACTAAACATTAAGGAGTCTGGAGGAAAACTTCTCCTTAGAGTCAGGCTATACCGAAACTGCTTTACAGGGGAGGTTTTCTTCCTCCCTAAAAAGCATATAGTTTGCATCTAGTCAGAGTGGTCAGTACTCAACAGAATGAGACCTATGGTGTAAAGCTATCTAGAAATTCCCTTTCCTGAATAATAGACCCTGATACCTGGGACCTATGTGAGATGATGACTCTTCATTGGACATGAAAGATTTGACCTGTCCCCATGTTCCGTATCACCCTATCTTCTGCTAAAGCAGAACACACCTGCCACGTTGGTCACACTGTATACAAACGTTTATTTAAGGGCTACATTCTGCAGCCTATCTGGAGAAGCTGTTTTCAGATACATTCATCAACAACTCATCCTCCTGGCAGCTGTCACTCTTTATGGACATGTAGTATTATTGCCAGTGCTATCCAAGCTGTTAGAACTGCACATCCACATGAAAGTACATGAACAGCAACTATGGAATAAAAGGAACTACTTCTACCAAAGACCTAAACAAAAACACATCTGCCATACATCACAAGCAAAAAGGATTTGTTTCAAAATAAAGAACAGCCCTCAAAGTACAATTACCTGAAATGAAGAACTACTTCAATGCATTGAATGCAGTATTAAAATTAGTCACTAAGATTTTTAATGAAATTAATGTACTATTCTTTATTTGCCTTCCTCGACTGACAAGGTAACTTACTATTCAGCTTTTTGTAAGAAATAAACAAAACAGGTGCACTGGGAAGCTAGTTACACCTGATTTAAAGTTGCCTATATACAGGCACATTGGAAAGAGTATATTCTTTCCTCCATACCTTCGCTTTCCCTGTTGTTTACAGAACATTTTGCATTGTTGCATCTTATAAAACTTTCTCGTATGAGAAAACACGGTTTTGTTGAAACAATTCTAGGCATCTCAAAAGGTCTCCGTGGTTTTGGGGAAAGACAGAAGTGAAATATTCTGGGGTTTATGTTCTGTTTGTTTTTACAACTCTGGATCTGCAAAACATTTTGGAAAACTGGAAGGCATATTTTTGTTGTTACACTGTTCTAGAATTAGGCATATTGCAAGATCATTGCTCCAAGATTTGACAAGGAGCAGCGTCCCATTCTTCCTATCAACAATCTCCAGGAGTAGCTCTATGGAAGACAGAATAAATGGCTCTTTCATACGAATCAGCTAAATTACTTAAAGGTCTTCAACATTCAGTAGGTACCATGACTGTAAGCAGCATGTTATTGTTTCTCTAGATTCAGTACAGCTCAGAATTTTCCTCACAGACATTCGATCTGATTTCCAAAGCACCACATTTGACTTACCTTGCTTTTGGGAATTCCCCAGGTGAGTACTCAGCATCACAAGGACATCGAGAAAAGCAGCTCTGGTCACCAAACAAGGATTTGGCCTACAAAATCAAATTACTAATTATGAAATCTGTTTACCATCTATACTCAGGAAAAAAAACAATGAAACAACAGCTTGGAAAAATGTCGATGTCTCTTGCTATATGGACTATCTTAGGTCTGTTTTACTTAACTAATGAAGATCAACAGATCAAATTAGACTGCATGTGCAAAATAAGTAGGCCAAGTTATCTGAACTTCACATTCTGGTCCACTGTGAATGACAGTCTCCCTAACAGGAATCCTAACACCTCTCCTCCATCTATTCCACCAAATCTCAGTTTATAAATTTCATTATTATTGGGTTAATCAGCTTGCTTTGGCAAGTCTTTATTTTGTTTATGGATAATGTGTGTAATTAAATGCATTAACGAAACTAAGTCTTCAAGTCTTACTGTTCCATTTCATAAATAATAATAATAATAAAAGGATGAAATGTCTCTGCTACAGCTTTTTAACAGCCACAGTATTCTCACTGTTTTGATGAAGTCTAGAGGAACACATGTTCTTAAAATAAGACCTTTTTTTCTGGACAAGAATATTGGGGATTTGAAGAACATAATACAAATTGGTAATAAACTACTTTCTGTTCCAACTCTTGAAACGTAAGTGAATAACGTATTCTCTCGAACTGGAAATGTAAAATGAGGTTAACATATTTATATAAGATTAACATCGTTATTTTTCTTTATATTATTATCATTGTATGTTTCAGCCAGAAGAACCTTTCCTGAAGTATTACTTCATATGTGAACAGGAAATCTAGTTCAAAACAGAGAAATTATTCTGATGAGTCCAATGGGACTTGCACTGAAAAACTTCTAGAATCACGAGGCACAAGTTTGAAGTATGACTAATTCTGTTCAGTATTTCATTTTTATTTTATCTGGCACTTTGTGTGCTTATCTTGACATCGAAGCTCTTTCAAAAAATTGTTAATTATGTTACAACAAACATTCTGAACTTTGTAACATCTTTAAAATTCAAGAAGAAAAAAACTTCTTCAAATATGATATGTGATTATGACATGAAAATGAATTATCTGAAGATCTTGCGTAGAAGTTTGGCAGCTGTATTTGATCATGGAGAGTTATTCTATGTCCATATTAAAAAGACAGCTTTTACCAGAAGCACTACTCTTACCTCCAGTCATAAACACTGTAATGACTATAAACTACCTACAACTACTTTTATCCTCTACAATATTAGGCGTCCATATGAGAGCAGATGTTACCAGGACTTCTCTTTTAAAGAGGATGTTCTATCTTTTACTTAAATACACTTTATTTTTTTAAATACTTTCTCACTAGTAAGGTAGTCAGCAGTCTCCCAAAGCTTTTTCACACTTCCCTCTTACTACTTGCTTTCAAGCTAGAGAGCTAAAACCCTGCCTGCAGAGAAGATGCACATCAATGAGAACTGATACCATAAGAAGTCAAAGCAATTTTAATATGCCCTATTTTGAAAAGCTGAAGTAGGAGGATTACTTTCTTTCCAAACAGACTAAACAAAACTCTTTTGTGTATCTCAGGCATATAGTTGTTGCCACATCTATGTGAAGAGGAAAAAAACAACAAACAAGAAATACTCATAGGTCTAGGAAGCTCAATCCCTGAAAAAAGAGACAGATAAGCTTCCCAGAATAAAAAGAAGCACTGAGGTCCATCATACCTGCAAAATGGACGAAAGCACCCATGTCAGATTTAAATTAAGATGTGTTACATAATGGGCCTACTGTACTTCAGCTCCCTTGAAAAAACGATGACAAACTTATTATTCACTAACTTCCCTGGATCTTACAAACTGTGCTTTAGGAAAAAACATGGTTGATGCAACCTTTACTGAAGAAGTGACAACAGCGATACTGACATGTTTTTTCATTCCAGTCCAGCTTTTCAGCATTTACCACTTCATTCTGAGTACGCACATATGCATGTTTTGATTTTGAAATGAGGCTTTTTAAGCTTACAACATGCCAAACGTTTGTTCTTGGCTTGCTCTGTTGCTCTGGTGATGCTAGTGAATTCTTGGTCATACGTGCCAGATGAACACAACAGGAAACTCAGTTTTCCAAAACCAAGAAATTTCAGTGTTGTTGAGACTATAGCAGAAAGCTGAGTCTTTAAGACAATCAAATTTTGATTTGCATAACAGACCGGACAGCCAAAAATCACATGCTGGACATTTCAAACGATACACTGTGCAGCAATTAAGATGACCTGTTCATGCAGAACTTAAACAATGAGAACAGAAAGAGGACAAGATGTTTCTGTTTTAATGCAGATACTCAAATGAACTGGTCTTCTCATAAACAAGCTTTGAGGAAATCTGTTTCCAAACAAGAAAGTCACAGTAGTAGCAAAGGTGGGAGCTCTAGGCATCTGGAACCCCAAAATTAGTTCACTTCTCTTCCAAACTGAATATTAATGGAAATAAATACATCATAGACTTGCTCCAGATAGTAAACTACATCTGACTCTGAATAGCACACAGCTAGATGCTGTTAGGACTCTCATATCTCATAGGGGAATGTTGACCCAGAAATATAAAATGGATATCAAGGCAATATAATGTACTTAGTAGTGCTGTATAATTAGTAATACTGTATTAGCACTGCTAAGCATATGTACTAATAGCAAGACCTGGACAGACCTGGAAAGTTGGGCAGAGAGGAACCTGATGAGATTTAACAAGAGCAAGTGTAGTCCTGCACCTGGGGAGGAATAACTGCATGCAATGGGAAAGGTCAGGGGATGACCTGCTGGAAATGAGCTCTGCAGAGAAAGACCAGCGTGTCCTGATGGACATCAGGTTGGCCATGAGCCAGTAGTGTGCCCTTGTGGCCAAGAAAGCCAATGGTATCCTGGGGCATGTTAAACAGCATGGCCAGCAGGTCCAGGGAGGTGATCCTCCCTCACCTGGAGTTCTGTATTCAGTTCTAAGCTTCCCAGTACAAAAAAGACAGGGATCTCCTGGAGAGAGTCCAGCTGAGGGCCATGAAGATGATAAAGGTTCTGGAGCACCTCTCTTATGAGGAAAGGCTGAGTGACCTGAGTCTGTTCAGCCTTGAGAAAAGAAGACTAAGAGGGGATCTTGTTAATGTCTATAAATATCTAAAGTGAGGTGGGAGGTAAATGGGTGAGGCCAGGCTTTTCTTGGTGGTACGTAATGATAGGACAAGGAGGAATGGCCTAAAACTTGAATACACTGAGTTTCATACAGACACGCAGTAGAACATCTTCACAGTAAGGTCAGGGTGATGGAGCACTGGAACAGGTTGCCTAGAGAGGTGGGCAACCTTGGAGTCTCCTTCTAAGGAGATAATCAAGACCCATCTGGATGCAATCTACTGTAGGGAACCTGCTTTAGCAGGGGGGTTGGACTCAACGATCTCTTGAGGTCCTTTCCAACCCCCTGCAGTTGTAGAATCACAGATGATTCTGCAATAAATTTCAGAAGTATCTCTCAGCATGTTTTTTTCTTCAGATTTGGAGTTTGCAGCCAGTCTACCCCTGCAATCCCACTGCACAGTGAAGCTTTTTCTGCAGTTCATGATGCAGTACTTGGGTGTTGACTTTCCAGGTGGAAATAAAAAATCAGCTCACAAAGGACTGCTGAGTTACATTTCACCAAGAGCCAATAGGAATATTTATATGTAGCTGACTGAAGACACGTCAAAGGCTGACTTGAGGACTGAAATCAGTTTGGCCTGCATGGAGCAAACATGTAAGAGGCAAGCATCATCACTGGCTTCACCCACTGTGTAGGCAGGCATTTGCAACCTTTAGCAGCATAGGCAAAGGCTGAAAGGATTATTACTCAGAAAGTGTAAGGCCTAGGGGCAACAGTATTTTAAATTCATAAAGCCAAATAAAACAGTGACAGAAGGAACTTCTGTGTCCCTATAGATTATCATGAAACTCAGCAGAAGATGCAAGGTGACTGGAAAAACTGAAGTCAAAAATGCTAAAGCAACTGAAGACATTATAGGACCTAGAGAATTTTTTTTTTAATACCCCAAAGTTACAGTGTAACAGTATCTTCAAATTGGGAAAAAAAAATAATCTTTTTATTTTAGTGTTTTATTTTGCTTGTGTGGTTAAACTGCAGATAAAAATCCAAAAGCACAGTCATCAGCTTCCAAATTATTAATTTTGACAAATCACAGCAGATTTCTGGATTAGACTCTTAAAACACCATGTTTCAAAACCAGCCATTTTTTTAATCATTAAGGCTGAACGAGTAATTGGCAATAGAGTAGTCAGACTTCCTTATAATGTCATTTTCAATTCTGGTATGTGAATTCAATATCAGAAAAGAGTTGAAGTTATCTGCTGAAAGAAACCCTCTGTCAGCTGTTAAAAATCCAGGAAAAATTTTAAGAGAAAATGGTTAACAAAACTAAATACTCTTTTAAATTCGTGGGCTCATGCTCAAACACCTTCAAAGAGGCCGAGGCAAAGTAGTTAAAGAATATCATATAATTAGAGTATTAATAAGCTACTTGTATTAAGCAAGAAGCAGACTGGTAGAAGAATCAGGAAGCATATCTTCACAAGTTATTCACTCTCAGTAAATGTAAATCTGAATTACCAGGTCCAGAAGCTTCATGTGAAGGATTGCATTCTGGTTCAGTTGGTTCTGGAGCCTACAATAATGCTGGGACCACTTTGAGTGCTGTGCCACCTTTCCCACCTTCAAGTACCACTGGCTGCAACTTAGGCCTGTGTGACATGAAATCAGCCCCAGGCTCCCAGAATGGGGAGTTCAACAAACACTATTTTTTAGAAGTTTGATTCATCTTTTACAGTTAAGTCACATTCAATTTGAGATAGTCACTGGTTTGCTTATTTGGGACTACACATCTGACACAAGCTAAACTGGCATTTATTGAAGAAATCACCAATATTAGGTGATAGACCTCCTGTGTACCTTGGTCCTACACAGTTTCAGCTGCATCAGGAACACACGGCTTAGCTTCTAATACACCTCTTCTAGCACTATTTATTTTTCAGAATAACAATATTAATGAATTACAGAGGAAGTTGCCTCCTCTTCCAAAGGAGACAACAAGAAATAAAGAACATGGAAAGCTCATCCACATGGCCCAAGTTCTATCAGAACACTGGAAAGGAGCTGAACTAAATTTACAGTCTCTTGCTCCTCTACAGGACATCAGTTATAACCATCCAAATGTATATACATGAATGAGGAAGGCCAAGACACATTTATATAGAGAGTAACAATGTATTTTGATACACAACTTCTGCAGATGTCCATTCTCTTCTCAAAAACCCCAACTTCCAATGATGCTATGCCAGATAACTTAAAAAGAAGACACGTGTATATATATCTCCTGGAGTGTTCCTCTTTTTCCAAAAGAACATTGCCTTGCATGGGTATAAACAGCAATAACAGTAACAATAATATATTGCATTTGTTACAAAAATGAGGCAAAAAGTAGTTAATTGAATTAATGTTTACACTATTAGTTGTCAGCTATGCTAGTCAATGGAAATTCAGTATTTTCCAAAGAGGGAGTGCACTTTGCTCATATTTTTTCCTCATAAGGAAACAGATATTACGCAACTATTAGCAGAACAAGAGCAATAAACATACAACTTATATTTACTAAACACTTAATGAAATAAAAATCAAACCATACTTGCTCAAACTCAGGTGAACAAATACTTATATTATAAATTTTAAATGCAATCTGCCAGGCTATGTCTATTAAATAAAAGCCCAGAACAATTTTCTTGTGAATTACTTCAGTTGCAGATATCTTAGCATAGTTAGGTATCATAGGGACACCCAAAAAACTTCTGTTAAAGCCCTGAGAAGAACTGTTCTGCAGTTTCCAAGCTTTTCAAAGAGTATAGATGATTTCAATCCTTCCAACTACTGCTGCTTTCTGAATACAAGCAAATCTCATTTGTCAAACTGGAATATTACTTTCTATCAATTTCCAGCACACTGCTTTCCGAAGAATGGAAAATCTCTGCCAAACGCTTTCTTCTGGTGGCCAGAACCTTCTTATATGCGTCCAGCAATGACACCCCCCCACCTCCCTGCCTAGACTTGTATAAGCTACATGCTTTATGCCTGTTACGAAGAAATAAAATTTCCTCTGAAGTGATTTACTCTGCTACATCTGTAAACTAATCGAACTCTACTGCATGATACTCAGTTAAGTTGTTGGGAGTATTTGCATGGTTCTTAAACTAGGACCGTCTATTTGATCATTTAAGACTGACCTGAAAAACCAGCCACCTCTCTCACCAATTTGGGAAGATCTGGATTAAAGTCATCAGCTAAAAATCTTCTAAATGCAACAAGAAGTGCATCTCCTCTGATGTTTGCATCCTGCTACAGTCAACCAATCTTTATGGTTTAGCCCACTGGGAGTTTTATCCTTACAGAGCTGCTGATGAATAAGGACAAGCTGGCCTTGTACTAAGTTATATCCAAAGAAAGATCTAGAAAACAAGCATTTGTCATTCATGGAAGCCACAAAGCTTATGGAAGTTCACACCTATACATACAGTGAGTAGCTGATTTGAACATAAATCTCCTGATACTTTAGCTATTAGCTTTCCAACACTGCGCTAGCATAAACACTGTGTTTTGAAGGGTATATCTGCTCAGAAGGCAGCCTTCATATTTTAATGTTTTCTCTCAGAGCCCATGTCACGTAGCACTGAAACAACATCATCAAAAGATGCACAGCCTTCCTCTTGTCTTCTTGAGGAGACATTAATAATAGATTTAATTATTAAACTTTGGCCATAGCATTTTTAACCAAGTAATACAAAACCAGCACAGCAGTGAGCATCACAGCCAAGAGAACCACACATTAATGAAAAGCATTTAAATTAAAATAACAACAACAACAAAAACCAACAAAGCCTACACTACCAAGTAATGCTTGCTGAGTTCCTGGAAGCTCCGGAACATGCACGCAGAAATACAAACATCAAGTAACAGTGCATCTGATTGCCTACTTGTGCTGCTGACATCTTGGAGCAATCACTATGTGAACAGACCCCTTGACTTGCCACTCTCTAAGATCAGCCCATCCTGCATAACAGCAGACATTGTATCCAAGAGGAGAGTTGCTCATCTGGTGATTTAAATTTTCCTACCACCACCAAAGCCAGATCACTACATTGCTATGCTGTAAGTTTCCTTGGTAAAGAGAGAAATTTATACAAGTTATTTTTATATTGTGGTATCACGAAGAACCTCTTGAGTTTCAGCTATTAAAAAAAAATGAATTTGTGTTCTAGCTGTCCTTGGTGAATGATACTGGAAGGGTGTGTTTTGTTGTTGAGTTGTTCTTTGAAATAGCATACCAGATTGATAAAATAATCTGTTTTCTTTTTTGTTCTCTTAATGAGAACCAAATGTGAGCAACATCCTAAAAACTCCAGAGGTCAAACTAATTCCATGTGCAAATTTAACGGATTTTACACAACTAATATTGTGGATGAACGTAGCCTATAAGGACACAAGCTCTGAAACTCTTGTTAATTTACTGGAAAGCGTTTTCAGGTGATTCAGCATTTATGCCCCAAACCTGTATTTGTACATTTTTTGTGCCTAATTCGAACACTGCACTAATGAAGGGAATGCATCTTCAACAACCTTATTCGGTTCTCAATCCTCCCTGAGTGTTCATATTTAAGTTAACAGTATATCTGGAAACAGGAGGCAAAGAATATATTTACTTATGCAAAGTACTTCTTCAAATTTGGTCTGATGTTAGAACATATCTATGCCGATATCCAAAGCGAGCGTTCCAAACCAAGCCATCACCATCTGTATAGATAAGCAATATGTAGCTGCGTTAAGGATAATGGTGAAAGAGTTGAATTGGAGCAACACAGAAATCTGAATTTGTTTGCAAAAGGTTTAAATGGAATGGATAAGATTTAAATGGAAACCTCAAGAATACAGTTACAAAGAATGACATAACTGTTATGACTGCACTCTCAAAACAAGTAATACAGAAGACGAACCATGCTATGTTAGGCTCATGGCTGATTAAGTGCAGATTAATAAATTAGCACTGCACACCTGATGTGCAGCAACTGGTCATACTGGTATGCTTAGCTTCCAGCTGGAGCAGGACAAAAGTCATTCTCTCCCAGTGTTTCATGTCTGTAATAGCACACACATGAATTATTGCTGCAGTCCAGCTGACATAAAGTAACTTTTTGATTTGAAACCTAGTAAACAAACCTATTCAAACTATTCAATTATTCAGACTATTTTCAATTTCTGAATAAAGCTGTGTGATGCATATAGACCACAGATACAAGATACATACAAGCACATTTCTCAATGCATAGATTTTAAAGACGGAAATAAAGGAGCAAAGAAGTTCAGAAAATGGGAACATGCCAAGACAGACAGGGCTTTTGAAGGACAGGAAGGTTTGTCTTAAAGCAGTAGACAAGGAAGAGACAAGGGATCTAGCACAAGAGCAAGCCAACCCTGTCAAGGAGGAGGTTCTTATTTTCTCCTTTCTTGTTGCTTTCTTGCTGTTCCGAAACTATAAATAGCCCTTCCAGCTCCCAGATAACATTCCCCTTCCAAAGGAGGCTGCTTGCAAACCTGCAGACAGTCCATAGTCAGCTTGCATCAACAACTGAATGTGCCAGCATATGCCTCTGGAAATTTTTCGTGCTGCTACCATTAGAACACAAAACTGCTTTGTTCACTGTTCTGTCTGTTCATAAGAAGTAACTGCTGTCTATCCAAAGAGGCAATGAGAACAGAGGCATATTTGGGTCACACTTCGTGAGCCACAAGGTCCTGAAACCACAGTAAAGCCACACACCGAAATACACTGCACGAAGTCCATTCCAAGACTGATGCCCTGCTTACAGTCACACAACCCTGCCAAAAGCAGATGGGAAAAAGGGACCACAGGCTAGCTGGATGGTCGCAGCCATCAACCTGATAAGTTAATGTATGCTATAGTGTTACAAAATACATGCAGGATTTCCCTCATTCAAAACAGTTACAGCTGGAGCATCCCAGGGACAGCCTTAAGAAAGCCAAGCAAATGTGCACTTGTACCTCAGTGTTCCACCCTCCCAGTGGTTTTAAGCAAAGACCTGGGATTATTTTACATGTACTTGTTATATGAACCTGAGTCTTGTGCTCCTATATCAGAACCCAGCCATATACTACCCCATCCATAACGCTGAGCATCACAAAAGAGCATGGGATATCTGTGTGACAAAGGTAGGTGCACGCAACCACACTAGTCCAGTCTGACAAGGGATCCTTGGCAAAATGCAACGCCAGTTGGTTCTATACAAATCTAGTCCATGCTAGTTTAAGGAAAGCAGTCTTAAAAATAAACTTTCCCAGTGCAGACAAGCTCTCGGTTAGGAAATGGCACATTAAATGAGGTCAGCAGAACATGCTATTTGATGTCTGGCAGAACCTCAAAGTCTTTTTTCCCCTCCTGTGGTCTCCATTAAGAATGTACAGAGGGTAGGAGGAAATCAAACTAAAAGCCCTAGAAGACAGCATCCTACAGCAAAGCTGTGCAATGACATGATTCCACAAATTTTCCAATACCAATACTTTGCCATGCCAAAGGCTACAAGTGAAACAAGACAGGTATTTCCGGGACTTCTGTGTACCAAATCACCAGCTCAAAAAGCTGCTCTTTTAGTTTTCTGTATTTATGAACCAGAAGGCACTTAGAGTTTGCCTTGTAGCTCCGTGGTACGCAGCTGAGCTAAAAACTTTCAGAAATCAAAAGAAAAACACACCTATTTTTACTCACATGAAAGGGATTTGAACCCTTTCAAAGGCATAGTTTGATATATTGTTTATTTTTTTTAAAGCTTTAACCAGATTACTTTCTACCACCTCGTTCCATCACCTCAGTCACCCAACAGATTCATTCCATGCATTCTAAAACTTTTGTTCTTTTCCAACATCCCGCATCTCCCATCTTTGCAGAAAAACTCAATAACAGAACTGGGCTGGCAGGAGCAATAACATCACTCAATCACTTCAGACTAAAAAACAAGCATATTTTTAGAACAAAATAACAAATGTCAAATTAAGTATAAACCTGTAAGTGAAGTTCCAAATTTTACCTTGAGAAATGGATGGAAGACAGGTCTCACTCACCTAAACATCATAGCATTTAAAAGATATGCAAAACCCAGGAAGGTGGTGGGAAAAGTAGCCATGTCTCATTATCATAAATCTGCCTTAACAAAAGACAGAAATACCAGTTGAAAAATATTACTGTTTTGAAATTCAGTTTGGGGAAAGTGGGCCTTCTTTTTTACTTCTCTAAAGCAAAATGAGAAGAGAGAGGAACGAGAAGGGAGGAGATGTGTATATTACAGGGAGTAATGCACCACCCTCTCTGGCAGTGAGACTCAGTTATGACTCTTCAGCATTCCATTTTTCAAGCCACATAGTCCTACTTTACTTAGCCATTTCTTATATGGAGTACATTCCAAACCTGTATTATTGCTGCCATGCTTCCTCCCCAGGTCTACAACACTATTTTGAGATGAAACTACCAGAACTGGCGTATTTCAGATGTGGCTGCACATTGGTATAAAATACTCTTTGTTTTGCTTTCATTCTTTTTTGTACCAACAATTTTCAGTTCCCTGTTTTAGCTTGCCTCTGGGCACTGAATAAAACAAATTTATCACTCCAAAGGTTTAACAGTCATCACAGACCACCATCAAATACGTGTAAAGCTAAACATATCACTTTCTAGATGCAACTTTTATATGTCATGTTATTATCTTGATGCTTAGTCTCCTAAGATCCTTCTGCAGTTCTATACAGAAGACTATTGGGTTTGCTGCATTAGATAATTAGCAACAAGAGCAAATTTCGGCACTTCACTAGTCACTGCTTCTTCCAAGTTACTGATGACTTAAGCGTGACAGAGCCTGACAAATCCCTATTGGATTCCCTACGTAAATTATACATCCTACTACTAAGTTTCATTTCCTTTACTAACCAGTAGACAATGAGACCAATACCACTTTACCTATCATCCTATCAATTAGGCTTTTGCCTTGCCTCTACAGAGAACACAGTTAACCAGGTATCTTTATTCAATTCCATCCAGAAAAAGAAATCAGAGTATTTAAAAGGGAATTAAAAAAAAAAAGGTAATGGTTTCACACATCACCCAGGCAACCCAAATTCAGGAGGACAAACATATATGAAAGTAAGTTAGCAGCTGTACTGAAATGCAATCTTCCAAAGCACCTTACAAAAAACAAAAAAACAACAACAACAAAAAAAGCAAAACAAAACAATAACAAAAGAAAAACACCAGCCCTCATCAGAGAAAAACTCCATTCAGGTCCACTGTCAAATATAAATGGGAAAGCTGCACAATGAATGTGGGAGAGTGAAATGGATGTGGAAAGAGAGGGCAAATACTAATATATCAGTAGAGTCCTTCACTCCCAGCCCCCCTTCCCACAGGCTAGCACAAAATTCTTTATGGAATATTCCAAGAAAGTCAGAAAAGAGGAGATTTTCAATTCTTTTCATCTGTATTTTTAATTTGTAGCAAATCCCAAGGTCCCTGCATTCCTTGAGATCTAATGGAAGCCGAACCACAACTTAAACAGTATACCAGATACTCATTTGACATTCCATTATTATTGTGATTGCTATTCTTAATGTCACTCTTGATGTAAATAAAGTTACTAGCTCTGCTGAGGTTGATAAGAGTAACGTTACCAAATGTCATTCTTAACATTAAGATGACAGTTTTATTGCTCTTCTTAATGACAACTTCAACATAGTTAGAATGCTGCCATGACAACGATCAAGCACAACATAAAAGTGAAAACATCCGCTCACTTGGTGTAAATCACTTTATTTACACCCTTTATTATCAGTGCAGCTATAATTACATTCTACCAGAAGACTGATATGTGGCATTTATGTTCTGAAATTTCCCTGTTCTCTTGGAACAATCATTTGTTAAGCAGAATCCACAGATTTTTCCTTGTAAGTTAAAAGGGAAGGAGATCTTTTGTTTTCAGCTTTATCAGTCATTATAGTCCCAACGTATATGCACATGGGGGAACAAATTTGATTTACCAAATGTTTCATGGGTATTTTCCTCGTCTTTCTCAGTTTAAAAAAAAAAAGACAGAAAAAAAAAACAACTTTAGTATTGCATACTTGTATGCCTGTAATCTAAACTGTTACAATTATATCAGGAAGATGCAAAAAAAATATGTATGTCTAGCATTAACTGTGTTATTAAGACGATGAAAAGGAGGCTACAACAAATAGACAACACAAAAATGGACAGAGGGTTAATATTAGTACGTGCAACTGTGGTTTTTTAGAGACAAGATAGAGAAAATACATTTATTTAGTTAAATACCTCTATCACGTGCCACAACCTCAGAGACTCAAAGCATTTCCTTTCTCAAGATAACACCAAAAAAAGATAGTAGTAATCTGACTGGTATATTAAAAGGGCTAGTTCTGAAACAAACAAAAACTTTAAAAGGAAAGAATTCATAAAAATAACATTTTCTTGCAGCATAGACTTCCTCAGCTAAACTGAAATTATATGAAAATCTTTATTATTTTGTTTCAAAAATAACCTGTTCTCCTCTCACGTGGACTCACAGCATTAAAAATCTTTTTCCATCTAATCTGACAGTTGTTCCTTTTCCACACTTTTTCCCAGGTGAGGTTCAGACTGCTTTATTCACATGCATCATCTCACAATCATTTACACAAAGTTTTACCTGCTCTTTCACCACTCTCACTCAAAAGATATTTCTGTAATTCTTAAGGATCGACCACAACTAATCCTAATTCACTTAACATTGGTAAAAAACTTCCTCAATCCTGTAGTCACCCCCCAAATCTTTTATGACTTTACTCTTGATGATCATAAAACAACACAGGCTTTTTTCAAAGATCCACACTGCACTCCACTTGTGACCTTTCTTCCTTGTGCAAGTTGTACTCTGGAATATTTTACTCATCTAAGTATGCAAGAACTTGTGCTCTCATTGCATAATGATTGCATATCTTAAAGCTCTTGGTGAGGAACTTTCAAAAGCAATCATCAAGAACAAGTAGATTTCCAAGTTATAAAAATAAATATTTTTTTAAAAAAACAATGTTCCTTCATTGCAGTATGTAGGTCATCTGAACATCCTTTTAGAGAAACGTATAGAAATTGTTTCTAGAACTGTCTTCGGCTGTTTGTGGCCAACTAAATACTTCTGATCATTTCAAAATATGCTATAACATTTTTCTATTTCTCTTTCTTTAAGGGCCAAGTCATAAAACAAGCCATAAAATCTTAGTATACACGATATATTTTTCTTAACCCATATAACACTCATCTTTTTTTCAAATAGGTTTTTTCTGTAGAGACTTTTTTTTTAATGACTACACTATGACATTTAGCTGAGAATAAACTAAAAGAAGATTGAAATACAGCAAAGTATACTGGTAAGGTATATTTATGTTTTTTCAACTCTTCCTATTTAGGAAAAAAAGAAGTCCGGATTAAAAAATACAGCACCTAAATTCTACACAATTCTTAGACAAATAAATAGATACAACGTTTCATTTAAAAAAAAATCAGCCATATATAAATATATTTAAATGCAAATATATATAGAATATGTATACATATCAGATGTTTCATCTTACCTTTTAGCCAACCACAGTTTGCTTCCTATACAGGTAACAATATCACTGAGTCCCTGCTCAAAGTCTGAATTACCAAGCTGTTTTGAATCCAAGTATGACTGCAGCAAGTGAGAAACCTATAAATAAATAAATAAATAAATAATAAAAGAATATATATTATTTAATTGAAACAAGTTTCTAGACACTGTTTTTTCATCAAATAACTCAGGTGCAAATCACCTGCAAAATGAACGACTGTTACACAGGCAAAAGTATGTATTCATTTGGCATAGCAACAGATGGAACCTTTAAATTGCGTATTCGTTAGAATTCATTTTTCACAGCAAGTGAATAACAACAGAAGATGTTCACACTGTTGAAGTGGTCAGAGCACAGTCTGTTGATTATCTTCTGGCCTTACTAACTTGAGCACCACTCCACTTCCAACCTCTTCTCAGTGCCACCTGCTTGCTGATGCCAGCACCACTGCTGGTGGAACATGTTGGGAGCACAGCCCAACAGAGGCATGGGGCCACAAGCACCCACAAACACAGCCAAGGAGAATGGAAAATGTACAGAGCAAAGGCAAACACCACATAAGCCAACAGTGCTGCTGTATGATTCTTCTGCTGCAAGAATGTCCAACCCACAGACCACCTGCAGCCCAGCTCAGCTCACAACACAGCCATCCCCTGCCCCACACTATCATGGTAGTGTGCACCACCTCAGCACCAACCAAACACCAGTGCATTATTAACCCCATCTAGGCTGAAAGCAGGGCATGGGGAACAGTGCAGTGCCAGCTCAAGTCGTGGCAAATACATTTATGGATTTTGACACATTGGCTGAATACAGTCCTGTACACAGCAAAAAAAACCCAAAAAAATAATAAAAAGAAAAAAAATCAAGCCATGCTTTCTATTGTGATAAAGGAATTTGAAAATAGGTTTCAAGACTGATGAAAAACCACCAATTCTTTGGTTTATTTTGTGACTCCATTTTCAGTTGACATAAATACATTACTTGTGAATTTTCAAATGGAATGTATAGAGCTGCAATCCAAAATTTGATCATGTGTCTTCACCAGACCAGAGAGAAATATTCTTTGCCTCACAGTTATGTCTTATTCATGTCACCACTTTTTGGCAGTACCTACATTTGTGAGCAACTGTTTTCAAGGATGAAACATAGGAAGAGTAAAAATTCATCAAAAATCTCTAATGAACACCTGGAGAACTATCAAGAATTGCAGCCACTGCCATCAAGTCAGACAGACTATTTTCACAAAAACAATGTTGAATATCCCACTAGATTTATGGTTTTGTTGCTCTATTTTTTATGCTTTAATAAAAAACATTAACAACTAAAAAAAGTTTTGTTATTTACATAAACTACATCATAAATATTTTATGAAGGCTGCTCTGAAAGTAATGCCTCCTATTTTATTTCTCCATGATTTTAGAGACGGACATTGGTGGTATAGCAGTAGAAGCTGAACTTTTCCACCAGCATTGCATTACATGTTGCTGCCATGTGGCAGATTGCAGCAGTGGGGCAGTCTGACACAATGGCACCTGACATGGAATTGCATATGAAGTAAAGGTGTGGAATTTGATTTCTCCATGAGGAAAAAATGGCACCCATTAACATTCAGTGACATGTGGTGAATGCTTATGGAGACCAAACAGAGGATGTGAGCACAGTGAGGTGGCAGGTAGTGAGTTTCACTAGCGGTGGAAGTGAAAGTGAGTCATCTCCACAGAGGTAGAATGTTATGAGTACAGTAGGCAGCTCTTGTTCATCTCTGGTAAAAATGTA